>NC_084736.1:38334044-38459044 GCF_033978785.1 Entelurus aequoreus
TCCGTGTGTGTGTGCGGCCGAACATGCTCCTGTTCTCGTAAAACTAGCAATGTCATGACGTGACGACGCGCTATCATGCCCGTAAAAAAAAAGGGGGGCTGGGGGCCGGTACTTTTTAGAGGCGGTATAGTACCGAATATGATTCATTAGTATTGCGGTACTATACTAGTACCGGTATAACGTACAACCCTATTAGACACAGATTCTGTGTTATTGTAGTATATATTACCAATGTTTTGATGAAAACTGTCGCAAAGTGCTAACTGGCTGACCTCTGACCCCGACGGAGAGATGGCGACTCTCAGGGCGGGCGAGGAAGGTCGTCCTCTCTCCATGTCAAAGGGGATTTCTCGTCGGGGCCTCCTCTTCTTCTCTGTGTCCAGGTCTCTGGTCTCCCCTGAGCCGTGGCTGTGGCTCTCAGCTCTTGCGAGGACGCCTGACAAGAAGTCTGCAATCTCATCCTGTGATGCAACAACAACAAAAACATTTGCTATTTCAATAACCCTGTAGAACAATACAAATAGGGGAAAATACAATTTTCCAGGACCAACCTGAATGCAGCGGTCAACCATCGTTTGCGTCAGTCCTTCCAATTTCATTTTAGCAGAATTGATTCTGTGGAGAGGATATCTATTATTATCACCACTCGGGCTGGGAATCTCAGGCTATCTCACGATGTGGTATGCGATACATTACTCGCAATAACGATATTTCGTAATGGCGATAATGCAATAGCGGTGTGATAAACTTAAATACATGTTATAGTTTATCATTTGCAGCCTAATTGAACCAGTTAGTACAAACAGCAAATAGTGCAGAACACTTTTAGTGCAATAAAACTGTAAACAGTCACTCGCGGGAAGAACAGTTTTGTGTGTTTTTAAAGAGAACTACAAAAGCAGACCTCAGCCAAGTCCTCCTTACCAATAGTACAAAAGTACTGAAACCAAATGGTGATCCAGCTCACTCCCGCAATCAATTCATTTGTTCCTTTTCCATTTTTGACATTTACTGAAAGTTTGATATACAAACCCCGTTTCCATATGAGTTGGGAAATTGTGTTAGATGTAAATATAAACGTAATACAATGATTTGCAAATCATTTTCAACCCATATTCCGTTGAATATGCTACAAAGACAACATATTTGATGTTCAAACTGATAAACTTTTTTTTTTTTTGCAAATAATCATTAACTTTAGAATTTGATGCCAGCAACACGTGACAAAGAAGTTGGGAAAGGTGGCAATGAATACTGATAAAGCTGAGGAATGCTCATCAAACACTTATTTGGAACTTCCGGATTGTTATAGGCGCAAAGTTAAAAAGCCAGCATCTGTGATGGTATGGGGGTGTATTAGTGCCCAAGACATGGGTAACTTACACATCTGTGAAGGCGCCATTAATGCTGAAAGGTACATACAGGTTTTGGAGCAACATATGTTGCCATCCAAGCAACGTTACCATGGACGCCCCTGCTTATTTCAGCAAGACAATGCCAAGCCATGTGTTACATCAACGTGGCTTCATAGTAAAAGAGTGCGGGTACTAGACTGGACTGCCTGTAGTCCAGACCTGTCTCCCATTGAAAATGTGTGGCGCATCTCTGTAGGTCGTCCTCAGACGAGCCTTCCATTGTTGCTTCCAGTCATCCCGATTCTCCATACATTTGGCCAGTTCCTTGGTACTCTGAGCTCCTGCATCCTTCTTGAGTATGTCCACGTATGTTAGTGTGGGACGTCCTCTTGACCGATGCCCATGTGTTGGTTCCCACAGCACCAATTTGCTGGCTGGCAGCTCCTGATGCCTTTGGCAGTGTCCTGCTAGTCTCATTCTCCTTACAGCAATCTTCTCGCTCACCCTTGGTATTCCCTTGTAGAGGATTCTGTTGGTTACGTGCGCATTATGAAGCCTAAAATACCACAACGGAGACCCCCGGACTGTTGAACAACTTAAGCTGTACATCAAGCAAGAATGGGAAAGAATTCCACCTGAGAAGCTTACAAAATGTGTCTCCTCAGTTCCCAAACGTTTACTGAGTGTTGTTAAAAGGAAAGGCCATGTAACACAGTGGTGAACATGCCCGTTCCCAACTACTTTGGCACGTGTTGCAGCCATGAAATTCTAAGTTAATTATTATTTGCAACAAAAAAAAAAAGTTTATGAGTTTGAACATTAAATATCTTGTCTTTGTAGTGCATTCAATTGAATATGGGTTGAGAAGGATTTGCAAATCATTGTATTCCGTTTATATTTACATCCAACACAATTTCCCAACTCATGGAAATAGGGATGTTAACAATTAATCGATTTTCGATTAATTGCCGTTAAGAAATTACCCGATTAAAATTAACGATTTCAATTAATTGACAATTCCGTTCTGTCACGGTCGGTGCGGTGGTTTTCTGTGTGAAGGTAATGCTGAGTTTATACCTCGCTAGTCCACACGAGGGAGTTGTTGCTTATTGTACTTTTTCCAAGCAGCAACACCATCACGTGACCAGCCCTACATGTCCGCTGTACACATGAGAGTCCACATGCGAGAGAAGAAAAACAAACATGAAGCGACGCAAGAGAAGTGCTGTGTGGGAACATTTCACCCTAAAAGAGGACGATGCAACGTGCAAAATATGTAAGGCTGTTTTGAAGTACAACAATTCAACCAGTTCGTTAAATTACCACCTAAAAAGTTTACATGCCGCTGTGCTTGGAGGAGAGAGTGGAGGCGGAGCACGGCCAGGCCAGCCCTCCGTCGCCGAAGCGTTTTCCAAAAGAAAAGCGGTGTGTGATGACGCACGGGCAGAGGGCATCACCCAGAGGATTTGCAACATGGTTGAAAAGGATATGCTGCCTATAAGCATTGTGGATGGCAAGGGGTTTCGTGAGTTGATGAACTATTGTGAGCCAGACTACCAAATCCCTTCTCGAGAAACAATAACAACCCGCATAGAGGCTCGCTACAAAAGAAAGAAAGCCGAGCTGAAAGCACGACTGGCCAACACGCATGTAGCAATAACCACTGACTGTTGGACGTCAAATACAACAGAGAGCTATATCACCGTCACTTGCCACTACATGGAGGACTGGCTGATGAGGTCGGCAGTCCTAGCCACAGAGAGTATGCCGATGAGCCATACGGCTGATAATTTAGCAGAACGGCTGAATGAAATTGTGCATGCATGGGGGCTGACCGGGCGAGTGATAGCCTGTGTTCACGACAACGCGAGTAACATCGTCTTAGCAAACAGCCAACCTCGAGTCGACTGGGCCTCTGTTCCATGCTACACCCATACCCTACAACTGGCCATCAACGATGGTTTCGCTGGGACCCTGCACCAAGTCATCGCAGCTGCAGGAAGATTGGTCAAACACTTTAAGCACAGCACTAAAGCCACCAAAGCGCTGGAAACCAAGCAAGGCCAAATGGGCTTGGAACGCCACCAGCTCATTCAATCCTGCAAAACGAGGTGGAATTCAGTCTGTGACATGTTTGCGAGACTGGTGGAGCAGCGGTGGGCGGTGTGCGCCGTACTATCAGACCGCACGTTCACCAAGCTGTCTGATGCTCGGACACTTGAGATCAGAGACGACCACTGGAAAATCATGGAGGAAATGGGCCCTGTTCTAGTCGCTCTGAAGACAGCAACTACCGTGATGTCTACAGAGACTGAGGTAGAGTATTACTTTACCCCCCCCCCCCTTGCACGATTTTGTCATTTGAATTTGAATGCTACTTTATGCATATCACTGTTCTCTGTGTAATATATTTCCAATGTCATATATTATGAGTAAAAAAAAAGAGGGGGAAAGAAAACGTAAGCTTTCTTTTAGTTGACCTTGTACCTATTTACCTAACCTGTGAATCTGTACTGTTATGAAACTTTTCTATACAAAGGAACTAAACTCAACTAATATATATTTTTTTCTTCAGGTGTCCATATCCAACACGTATCCCATCAGCTTCGGTTTAATCGACGTGCACCTCAAGAAGAGAGTCGAGGGAGACTCAGGCAAAGTGGCAGAATTCAAATCTAAAGTGGCTGCTTCACTGAGCAGACGGATGAAGGTAACAGCTAATGTCTATTATTAATATTATTATTGCAGCATCTAATAAATAACCTATACAAAACATACATAGCATTGTACAAAATATGCATTGCCCATGTAAGGTTAGGTGGCACTGCTTGCTTATTATATTAATAATTGAAGTTATATTATTTATTTGTTTTTATTTGACACAGATTGCATCTGATGACTTCCTAACATCAACCCCAATGATAGCAACGATGGTGGACCCTCGGCACAAGCACCTGTCATTTCTCAGCCCAGCCAGGAGGATTTCAGCAAATGCCAAACTGCTTGAACTGGCTCAAGCAGAAGATGTGAGCTCCACATCCACAACAGCAGATGGAGCAAGCTCTGCCTCTGCCAGTACCACTGGAGAGGAGGAGGAGGGGGCTCAGCCAGACGTGCCTGTCCAGGAAGCTGCACCACAGAGACACACATCTGCTATGGTTCAACTCCTGGGTGCCTACTACACCAACCAGGTCACTAATGATGTGGAGAGAGAGCTGGACAGTTTTCTGAAGGATGCTGTGCCAAACCTTGATTCTGATCCCAATCATCCCACAGATTGGTGGGGAAAAAATGAAGCAAGGTATCCGAGGTTGGCAAAAGTGGCAAAACGATACATGTGTATCCCTGCTACATCAGTGCCTTCTGAACGCGTGTTCTCAGCATGTGGCCTTACTGTAACCAAGCTGCGCTCACGGCTCACACCTGAGCATGTAGACATGCTCATATACTTGAATAAAAATGAATAAGCAATTGTACCCATGGGCCATGTTACATGTATGAGGCAGAGAGCCTTCTCTAAAATGTGACTTTTCCCTTTGTTAAAATTTCAATTGTCCACCTGCCTGATGATCTAAATATTAAGTTGATTGTTGTAGCCAGGGTTGGCTAAACTTGGCTTGCTTAATATTTTACTATCACGATCACCATTGTCTTTCAGGAATGTTTACTTGAAGTTGTTGTCAGCCTGTTTCAAGCTGACTGATTATTACATTAATGTTTACACTAATAGTTTGTGAGAGACAAACTAAGATGGGCATAGTGCATGCACTTTATTTTATTTTATGCAGTGACATGTTTTTCATTCAGTTCTTCTGTCAGCCTCACTTGAGCCCAAATGTTAAGTTGAATCAATGACTGTTCTTCTGCAGCAGGCTTAGGTTTACTTATTTTGCTGTTACTTACAATTTCAGGGATGTCTGCCTTATATTTTTTCAAGTTGACTGTCATATAGGCACTTTTCCCAGTTCAAGAGGGATTCAATTAATGTTGCAGCTTGCAGGCTGCTAGCCTTCTAATAGTTTGTGAGACAGACTAAGATGTGCATTGTGCATGTTGTGCACTTGATGTTACTTTATTTTTCTTGTCTTTACAGTAGTGAGTGAGTGACATGTTTTTTCACTTCAGTTCTTGTCAGCCTCACCTGAGTCCAAAGGTGAAGTTCTGCAGCAGACTGCAACAGCCAACAGGCTTACTTATTTGCTGCCTGCTGTTACAATTTTCAGGGATGTCTTCCTTGTATTTTTTCAAGTTGACAGATAGGCATTAGGCACCTTTCCCAGTTCAAGAGGGATTATATAAAATAAAGCTAGCTATTATGGCTGCTGCCACTACCAAGTCTTGCATGTGTGACAAGACTAAAGTGCACTTTATATTATATTCCTCATGTTACAAAGATGACTTACTTTTGTATCAAATAAACATTTGATTAGGGAATACAATGTCCTTTGTATTTTATACCAGCAAAATTTTGATTTTGATTTTGTACCTTATTGAGGGGAAATCTCAGATGGGGGGAAAACGCCGCTTTATCAACTAATCGATGATCGATCGATAAGGTTATCAACTATCAATTAATGAAATAATCGATAATTTGCATCCCTACATGGAAACGGGGTTTGTAAATGTACCCACAACGTTTTGTGCTATCTGTAGCAGAAAGAAACAGAGTGAAGCCTCTTGTCAGTCATCTGCTATCTTTGTCTCTGTGGGTGGAGGCGGGGATGCTAGCATACGCATGCAGAAGTTAAAGCTTGTTTTGTAATGTAGTAGCCCCAAAAAATTAATAACCATTTTGGACATTTCCTCAACTTTCCCATAACTTTTTGCGCCATCTATAGCAGAATAAAAGAAATGGAGTGAAATATCTTGTCAATCTCTACCATCTTTGATTTAGCAGTCCGCTAGCATAAACACACAGAGGTTGAAGCACGCAACGTAAACGTAAATAATGTATTCGAATGATCCGGAATCTAATGAGTTGTTTCTTATTTCATAACGTAAATTTACTGAAAGTTTTATGAAAACCTACTGATAACTTGAGTTATTTTTAAATAAAAAAACAATTTCCGGACTATAAGCTGCTACTTTTTTCCCACGCATTAAAAAAGCTAATAATTTTAAAAGCACGCCAATAAATGTATCTTCAGCACCTCAGACCAATGAAACTGATGAACAGTTCACGGCGGAGTGGGCGGACAAATGAGATTGTTCACATTAAATCAAACCCGCTCACATAATCTTTCAGTCGCCCATTTAGCGCGTTATGTGCTCACCCTCATCATGTAGCAAAAACAACAAAATTCACACGACCCAGCCCTGAAGACGAGAACGATCCATCCTTCCATTGAAAATAGAAACAGCCTGTGCACAGAACAAAAATCCACCAGCGAAAGGCCGGACCGTCGCGGTCTAAAAACCCTGAAGTCATCTTCTTTATCTTTATATATATCATGTCATCATGGCGCCGATGAAGGCTGCCTCGGTGCTCTCGTGCATTTTGTTTTGTTTGTTTTTGTGCGTAAATTGTGTGTCCGGGTGCTCTTACACCCGCGAAGAGCTACTGAACATCAGATCCATCATCCCTATGGACTTATTACCGGTCATCTTAACGTCAGCTGCGGATTTGGTCCATTCTGTGATCAAAAGAGGGAAACCGCACCGAAGAGGGAAGCGTGCGGGCGCTCTTGTCCGTCTTCGCGGAGGGGGATTACGCACGCCTCTACCTGGCATCTTTCTCTCCAACGTCCGCTCACTTGCCAACAAGATGGACGAGCTAGCGTTGCTGATGAGAAGGAACAAGGACTTTTCCTCATCTTGTGTGTTGTGCTTCACGGAGACATGGCTGAGCGCAAGTGTCCCGGACAGCACGGTGCAACTGGAGGGCTTTCATCTTCTCCGCGCAGACAGACGCGTCGCTCTCTGACAAAAAAAGAGGCGGTGGAGTCTGCTTCTTTGTCAACAACTGCTGGTGTACAGATGTGACAGTGATTTCAAAACACTGCTCTCCTTCTCTGGAATATATCTTCATCCACTGTAAGCCCTTTTACTCACCGCGTGAGATCATTTCATTCATTCTGGTGGCTGTTTACATCCCGCCCGGCGCGGACGTGCGTGACGCTCAGCGCACGCTTGCAGGACAGATTTTACATGTGGAACGGTCTTTTCCTGACTCTCTTGTTATTGTGCTTGGTGACTTTAACAAGGGAAATTTGAGCCAGGAATTACCAAAGTATAGACAGTTTATTAAATGCCCGACCAGAGAGGAGAACACTTTGGATCACTGCTACACTACATTGAGCAAGGCTTTTCATGCAGTACCGCGCGCTGCTCTTGGACTATCAGATCACGTGATGGTGCACTTAATCCCTTCATACAGAAAGAGACTGAAACTGGCTAAACCTGTTATGAGGACCATTAAGTGTTTCACCGCCGAGTCTGTGGACGAGTTGCGTGCTTGTTGGGAGACGACAGACTGGGAGGCAATTGGAGCGGCCACGGACAATCTGGACGAGTATACGGACACTGTGACCTCATACATACAGTTCAATCATTCCAACGCGCACCAGGGTTTGTTATAACAACGACAAGCCCTGGTTCACACCCAAGCTCCGACAGCTGCGCAAGAAGAAGGACGCTGCGTGGAGAAGCGGGGACCGGAGTACATACAGAGAAGCGAAGTACCACTTCAACAGGGAAGTGGAGAAAGCTAAATCTGTGTACTCAAACCGTCTACAGGAACAGTTCCGCTCCAATGATTCTGCGGCCGTTTGGAGAGGTCTAAGGGCCCTTACGAACTATAAGCCCAAAACCCCCCAGGCCCTGAATGATCGGACTCTCGCTCAGGGCCTCAACACACATTACTGTCGTCATGAACGGCCTTCAGCTCATCAAAGCCCTGCTCTCCCCACCATCACCCTCCCCACCAATGCCAGCACTTCATTAAAGGAGTTAAAGGACTCAAAGGACTCCAAGGACATCATAGGACTGTAAAGGCCCTCTCCATCCGCGGAGAGGATGTACACCGGCAGTTCTTGAAGCTGAATACGCGGAAGGCCCCCGGGCCGGATGGTGTCTTCCCCTCCACTCTCAGACACTGTGCGGATCAGCTGGCTCCTGTCTTCACTGACATTTTTAACACCTCTCTGGAGCTATGCCGCGTGCCGTCCTGCTTTAAGACCTCCACCATTGTCCCTGTCCCCAAGAAAGCACGGATCACAGGACTAAATGACTGCAGGCCAGTCGCGCTGACGTCTGTGGTCATGAAGTCCTTTGAACGCTTGGTCCTGCCCCACCTCAAGGACATCACCGCCCCCCTCCTGGACCCACTGCAGTTCGCCTATAGAGCCAACAGGTCTGTGGATGATGCAGTGAACCTGGCCCTCCACTTCATCCTGGAGCATCTGGACTCCCCAGGAACCTACACTAGGATCCTGTTTGTGGACTTCAGCTCTGCCTTCAACACCATCCTCCCTGGACTGCTACGAGACAAGCTCTACCAGCTCAGCGTGCCTGACTCCCTCTGCAGTTGGATCAATGGCTTCCTGACAGACCGAAGACAGCACGTGCGGCTGGGGAAGATTGTCTCGGACAGTCGAACCACGAACACTGGTACTCCTCAGGGCTGTGTACTCTCCCCCTGGCTCTTCTCCCTGTATACAAACTGCTGCACCTCCAGTCACCAATCCGTAAAACTGCTCAAGTTTACAGATGACACCACCCTCATCGGGCTCATCTCGAATGGCGATGAGTCCGCCTACAGGAGAGAGGTGGACCGGCTGACGTCCTGGTGCAGCCTCAACAACCTGGAGCTGAACGCCCAGAAAACAGTGGAGATGATCATGGACTTCAGGAAAGTCACATCCCCACCATCCCCCCTCACCCTGATTGACTCTTCCACCCCCGTCCCCATTGTGGACTCATTCCGTTTCTTGGGCACCATCATCAACCAAGACCTCAAGTGGGAGCCGACCATCAGCTCCCTCATCAAGAAGGCGCAGCAGAGGATGTACTTCCTGCGGCAGCTGAGGAAACTTAAGGGGCCGACCGAGATGCTGGTGCAGTTTTACTCAGCCATCATAAAGTCCATCCTGACCTCCTCCATCACCGTGTGGTTCCCCGGCGCCACAGTCCAGGATAAGCATAGACTGCAGCGCATCGTACATGCTGCTGAGAAGGTGATTGGCTGCAAGCTCCCATCCCTCCAGGACTTGTTCTCCTCCAGGACCAGGAGGCGTGTGGGTCGGATCACAGCTGACTCTTCTGACCCTGGACACAAACTATTCTCCCCTCTCCCCTCAGGCAGGGGACTACGGTCAATCCAGACCCACACCTCCCGCCACCTGAACAGTTTTTTCCCCTCGGCCATCAGGCAAATGAACAATAACTCCTAACAGTAGCTCCTTGAATTCCTTGAATTCCTTCTAAGTCTATAACATGATCTGATAGCTCAGTTACAGCTCTTTTTATGACCAAATATGTGTTATATGTGTTTTATGTTGCACGATTGCACCAAGAAAAATTCCTAGTTTGTGAACCCGTTCTCAAACAATGGCAATAAAACTATTCTGATTCTGATTCTTTGACGCGGAGGACAAAGGCTGCTCCGGTAGGCTACTGTATGTCATGTTGCTAGCACTGTCTTTTGCTACATTTATGAATTAACAGAAGCACCTGTGTAAATATTTTATGTTTCAATGTGAACACCTGTGGCTTAAAGTCTTGTACGGCCAGTGTATGTACAAAATAAAGCCCGAAAATTAGGTAAGCGCAGCTTTTACTTTTACGGGGGATGGCGTGCCGCAGTTGGGAGAGTGGCCGTGCCAGCAACCTGAGGGTTCCTGGTTCGATCCCCAGCTTCTACCAACCAAGTCACATCCGTTGTGTCCTTGAGCAAGACACTTGCTCCTGATGTGTCGTGGTTAGGGCTCTGCATGGCAGCTCCCGCCATCAGTGTGTGAATGTGTGTGTGAATGGGTGAATGTGGAAATAGTTAAGGTACTTTGAGTACCTTAAAGGTAGAAAAGCGCTATACAAGTATAAACCATTTACCATTTTACTTGGGTGCGCTCTATAGTCTGGAAATTACAGTAACTAACTATGCTAACACGTTTATGAGTGTCTGTGTTAGTATTATTACCTTACAACGGCATTCTTTTTCTACTAAGCCGTCCCATGTGTGATGTCTGTAGGAGTGTTTTCATGCATATTTGTACATGCCATCGTATTGTAATGAAGCTTTCGTCAGTAGCATTAGCTAATTTGCTAACACGTCTACAGGCGTCTGTGTTTGTATTATTAATTTACAATGGCATTATTTTTGTATTGTTTCAGTCTCACAAATTCCTCAGTAAATTCCCCAATACCTCCTCGTGGAGTTATTGAGTCTGTTTAGCTGGTTGGAGAGCTAGCTTCTGCAGGTAGTGGGTCCATGACTATGACTTCTGTTTTGTTTGATCAACCGTTTTACTGCCGTTCTATTTACACCGTTTAGAAAAATATAGGGTAGGTAAATATTTAGCAATTTTTATGTATCTGCGGCTTATAGTCTAGTGCAGCTAATATATGAAAAAGATTGTTCCCCTAACATTTTGTGGGTGATGCTAATTTACTAATGCACTCCATAGTCCAGAAAATATGGTATGGTACGTTTATATTACGGTAAACTCCAGACAATAAGCTGCTACTTTTTTCCTATGCTTTGCCCTCTGCGGCTAATAAAACTGTGCGGCTAATTTATGGGTTATTTTCGCTAATGGCCATAATGCTTTGTGTTCAATGGTTTTCATTAAACCCAATCAGAGACACTGAAAATATGAATTATTGTTTCTGCTATAGTGCCAACTTTTGGACGAGATCGCTCAATGCAGGTGTTGCAGGTTAAAAATGTACTTCCTGTTTTAATGCCTTGAAACGCAAGTAAAACCGTCCATAGCGTTTCTGCTTGAAGTGATTCTTCATTCATCAGTCCCAGCAACGTTTGTAAGTTTGACAATATAACTAAAACAATTCACACTTAAGAAACCGTCCCATGTGTGACGGTTTAAGAGTGTTTTCATGCATATTTGTACGTGCCATTGTATTGTAATGAAGCTTGCGTCGTTAGCATTGGCTAATGTGCTAACACGTCTACGAGTGTCTGTGTTAGTATTATTAACTTATTAACTAATTATTCTTTTTGTATTGTTTCAGTTTCACAAATTCTTCAGTAGATTCACCAAAACGTCATTGTGGAGTTATTGAGTCTACTTAGCTGATTGGAGAGCTAGTTTTCGCAGCTAGTGGGTCCATGACGATGACGTCGGTTTTGTTTGATCAGCCATTTTACTGCCGTGTTAAAGACACCGTTTGGAAAAAATTAGGGTATGTAAATAAACATTTACAAAATATTTGTAAATAAATCCTTTTACGACGTATATATCTGCGGCTTATAGTCCCATGCGGCTAATATATGGAAACACATTTTTTTATTTAGAAATTTAGTGGCTGCGGCTTATATATCGGTGTGCTCTATGCTCCAGAATATACGGTAGTTAGAACTAATGTGACAATATTTGATTGGTCTCATGTTTATGTTGCTTTCTGTGTGGACAGAAGTGCATGTCAATGCCGCACAGACTGTCTTTTTGTTTAGCACAGATGAGGGCAAATAGAAGATTAAGCCACACTGTTTTTGCTTACTTTAGAATTTCTCCAAGGAAGATAAGAACTATGGGGAAAAAAACACTTTTTATCTTTTTTACATCAACGTCCCGTAGAAGGTTGATGAAGTTAGTAGAAAAAAATACGACATGAGGCAAGATGTCAGCGATAGTAGTTTCTATCTTATGGGTAAACGTCACGATAGTTTGCTGGATATACGGGTCACACTCCAAATCACCACAATGACATAAATGTTTGAGATGTCAGCAGCCATGACTCACCTGATGTTATCATCAGCTCCTCCCACCACCACCATGCTGTTATCTGCCCTCAGTTTCTCTCGGAAATCCTCCATTCCTTCCACGCTGCACTGCAGAGCATTTTGCCCGACCACAAACAACACAGGAGTTTTCATGTCCAGCAGTGGGTCGTCCACATCCTGCCAGACAGTCACACGACGACAACAACAACAAACACTGACTACAAACCACAGACGGAAAAGCATTGAACAATATATGAAGTCTTTGAGGTCGTACCCCTCTTGGACCGTTGACTGTAAGCAGGGGAAAGCCCAGACAAACCACAGCGGTCAGATACTCCATCAGGGACACCTGTTGAGTGATTACCACAGCTGATGATGTTTTGCAAAACATGAATAATAATAATAATAATAATAATAATATTGTCACAAAAATTAGAACCCTTACATGGCAAGCAATGAGCGCTCCTGCGTTCCAACCGACCAAGATGATGGGTTTGTGGGGGAAGTGACTGTGAACCTGCAGGCACGATTCATTTAAAATATCAAATCACAACAAACACTGTTGATCTTTTTTCTGAGACACTATTATTATATAACACTTTTTTCTGCAGGCAAGCTACTTTTCAATTGACCAAGTCGAAGGGATCTACCTCATTCATATATATCATTTATATTTATTTATTTATGAAAGAGAGGTTTTTGTTAAGAAGTTAAAAGTGTTTAATGATAATACAAGCATGTTTCTTTCATGAAGACAAGAATATAAGTTGGTATGATTGTGATGACATGCATTGATTGGAATCAAACAGTAGTGATGATAACGTCCATATTTTCAAATGGAGGAGAAAAAAAGTCCTCCTTTCTGTCCAATACCACATGAAAGTGTCCAGCTTCCATACTCCTTTTTATACACTTTACAAGAAATACAATGGCGGCAAACTCCGTAGCTTGCTAGTTTTCTGAGACTCATTTTGTTAGCTTAGGCAGGATGAAGCAGCGCTTTTATTGTGAAGACAGGAACTGTGCAGTCAGTCTTTAAGCTTTTGACGGGAGGTACGGTTGAAATAAAGTGTTTCTCGCCATCTGTCGGTCATTTTTTCTTAATAATGATGTGGCAGCAGCCGGCGTCATCTCACAAGACCCTCGGGTGCCGTGAATGTCAATCAAGTGACGTCTTTGTGAAGATTGATGATCGCTCATTTTTAGGTCTATTTTTTTAATGCCTGGCTGGCGATGGACTGACACACCCTCCACCATCCACCGCTAGCTCGCCATCCACGTAATCGCCACCCCTGTTCTATAGCAATCACTTTTATGTATTAATATAAAACTCCTGTGCCTCATCCTACCCAAAACCTAATGTCATTGCCCCACATACACAAACTCAGTATGTTTACATGCACTAAAAAACAAATTTACTTTATTTGGTTGGAACTAGCTTTTTAAAAACATTAAAAAAAAACAGTTATTTTTGCATGCATACACTCATCAACGTGATCACCATGAAATACAATGATTGCCCACTCTATGTTCATAAACGCCACAATATTTACATAATAATAATAATACCTGAGATTTATATAGCGCTTTTCTAAGTACCCAAAGTCGCTTTACATGTTAAAAACCCATCATTCATTCACACCTGGTGGTGGTAAGCTATTTTCGTAGCCACGGCTGCCCTGGGGTAGACTGACGGAAGCGTGGCTGCCAATTTGCGCCTACGGCCCCTCCGACCACCACCTATCATTCATTCAACATTCATTCACCGGGGGTGGCACCGGGGGCAAGGGTGAAGTGTCCTGCCCAAGGACACAACGGCATGGTAAGAGGCGGGGAGCGAACCTGCAGCCCTCAGGTTTCTGACACGGGCGCTCTACCCACTACGCCATGCCGCCATGTTTGTCTTTGTTTTTTTAAGCGTTTGAACCAGTGGTGTCATTAGGCCTTTTTAGGGGGCAAAAGACTCCGCCCCCAAAAAAATGTATTGAAGTGTTTTGGTGTTGTTTTATTAAAACAAGTTCAGTATTGTTTAGGCTTTCTTTCTTTTTTACAAAAAGGTGCCAAGGAATTAGGGCTGTGAATCTTTGGGTGTCCCACGATTCGATTCAAAATCGATTCTTGGGGTCACGATTCGATTCAAAATCAATTTTTTTTTTCAATTCAACACGATTCTCGATTCAAAAACGATTTTTTATTTTATTTTAATGAAAACAATACACAACAATACCATAATAATGCAATACAATTTCAAAACCAAACCCGAATCAGCAACATTCAGAATAGCAATAAACAGAGCAATTGAGGACACACAAACATGACACAGAACAATCCAAAAGTAGTGAGACAAAAATGAATATTATCAACAACAGTATCAATATTAGTAACAATTTCAACATAGCAGTGATTAAAAATCCCTCATTGATATTATTATTACAAACATTAATAAATTTGTTTTTATAAATAAATAAATAAAAATGAACAATAGTGTCACAGTGGCTTACACTAGCATCGCATCTAATGAGCTTGACAACACACTGTGTCCAATATTTTCCACAATGATATAATAAGTCATATTTTGGTTCATTTAATAGTTAAAACAAATTTAAATAATGGATCCCATATTCCAATATATGACTCATTATTATCTAAACTAAATGCAGTTTTTTCTACTGATATCATCTTCATAGCTTGTGTGTACCAGTCAGTATGAGTTGGACTATCAACATCTATCCATTTTTTTAATATTACCCTTTTTGTTATTATGCATATTGAAAGAAATGCATTTTTACTCTTTGATGACACGTTACTAAATTGATGGAGATCCCCAAGAATACAAGTTTGCAGTGTCATTGGGATATTTACATTAAGGACTGTGATTGCTTCTTTTGTTGTTTTCAACCATAACTCTTTTATTCTCTGACATTCCCACAATAAATGAACAAGAGTTGCCTCGGCTGCCCAACACTTCATACATAACTTGCTATCTACTACACCAATTTTAAACAGCTGAGAAGATGTAAAATACAATCTATTCAATATCTTAAATTGAGTCAGCTTATCTTTAATGCTTCTAAAGGGCTTATTGGCATTTTTCCAAATATCATTCCATATGTCTCTTTCATCTAAAATGTTTAAGTCCATCATCCATTTCCAAACACATGCATCATTTGCATTTCTAGTGTGGTGTTAATTGTATCTTGATTAAAAAAGGCATCTTCCAGTTCATGGCTATTTAAAGACATACTTTCAGAGGATATGCATTTATTTACAGCGTGCTTTAAAGAGATAAAATTTTAAAAAAAGATTTCTGGGTACATTATATTGATCATTGAACGGTTTAAAATAGTTTTTATTAATAATATGATGAGGTTTAGTAATACCTCTGTCTTCCCATGTTGTCCATTTAACCACATTTTTATTAATTATGATATTAGGATTGTACCAAAGCTGTTGATTTACAGATGTCATTGACTTGATTCCTAGTATTTTCTGACACAGTTTTAGAATGTTAAAGGTGGCTTCTATTGGGCTCTGCCTCAATTCATTAGGTATTTTTTTAATATAATATAAACTCTCCACATCAATGTCCAAATTCATCAACATATTTTTTTCTATGTTGATCCAGTCCTTATCTGCAGAAGAATGAAATAAGTGGCTTGCTTGTTCACAACCGAAGGAGATATAATAATGTAAGAAGTTTGGTAATTGTAGTCCTCTATCTTGTGTACAAGACAACCTTAAGTATGAACACCTGGCCTTCTTTCCACACCATATAAAATGTGATATCATTGTATGTATTTTCTTAAACCAACTTTTATTAATTAGGACAGGCATCATTTTCAGTATATAATTAACTGCTGGCAGTATACTCATTTTTACTATGTTCACCCGACCCCTAAGTGATATTTGGAGACATGACCAGCGTTCCATTTTGGATTCTATCTTATTTTTTAAATGTTTAAGATTTAGATCTCTGCTTGTATAAAAGTTTGGTGTAATGTGTAGTCCTAGATATATGATTTCTGCCTCTTTCCATTTAATTTTGGAGTTCTGAACTTGTGATTTCTTGCAGTGTTTCACATTTGTCCCAATTGACTTTCTACCCTGATAAACAGCCATATTCAGTGATGACATTATTGATACAGTAGAGAGAGGAGTTAACATGTGACAGGTAGAGAATTATGTCATCACAATAAATCGATAGCTTATTATACTGAGAGCCAATTTTTATACCATGAATATTATTTTCACTTCTTATTTTTGCAGCTAAGGGTTCAATAACCAAATTAAATAATAATCCAGATGCAGGACATCCCTGTTTTACTCCTCTTTTTAACGAAAAAGGTTCTGAAATATGATTATTGCTTTTGCCTGATGCCATGGGCTTTGTATAAAGCATCTTAATCCATTGAATACAATTATCTCCAAATCCAAATTTACGTAATGTACAAAACATAAATGACCAGTTTATGCGGTCGAATGCCTTCTCCGCATCAACAGTACATACTGCTGTGGGATAAGGGAGACTTCTAGCATAGTAAATAACATTAAACAATTTCCTTGTATTGTCTGAAGATTGTCGACCTTCCATGAAGCCAGTTTGGTCAGTATGAATTAATTTTCCTATTACATTTGATAATCGTGTGGCTAAGATTTTTGCCAAGATTCAAAACGATTCTCTATTCATTCAATACATAGGATTTCAGCAGGATCTACCCCAGTCTGCTGACATGCAAGCAGAGTAGTATATTTTTGTAAAAAGCTTTTATTATTGTAAAGGACAATGTTTTATCAACTGATTGCAATAATGTCAATTTGTTTTAACTATTAAATGAACCAAAAATATGACTTATTTTATCATTGTGAAAATATTGGACACATTGTGTTGTCAAGCTTATGAGATGCGATGCAAGTGACACTATTGTTCTTTTTATTTTTATTTTTATAAATGTCTAATGATAATGTCAATGAGGGATTTTTAATCACTGCTATGTTGAAATTGTAACTAATATTGATACTTTTGTTGATAATATTCATTTTTGATTCACTACTTTTCGTTTGTTCTGTGTCGTGTTTGTGTCTCCTCCTAATTGCTCTGTTTATTGCAGTTCTGAGTGTTGCTGGGTCGGGTTTGGTTTTGGAATTGGATTGCATTGTTATGGTATTGCTGTATTATTTTGTTGGATTGATTAATTTTAAAAAAATAATAATAATAAAAAATAAAAATAGATTTTTTAAAAATGAGAATCGATTCTGAATCGCACAACGTGAGAATTGCGATTAGAATTGATTTTTTCCCACACCCCTAATATATATATACACAGGTATATATACACATATATATATATATATATATATATATATATATATATATATATATATATATATATATATATATATATATATATATATATATATATACACATATATATATATACACACACACACACATACATATATATATATTGTTCGGCGGCCGATCCAAATATCGGACCGGGACATCCCTAATATATATATATATATATATATATATATATATATATATATATATATATATATATATACATACACACTACCGTTCAAAAGTTTGGGGTCACATTGAAATGTCCTTATTTTTGAAGGAAAAGCACTGTACTTTTCAATGAAGATAACTTTAAACTAGTCTTAACTTTAAAGAAATACACTCTATACATTGCTAATGTGGTAAATGACTATTCTAGCTGCAAATGTCTGGTTTTTGGTGCAATATCTACATAGGTGTATAGAGGCCCATTTCCAGCAACTATCACTCCAGTGTTCTAATGGTACAATGTGTTTGCTCATTGGCTCAGAAGGCTAATTGATGATTAGAAAACCCTTGTGCAATCATGTTCACGCATCTGAAAACAGTTTAGCTCGTTACAGAAGCTACAAAACTGACCTTCCTTTGAGCAGATTGAGTTTCTGGAGCATCACATTTGTGGGGTCAATTAAACGCTCAAAATGGCCAGAAAAAGAGAACTTTCATCTGAAACTCGACAATCTATTCTTGTTCTTAGAAATGAAGGCTATTCCACAAAATTGTTTGGGTGACCCCAAACTTTTGAACAGTAGCGTATATATATGTATATGTGTGTGTGTATATATATATATATATATATATATATATATATATATATATATATATATATATATGTGCGGTTTGCGGACACAACCGCGGAGTCCGCGGATAAACCGCGGGTCGGGCGGGTGACATGACAAAAAAAATTGATTTTAAATAGATTCGGGCGGGGGGCGGTTGAACCAATTCGGAAATATATATACATAGTTAAATGTTGTTACCCACATACGAAAAACGAGCAGCACTCTTTGAAACAGTCAATTATTCTGGAGCTGGAGCTGATGGCGCATCACCGAAAAAGAAAATGATTGACTTCACAGAATGGGAGGAGGATACACCTGTGCTTGTTGATGAAGTAGATTATTCCTCTACAAACTTCCATCTCGACGGATCAGCAGAAGAAAATCGACTTTCTTTTTGGGGGAAACAAGGACAATCATTCCCACAACTACAACACCTTGCCAAGAGAATCCTATGCGTTCCAGCAACAATTGAGTGCCGCAAGTTAGCGCTTATTCAGCGCAGCAGGGCGCATTTTAGAGGCCAGGCGCTCTCGCCTGAATCCTGGCACTGTAGTTGCCATTTTATTCCTGCATAGTGCTAACAAAAAACATACGGTTGGATATGTTAAACGAATTAGTCTACGTTACCTAGGCCAGGGGTCGGCAACCCAAAATGTTGAAAGAGCCATATTGGACCAAAAATACAAAAACAAATCTGTCTGGAGCCGCAAAAAATTAAAAGCCATATTACATACAGATAGTGTGTCATGAGATATAAATTGAATTAAGGGAAACTAAATGAGCTCAAATATAGCTACAAATGAGGCATAATGCTGCAATATGTACATATAGCTAGCCTAAATAGCATGTTAGCATCGATTAGCTTGCAGTCATGCAGTGACCAAATATGTCTGATTAGCACTCCACACAAGTCAATAACATCAACAAAACTCACCTTTGTGCATTCATGCACAACGTTAAAAGTTTGGTGGACAGAATGAGACAGAAAAAGTGGCATAAAACACGTCCTAGGAAGTCGGAGAAAGTTATACAAACTACGGTGAGTTCAAGGACCGCCAAAATTAGTAGGACAAAACGGCGCTCGCCAAATACTCAAATCAGTGAAGCGTGTTTAATATAAACAGTGTGCTTTATAACAATTAGGGAGGTTTGCGTCATGTTTGTCATCCTACGGACACCATATGAAAACAAAAACTTTTTTTCATTTTTCATACATTTTTAAAAAAGCTCCTGAGAGCCACTAGGGCGGCGCTAAAGAGCCGCATGCGGCTCTAGAGCCGCGGGTTGCCGACCCCTGACCTAGGCTATACCAAATAAGCCCATGTCTAACCTATATTGAGTTCGGTCAGCTGAATAATTTTGATGGTTACGTGTTGTTTGGGCGCACTACAATGCAAAGGAATTAAGGCAATTGCGTTGTTTATTGTGTTTTTTTTCTATTCGAGATATACTACTGTGTGTTAATTATTTGGCCTCGCTTTCAAGTGAAGCGCATCTCCGATTGGCTACAATGTAAGGCTATTTAGCCTGCTTTGTTTGTCGCAACCGTCTATTTTCATTATAATTCAAGTTTGATGATAAAGTGCAGTCTGATGGGTTTGATTTCCCCCCTTCAGCTATTTGCCTTGGCCAATAAGTTGCAGGTAATTTATTATTATTATTTATTTAATTTATTTTTGTTTAAATAGGGATGACATACATATGTTATTGTATAATTTAAGTTTGTGCGCGTGATTGACAGCCTAAAGCTTATGATGCACATTTTTTATTTATTTCAACTTAAAAACGTATGAGCCTATGCCTATGCCTACAACATAGGCTATGTGTTTATCTTTATTTTCCTGCCTGTCGTTGACAATGGAGATTGTCTGATATTTTGTCATGGCTGCAGATCAATCAATAAAGGTTCATCTTTGTCGCGAAATTGTTCACTGTTTCACTGTGCACCCCGCCCTCGTCCCTATTTGAGCATTATAACGTTAACAAGTTAATATTCATTGAAATAAATTCAGAATTTTTTTTTTACCTAACGAAAATATAGGCCTAGTTAAGTTAAGTTAAGTTAAAGTTAAAGTACCAATGATTGTCACACACACAGTAGATGTGGTGAAATTTGTCCCATCCCCTTGGGGAGCAGTGGGCAGCAGCGGCGCCGCGCCCGGGAATCATTTTGGTGATTTAACCCCCAACTCCAACCCTTTGTTGCGGAGTGCCAAGCAGGGAGGTTATGGGTCCCATTTTTATAGTCTTTGGTATGACTCGGCTGGGATTTGAACTCCAACCTACCGATCTCAGGGCGGACACTCTAACCACTAGTCTTTCTAAAACATTTTTTTTACTTCTTAAAAGCATCGTTCTGCTTGCTGCAACTGCGCACACAAAGTGTGAGGAACGCACTCCTGATCTGAGGGCATTGGCAACAATAGTCAACACTTTCTTAATGGAAATGACAATAGTATTATAATAATGATAAATAATATTATCACACATTAATATCTCTTAGCCACTAATGCATGGCCAAGAGATATTAATGCGTGGCACGCATTGAATGTCTCTGCTGCATTGGATCAGTCTCCTTTCTTTAACAGGCAAAAGCTTTCTAACCTCACTAATGCCTTGCATCGTCTATATTAGATATAGAACAACGGGCGGGTGGCGGGCGGGTGTGGTTTTGATAAAATGGTGGTTCGGGTGGATGGCGACATTTGTGATGCGGTTGCGGATGAAATAATTGCCTATCCGCGCATCTCTAGTGTGTGTATATATATATACACATATATATATATATATATATATATATATATATATATATATATGTGTATATATATATATATATATATAATATAAAAATATATATATACACACACATATATATATATTATACATATATATATATAATATATACACACACACACACATACATATATATATATATACACACACACACACACATATATATACATACATACATACATATATATATATATATATGTGTGTGTGTGTGTATGTATATATGTGTGTGTGTGTGTGTGTGTGTATATGTATTTCTGTGTACATGAGGTAGATCACCTTGACTTGGTCATTTAAAAAGGTAGCTCGCCTGCTGAAAAAGTGTGGGCACCCCTGCCTTAAACCAATGCATTATGTGTTAATGCCATCCATACAGAAATTATTTTAAAAAAAATCAATTCCCGCCTAAAACACAGTAGCAACTCTACCTCAATGACCTTGGCCCTTACGGTTCCCAGCATGTGCTCGAGACACTGCGTGATGCCAATGTTGGCGCCGCTGGTGACATGAGTGTGGATGGGGATGACCTGATGGAGAAACGGCTGACATCAGTACTTTTTAGGAGAGAAATGCAAGCGCAAAATTGTTGGCAAAGCGAGCTGTCGTGTGCGAAATTGTTGGCAAAGCGAGCTGTCGTGTGCGAGTGACACCTTTCCCAGGCAGGAGAGCTGCGACTGCCAGAATCGCATTCGCCGCGATGTGGACAGAGCTGGATTTGTGGGGCTTGACGGTGTGATGAGGATAAGAGGTGATCCAGGGAGCTTGCTCTGAAACGTTGAACATGTTTGGTCTTTTTAACTGCAACACACCCACAACCTGGAACTAAATGGTGGGAACTTTACCGGTTTGTTTTGGGACAGAACCCCAACGGCTGGGTCCCATGGACGCTTCAGTAACAAGGACAGGGCCTCTGCACTGGCAGAGCCCGTCTTTGCCGACGGCAGCAACATTCTGTCAATGAGTGAGGGCAACTTCCCAGAAAAAAGAAGACTTATCAAAAACAGGACACAAAGAGTGCACCATTGGTGTGGCATACCTTGCTTTTGAGAGTCTGCAGGACATCCAGGTAGGCGGCGAGCATGGCGAGACTCAGTGATTCTATCAGAATGGTGTGTAACCACTGCGTCAGCTTGGTGTCCCAGTTGACGCTTGCAAACGCGTGCCGCACCTTCCTGGCACATTTGTCCACAGCTAACCTGCGTAGTATCGGTTCGTTGGGCGCCTGACGGACACAAACATTTATACAACAGTAATGCAAAGGTGTTCTGAATTATTACTGTACCTCGCATTGATCATTTGTGCTTTGGCACGTTAGCTTGTATCTTCACTTCTCTATCGTTCCACCCGACTTTGTGTTGACAATAACCTTAGGCAGAAATATCACAGTATGGTATTATGACTACACTCCTCTCTGAGCTGCCACCTTATCGTGGTAGAGGAGTTTGCGTGTCCCAATGATCCCAGGAGCTATGTTGTCCGGGGGCTTCCATGCCCCCTGGTAGGGTCTCCCAAGACAAACAGGTCCTAGGTGAGGAATAAGACAAAGAGTAGCTTGAAGACTTCCATGGGAATGCAAGAACAAAGACTCAGATTTCCCTCGCCCGGACGCGGGTCACCGGGGCCCCCCTCTGGAGCCAGGGGCACGATGGCGAGCCTGTCCCCATGGGGGCCGGCCGGGCACAGCCCAAAGAGGCAACGTGGGTCCCCCCTCCAATGGGCTCACCACTCATGGGAGGGGCCATAGAGGTCGGGTGCGTTGTGAGCTGGGCGGTAGCCGAAGGCAAGGCACTTGGCGGTCCGATCCTTGGCAACATAAGCTAGCTCTTGGGACGTGGAATGTCACCTCGCTGGGGGGAAGGAGCCTGAGCTAGTGCGCGAGGTGGAGAAGTTCCGGCTGGATATAGTCGGATTCACTTCGACGCACAGCAAGGGCTCTGGAACCAGTTCTCTCGAGAGGGGCTGGACTCTCTTCCACACTGGCGTTGCACACAGCGAGAGGCGACGGGCTGGGGTAGCAATTCTTGTTTCCCCCCGGCTCACAGCCTGCACGTTGGAGTTCAACCCAGTGGACG
The DNA here is from genome assembly GCF_033978785.1 of Entelurus aequoreus. NCBI lineage: Eukaryota > Metazoa > Chordata > Actinopteri > Syngnathiformes > Syngnathidae > Entelurus > Entelurus aequoreus. Next base: position 38,357,285 of record NC_084736.1, read on the forward strand.
AGAGGGTAGCTTCCCTCCGCCTTCGGGTGGGGGGGACGGGTCCTGACTGTTTGTGCTTACGCACAAAACAGCAGTTCAGAGTGCCCACCCTTTTTGGATAAACTCGAGAGAGTACTGGAAAGTGATCCCCTGGGTGATTCCCTTGTCATACTGGGGGACTTCAACGCTCATGTTGGCAACGTCAGTGAAACCTGGATAGGCGTGATTGGGAAGAATGGCCGCCAGGATCTGAACCCGAGTGGTGTTTTGTTATTGGACTTTTGTGCTCGTCACAGATTGTCCATAACAAACACCATGTTCAAACATAAGGGTGTCCATATGTGCACTTGGCACCAGGACTACCTAGGCTGCAGTTCCAAGATCGACTTTGTAGTTGTGTCATCGGATTTGCGGCCTCATGTTTTGGACACTCGGGTGAAGAGAGGGGCGGAGTTTTAGACCGATCACCACCTGGTGGTAAGTTGGCTGTGATGGTGGGGGAGGATGCCGGACAGACCTGGCAGGCCCAAACGCATTGTGAAGGTCTACTGGGAACGTCTCGCAGAGTCTCCTGTCAAGAGAGAGTTTCAATTCCCACCTCCGGAAGAACTTTGAACATGTCACGAGGGAGGTGCTGGACATTGAGTCCGAGTGGACCATGTTCCGCACCTCCATTATCGAGGCGGCTGATTGGAGCTGTGGCCGCAAGGTAGTTGGTGCCTGTCGTGGCGGTACTCCTAGAACCCGTTGGTGGACACCGGCGGTAAGGGATGCCGTCAAGCTGAAGAAGGAGTCCTATCGGGTTCTTTTGGCTCATAGGACTCCGGAGGCAGCGGACAGGTACCAACAGGCCAAGCGGTGTGCGGCTTCAGCGGTCGCGGAGGCAAAAACTCGGACATGGGAAGAGTTCGGGGAAGCCATGGAAAACGACTTCCGGACGGCTTCGAAGCGATTCTGGACCACCATCCGCCGCCTCAGGAAAGGGAAGCAGTGCACTGTTAACACAGTGTATGGTGAGGATGGTGTTCTGCTGACCTCGACTGCGGATGTTGTGGATCGGTGGAGGGAATACTTCGAAGACCTCCTCAATCCCACCAACACGTCTTCCTATGAGGAAGCAGTGCCTGGGGAATCTGTGGTGGGCTCTTCTATTTCTGGGGCTGAGGTTGCTGAGGTAGTTAAAAAGCTCCTCGGTGGCAAGGCCCCGGGGGTGGAAGAGATCCGCCCGGAGTTCCTTAAGGCTCTGGATGCTGTGGGGCTGTCCACGCGATGCTGCAGAATCTTGTCAACCAAGACTCTGCAGCATCGCGTGGACATCGGGGGCGGTACCTCTGGATTGGCAGACCTGGGTGGTGGTTCCTCTCTTTAAGAAGGGGAAACGGATGGTGTGTTCCAACTATCGTAGGATCACACTCCTCAGCCTTCCCGGTAAGGTCAATTCAGGTGTACTGGAGAGGAGGCTACGCCGGATAGTCGAACCTCGGATTCAGGAGGAACAGTGTGGTTTTCGTCCTGGTCGTGGAACTGTGGACCAGTTCTATACTCTCTGCAGGGTCCTTGAGGGTGCATGGGAGTTTGCCCAACCAGCCTACATGTGCTTTGTGGACTTGGAGAAGGCATTCGACCGTATCCCTCGGGAAGTCCTGTGGGGAGTGCTCAGAGAGTATGGGGTATCGGACTATCTGATTGTGGCGGTCCGCTCCCTGTACAATCAGTGTCAGAGCTTGGTCCGCATTGCCGGCAGTAAGTCGGACACGTTTCCAGTGAGGGTTGGACTCCGCCAAGGCTGCCCTTTGTCACCGATTCTGTTCATAATTTTTATGGACAGAATTTCTAGGCGCAGTCAAGGCGTTGAGGGGATCCGGTTTGGTGGCTGCAGTATTACGTCTCTGCTTTTTGCAGATGATGTGGTCCTGATGGCTTCATCTGGCCAGAATCTTCAGCTCTCACTGGATCGGTTCGCAGCAGAGTGTGAAGCGACTGGGATGAGAATCAGCACCTCCAAGTCCGAGTTCATGGTTCTCGCCCGGAAAAGGGTGGAGTGCCATCTCCGGGTTGGGGAGGAGACCCTGCCCCAAGTGGAGGAGTTCAAGTACCTCGGAGTCTTGTTCAAGAGTGAGGGAAGAGTGGATCGTGAGATCGACAGGCGGATCGGTGCAGCGTCTTCAGTAATGCGGACGCTGTATCGATCCGTTGTGGTGAAGAAGGAGCTGAGCCGGAAGGCAAAGCTCTCAATTTACCGGTCGATCTACGTTCCCATCCTCACCTATGGTCATGAGCTTTGGGTTATGACCTAAAGGACAAGATCACAGGTACAAGCGGCCGAAATTAGTTTCCTCCGCCGGGTGGCGGGGCTCTCCCTTAGAGATAGGGTGAGAAGCTCTGCCATCTTGGGGGAGCTCAAAGTAAAGCCGCTGCTCCTCCACATCGAGAGGAGCCAGATGAGGTGGTTCGGGCATCTGGTCAGGATGCCACCCGAACGCCTCCCTAGGGAGGTGTTTAGGGCACGTCCGACCAGTAGGAGGCCACGGGGAAGACAAGGACACGTTGGGAAGACTATATCTCCCAGCTGGCCTGGGAACGCCTCGGGATCCCCCGGGAAGAGCTGGACGAAGTGGCTGGGGAGAGGAAAGTCTGGGCTTCCATGCTTAGGCTGCTGCCCCTGCGACCCGACCTCGGATAAGCAGAAGAAGATGGATGGATGGTATTATGACTATAGCTTTAAAATGTGTGATTTTTAAATGTCTTCAAAGAAAGGAAGACAAAAATAACTTTTTAATGAAACAGTAATTTTTACACAATATAATAGAACGTATAGAAAGAGGAGCGTACATATTTTCGGTAGACAGCAGAAAATAACTGATTATTTTGTAAATAAATAATAAAGTGCAGTTCTTAATACAGGGTTGCTGCAGGCATGAGCAAGTCTAATTTAATGTTTTTTAATTCTACTTAAAATAAATTTAAAGGCCTACTGAAATGAATTTTTTTTATTTAAACGGGGATAGCAGATCTATTCTATGTGTCATACTTGATCATTTCGCGATATTGCCATATTTTTGCTGAAAGGATTTAGTATAGAACAACGACGATAAAGATTGCAACTTTTGGTATCTGATAAAAAAAAGGCTTGCACCTACCGGAAGTAGCGTGACGTAGTCAGTTGAACATATACGCAAAGTTCCCTATTGTTTACAATGATGGCCGCATGAAGTGAGAGAGATTCGGACCGAGAAAGCGACAATTTCCCCATTAATTTGAGCGAGGATGAAAGATTTGTGGATGAGTAAAGTGCAAGTGAAGGACTAGTGGGGAGTTGAAGCTATTCAGATAGGGAAGATGCTGTGAGAGCCGGGGGTGACCTGATATTCAGCTGGGAATGACTACAACAGTAAATAAACACAAGACATATATATACTCTATTAGCCACAACACAACCAGGCTTATATTTAATATGCCACAAATTAATCCTGCATAAAAACACCTGCGTGTTTGTTATGCTAGCTCCTAGCTCCTCTGCTAGCTCCTAGCTCCATAGAACACGCCAATACAATTCAAACACCTGATCAACACACACAATCACTCAGCCCAAAAGACCGTTTACCTAACCCAAGGTTCATAAAGCTTATATATTTTTAAAAAGTTACGTACGTGACGCGCACATACGGTCAAGTTATCGAATGTTTAGCAGCCAAGGCTGCATACTCACGGTACCTGATATTCAGCTGGGAATGACTACAACAGTAAATAAACACAAGACATATATATACTCTATTAGCCACAACACAACCAGGCTTATATTTAATATGCCACAAATTAATCCTGCATAATAACACCTGCGTGTTTGTTATGCTAGCTCCTAGCTCCTCTGCTAGCTCCTAGCTCCATAGAACACGCCAATACAATTCAAACACCCGATCAACACACACAATCACTCAGCCCAAAAGACCGTTCACCTAACCCAAGGTTCATAAAGCTTATATATTTTTAAAAAGTTACGTACGTGACGCGCACTTACGGTACGGTACGTGTTATGCTAGCTCCTAGCTCCTCTGCTAGCTCCTAGCTCCATAGAACACGCCAATACAATTCAAACACATGATCAACACACACAATCACTCAGCCCAAAAGACCGTTCACCTAACCCAAGGTTCATAAAGCTTATATATTTTAAAAAAGTTACGTACATACGCAAAAAAAAGCCAAAGCTGCATACTCACAGTAGCACGTCTGCGTCTTTGTCATCCAAATCAAAGTAATCCTGGTAAGAGTCTGTGTTGTCCCAGTTCTCTACAGGCGTCTGTGTATCCAAATCAAAAGTCCTCCTGGTTAGAGTCTCTGTTATCCGAGTTCTTCCATCTTGACTGCATCTTTCGGGAATGTAAACAAAGAAGCGCCGGCTGTGTACTGTTGTGGCTGACTACGTTCGAAAAATACGTCCATTTCGCACCGACAACTTTCTTCTTTGCTTGCTTGGCTTCCTTCTCCATAATGCAATGAACATGATTGAAACAGATTCACGAACACAGATGTCCAGAATACTGTGGAATTATGAAATGAAAACAGAGCTTTTTCGTACCGGCTTCAATGTGGAAGGCATACCCGTGTTCGTCGGGCTACGTCACGCGCATACGTCATCCTCAGAGGCGTTTCGAACCGGAAGTTTAGCGGCAAATTTAAAATGTCACTTTATAAGTTAACCCGGCCGTATTGGCATGTGTTATAATGTTAAGATTTCATCATTGATATATAAACTATCAGACTGCGTGGTCGGTAGTAGTGGGTTTCAGTAGGCCTTTAAAGGCCTACTGAAACCCACTACTACCGACAATGCAGTCTGATAGTTTATATATCAATGATGAAATCTTAACATTGCAACACATGCCAATAGGGCCGGGTTAACTTATAAAGTGCAATTTTTAATTTCCCGGTAAACTTCCGGTTGAAAACGTCTTTGGATGACGACGTATGCGCGTGACGTAACCAGTGAAACAGAAGTATCGGTACCCCATTGAATACAATACAAAATAGCTCTGTTTTCATCTCACAATTCCAGTGTTCTGGACATCTGTGTTGGTGAATCTTTTGCAATTTGTTTAATGAACAATGAAGACTGCAAAGAAGAAAGTTGTAGGTGGGATCTGTGTATTAGCGGCGGACTACAGCAACACAAGGAAGACCTTGACTCGGATAGCAGACGCGCTAGCCGACGCTAGCCACCGACCGCACGGATGATCGTGGTGAATTCCTTCGTCCTTCCGTCCATCGCTGGAACGCAGGTGAGCACGGGTGTTGATGAGCAGAGGGCTGGCTGGCGTAGGTGAAGCGCTAATTTTTTTATCATAGCTCTGTGAGGTCCCGTTATATTAAGTTAGCTTCAATGCCGCCGTTAGCAACAGCATTTTTAAGCTTCGCCAAGCTGGAAAGCATTAACCATGTATTTACATGTCCCTGGTTTAATAGTATTGTTGATCTTCTGTCTATCCTTCCAGTCAGGGATTTATTTATTTTGTTTCTATATGCAGTTAAGCACGATGCTATCACGTTAGCTCCGTAGCTAAAGTGTTTCATCAATGTATTGTCGTGGAGATAAGTCACTGTGAATGTCCATTTCGCGTTCTCGACTCTCATTTTCAAGAGGATATAGTATCCGAGGTGGTTTAAAATACAAATCCGTGATCCACAATAGAAAAGGGAGAGAGTGTGGAATCCAATGAGCCAGCTTGTACCTAAGTTACGGTCAGAGCGAAAAAAGATATGTCTTGCACTGCATTCTAATCCTTAACTCTAACGTCCCTCATCCACAAATCTTTAATCCTCGCTCAAATTAATGGGGTAAACGTCGCTTTCTCGGTCCGAATCGCTCTAGCTGCATTGAAAACAATAGGAAAATATGAGGAGGCTATCAACTGACTACGTCACGCTACTTCCGGTCGGGGCAAGGCTTTTTTTTAATCAGATACCAAAAGTTGCGATCTTTATCGTCGTTGTTCTCTACTAAATCCTTTCAGCAAAAATATGGCAATATCGCGAAATGATCAAGTATGACACATAGAATGGATCTGCTATCCCCGTTTAAATAAAAAAATTCATTTCAGTAGGCCTTTAATGCCCATGTTATACTACAGATAGTTGTAGGGTTGTCCCGATACCAATATTTTGGTACCGGTATCGGTACCAAAATGTATTTCAATACTTTTCTAAATAAAAGGGGACCACAAAAAAAAATCATTATTGTCTTTATTTGAACAAAAAATCTTAGGGTACATGAAACATATGTTTATTATTGCAATTTAGTCCTTAAATAAAATAGTGAACATACTAAACAACTTGTCTTTTAGTAGTAAGTAAACAAACAAAGGCTCCTGATTAGTCTGCTGACGTATGCAGTAACATATTGTGTCATTTATCTACCTATTATTTTGTCTACATTATGAGGGACAAACTGTAAAAATTGATTATTGATCTACTTGTTCATTTACTGTTAATATATGATTATTTTCTGTTTTAACATGTTCTATCTACACTTGTGTTAAAATGTAATAATCACTTATTCTTCTCGTTTGATACTTGACATTAGTTTTGGATGATACCACACATTTAGGTATCGATCCAATACCAAGTAGTAACAGGATCGTACATTGGTCATATTCAAAGTCCTCATGTGTCCAGGGACCTATTTACTGACTTTATAAACATGATATGAAAAAGGAAAAATTATTTTGTGTTGATAAAAAATATCAATGTAATCATAGTAGTACCGACTAGATACGCTCTTGTACTTGGTATCATTACAGTGGATGTCAGGTGTAGATCCACCCATGGCATTTGTTTTGTTAGCGGTGACACTGGTGGGCTATTGTATCCTCCTTGGGTGTGTAGTGAAGCATGTTTAGCTATTCCTCGTCTTCCAGTGATAATGGTACTTGTAAGAAACGTACTTTATTTATCGCCATGGAGGCCAGGATTAGTGATATAGAAGTAGCTAAAACACTGCCGACTGTAGATGGACGTTAGCCGCTAGCTAGCTAATCATGTCTTAAAGCAGTGGTCCCCAACCTTTTTGTAGCTGGGGACCGGTCAACGCTTGAAAATGTATCCCACGGACCGGGGGGGGGGGTTTCTTCATAAAGAAATACTATCTTGTGTGCTTACGGACTGTATCCCTGCAGACTGTATTGATCTATATTGACATACACATAATGTATATAACATGTTTTTATGTTGATTTAATTTAAAAAAAAAAAAAATTTTATTATTTTTTTTTTTAATTTCTTGCGCGGCCCGGTGGTTGGGGACCACTGTCTTAAAGCACCTCTTCCTGAGGGTGTTTCAGTGTTATAACTTCACCTTTATCTTTACACCAAAATGCATCCATTCTTCCTTTTCTGTCTACACACTGTGTTTGCTTGTAAGTACTCTGTGTGCGCGCGCTGCCGAACATGCTCCTCTGCTCGTAAAACCAGCAATGTCATGACGTGACGACGCGTCATCATGCCCGTTAAAGAAAAAAAAGGGAGGGGGGGCAGAACTGGTACTTTTTTAGAGGTGGTGTAGTACTGATTATGATTCATTAGTATTGCGGTACTATAATAGTACCGGTATACCGTACAACCCTACTCCATTGTTAGGACTTTTGCTGGCGTTTATTCACGAGTTAGAATGCATTAAGAAAATAAAAACATGTGTTTTTATATTACATAAGGATTGTGAATAATAGGAAAATTCCAAAAAGAAAAGTGCAGTTCCCATTTAAAACCGGTAACTGGCCCAGGAGAGGAAGTGTACCAAAACTGCGACATAGTGTGAGTAGTCTTATCTTATAATATCACATTGGGTTCAATGAGCATGCAAATACAAATTATAGGCGAGTTCTAAGGGCACTATCATTGATAACGTGTTCAATTCTTTAGAAGAAAGAAGGGAAACTTACACTTTCATTGGCCAAACGAGCTAGTCTCTCGACTTGAAGTGCTTTAAGGACTTTATTGAACAATTTGGTCTGAGCAACCGACCACGCTGTCCTGTAAGAACAAAGATGACGTCAAAATCATGCGTGAATATTGAGATGTGCTTGACTTACTTGTTGATGTGCTCCTCCCAGTCATCAGGGGGTGAGGGACTGTCCGCTACAGTGCGAGCAAACAGGACGTGTCGCTCGCACTCCTTCATCACACTCAGAGCTTTGTGGTTGTCATACAGAGGCACCGGCGTGGGTGTGACCATCTCCACATCTATTAAACCTTCCGAGTCTCTGCAAAAAAATAAAAAATTGACATCAAAATTACTGCATGTTGCGCCAAATTAAGAATAAAATCCACTCAGGCGGGAACTCACGGCGAAACTTCAGGCTGGCGTCTCGGGGTGACAAACAGCGTCCTGGTGGGACGGGCGCTGCTGGCGTCCGGGTGAGAGTTCCACGGTTTGGCGTAGCTGTGGTCCAGACACACCAAATCCAGCTCGCGTTCATGAGCAGAGAGCTGGAAGAACAAGGACGTTGCCATCTTTCTTGCCGAAATCTGGTAGTCCTTGTCCCCGCCACGATGCATCCTTAAACCTCTTGGGTTTGACGCGTAGCTAGAGGGAAGGTGCATTGATCATTAACGACACTCAGACGTACACTGCTAGTTGAATTATGTCATGGCCTGTTCCTCACACCTGCAGGCAGGGGTGGGGCCTTGGTGATTAGAATCACCTGTGCTCACTGATTTAAACAGGGCTCCTAACGTTTGGCTGTTTCACTTTGAAGAAGACGTTCACTCCGCTCATCCAGGTAAACCACCTTTGTCAATGTTTCTCATTCAAATCTACTTAACGTATTCGACAGCCGTATCTAATTAAGAGGGGGGGGGGGTACTAGCTTGTAACTCCGCTCGCACTACTCCGTGGTTTCTGCTTTCCTGCTAAGCGTTCTGGGTAATGTAGTTACACTACAAAATACCCAGTTTGTTATATCGTTCCAATATTCGGACAGGAATTGCAGTAATTTGTTGCTTCATTGTCAGAAAAAGCCAGACTTTGTTGCTTTTAAATGAGCCAAGTTGTCTCATTTTTTTTTTAAAAAGCAAGCATGAATAAGGGAAATTTTGACTTCCGTGCAGGTGCTTTGTTGTCTGCGACACCGAGCATCACCCAGGACACTATATAAAGCCTTCGCATATTAAGGATTTACGAATGCGACAGGGGTTTAAACGTTTACACCTTGTAAACCTCTGAATTGTACGGTCGGTACATGTTGGAAAAATAAAAAAGCTTCTATTAGCGAAGAGTACACTCTTGGGTGGGTTGGCCGGCCTAGCATGCTAATGTTAGCTTCGTTGGCCCACAAGCTAAACGATACCCTGCTACGTTCCTCACCTTTTTGGCTTTACTGATACATTTGGTGCCGTTGTGGTTCAAAGTCTCATTGTGTCCTACTGGGCTGAAGATGGACACGTTTTATTTTTAATTGAAGTTACATAAACTACACAGGCCGTGCGCGTTCGCCTCCCTTATTTCTGTGGTGGGTTGCCATGTGGCGCTCCAAAGCTCCCCATTTGGCTCAGTGATAACAAACGGGGTAACGAAGTTTAGTTTTGCAAAGCATCTGGCAACCCAGCTTGTGGCGCCTTTTGGCTACCAGAATATACGGACTGGATTTTACTACCTGGAGGTGATCGTGCATGTGCAATTCTCATTTTATGCCAATTAATTCCTAATAATAATTCAATGTATAGTTTATTCAAGTTTGTCTACTTCAAACATTTAAAGTAGAGATGCTGAGTAGATAAGTCGGCAGTGAAGATCGATTATAAGTGTTTTAATGCTATGAATAATTGGTTTTCCTTTTGGTCATTTAATTGTATTTTCATGAGTGCGAGTGTCAAAGTGCAATAACGAAATCAAAAAAGTTTTTCTTTTATATAAATGAATAGTCACCATAAAGCAGTGGTCCCCAACCACCGGGCTGCAGCCCGGTACCAGTCCGTGGAGCCGCGGCTGCACAAGAAATAAAATATATATACGTACCCTGCCCCAAGGGGAGGAGTTCAAGTACCTAGGAGTCTTGTTCACGAGTGAGGGAAAAGTGGATGGTGAGATCGACAGGCGGATCGGTGCGGCATCTTCAGTAATGCGGACGCTGTATCGATCCGTTGTGGTGAAGAAGGAACTGAGCCGGAAGGCAAAGCTCTCAATTTACCGGTCGATCTACGTTCCCATCCTCACCTATGGTCATGAGCTTTGGGTTATGACCGAAAGGACAAGATCACGGGTACAGGCGGCCGAAATGAGTTTCCTACGCCGGGTGTCGGGGCTCTCCCTTAGAGATAGGGTGAGAAGCTCTGCCATCCGGGGGGAGCTCAAAGTAAAGCCACTGCTCCTCCACATCGAGAGGAGCCAGATGAGGTGGTTCGGGCATCTGGTCAGGATGCCACCCGAACGCCTCCCTCGGGAGGTGTTTAGGGCACGTCCAACCGGTAGGAGGCCACAGGGAAGACCCAGGACACGTTGGGAAGATTATGTCTCCCGGCTGGCCTGGGAACGCCTCAGGATCCCCCGGGAGGAGCTGGACGAAGTGGCTGGGGAGAGGAAAGTCTGGGCTTCCCTGCTTAGGCTGCTGCCCCCGCGACCCAACCTCGGCTAAGCGGAAGAAGATGGATGGAGATATATATATATTTTTTTTAAATTTTATTAAATCAACATAAACACAATATGTACATTATATATCAATATAAATCAATACAGTCTGCAGGGATAGTCCGTAAGCACACATGATTGTATTTCTTTATGACAAAAAAAGGATATTTAAAGAAACTACATCTTGTGAGACCATCTCGGCCAACCCCGGAAGCTAGCTCAGCTGTCGATGAAATGTGAGTTCAGCTATTTTGTCTATTTTTTCACATTTAAAATGTTTTTTTTGACAGTACCACATAATGTTTTAATTGCTGATGCGGGTTTATTTATTTTTAAATGCGCCAGAAAATAACCCGTTTTGTACAATGCCCAGTAGGCGTTGTAAATGTGTTCCCATATAGTATTTCTCCAGCAATGGTCATGTGGTTTTGATTGATTGAAACTTTTATTAGTAGATTGCACAGTACAGTACATATTCCGTACAATTGACCACTAAATGGTAACACCTGAATACGTTTTTCAACTTGTTTAAGTCGGGGTCCACGTTAATCAATTCATGGTGACATCAATGATTGTATTTTGAGAGGTAATCATTGAAGGCGGACATCACTGAAGGCCTAGGTGGGAAACGCACGGCCCGCTACTGTGATATAGCCAATGAGCTTTGGTCTTTTTAAAGTCTAGTAATATAAATGCAAAATGATTGTCTTATTGATCCACAAAAGTGGTGACCTTTCAGTAAAGCCCCCTACATTTATTTCCTGCCGGGCAGAAAGTTTCACTAATATTTATTGACCTTTTTGCCTCTGTACAGCTAATGAGACCTACAGCAACTATGGTACATTTTTGTTTTACACATTTTGGAACGTAAGTTAATGTCTTCAAATATGCTGATGAAAAGTGTTTCTGTTGAACTAGACTACATATCTGTCTGTGGCCTTGCTGCTTTGTGCTCTGTTGCCAGCAGTGATTGGACACTGCACCGGAGGGTCACAAACAGGTGAGACACCATCAGTAATGTTTTCTCATTTTCACATCCAATATTGCAAAAAGCGTGTCAAAAAATCCTAACTCAGGTCTAAATGTGTTGTAGCAAATAGCACACATTGCCTGGATGAGACGGACAATGAGTGGCACCCCATTGGCACAGCGTGGAGGAACAGTGCCTGCATGGATTGCACTTGCAGCAGTTGTTGTTCTGCGTAAGTCAAAGCACATCTAGTGTTTATTTTGTTTGTTTTAATCTTGGGTCTACGGCTTGTTTACAGGTTTAGCATTCCCCAAAACTTCCCCGATGATTGTGTCTCAGTTTTCGACCTAGTGGCCTGTAAATACAAAGTTCACAAGAAGGATGACCCATCAGAAGAATGTCCCATTTTTTCTGCGGTTGGAAAGTGAGGGCGAAAAAAAACTACACCCTTTTGTCGACCCTCTTTTTACATTTGGAACACAAAATGTAATGTGCTTACAAATGGAAAATAAAACTTACAATGCCTCATCGACTATTTTTGTATTCATTTTTTTGTTGTACTATTTTAATGAATATATATAAAGAATATGCTGCAATATTTGCTTAAGCTTTTTTTTAACAGTTCATATCAGAAATTGTACTGTATTACAAAATGCAGAAATATAACCTTAAAGGAAAAACTAATTTAAAACATTTGTATGCTTGTACAACATTAAAAACCTTTTTAGCATATCAGTATGTGGAATTAATTTATGGACTGGATTAAGTAAAGAAGTTAAACAATGTACAGATGATCCAGTTTCAGAAGTTGTTCAAATTAACAGTGTTTACGAAGAATTATGAGAAACACCTTCAACCTTATTGAAAATGGGCTATTAAGTCAGTCATAAACATACCGAGATTAATTACAAGAACGGCTGTATTCATCATTCACTGTCATTGTGCTATAAAAAGAAGTCGGTAAATGAACGTATGTATTTGTAAACCCTCTGAAGTGGGAAAGGGGTAGGATTAAATCAGCTTTGCTTCTTCCTACTCCTTTTCGGACATGTGTAGAGACATTGTGTGATGTATTATGCTTTAAGTGTGTTCATGTTTGAAATAAACTAAAAGACAAAGATTGCATTGCCTGAGTGGGGCTGGAGTTTTGTAAACAGAAGGTATTGCCAGTTAACGCTTATTTTTTTGTTAAAGTAGCTCTGTAGAGACTCCTGATACAAAGAATCAGATGTGAGATTTGGTAAAGAAAAACATTTAGTATAAGTTTATATCAAATGTAATAGCAAAGTGCAATAATCTGACAAAGATGAAATGTATCAATTGCATCAATACCAGGGATGCACATTTAAGTTGAAAGTGTAATAACTTGTATCTACTGTTATTTAGCAGATTGTGTAGGGCTATACATTCTTGGGGGGAAGCAAAGCATCAGTTCTGTAAAAAGTGTCCATTGTGGGCAGGTCAAGTATGGCATTAAAGGGGAACTACGCTTTTTTGGGGGCAATTTTGCCTATCGTTCACAATCGTGAGAGACAAGACAGTTTAGTTGTTTTTCTTTTGTATTCTAACATACAAATCTGCTCATTCTAGGTGGCTAGCAATGCGGCTAATGGTAGCAATCAATTCTACCTTACACTTATTAAAAATACATTCAAAACTGTTGTTGGGTTTCTTCCTTCTTCATTCATCTTCAATGAATACTCCAGTTGTATATATATGAAAGATGATGGTTTATTTTAAGAATGGTTCAGTACAATGCCTCACAGCACCGGGAAACAAAACATCGGTAACTGTGGAAAATAGAACACAACTCCATCAAACTTTTGTGTGTGTGACGTCATTTCCTGGCGCGCAGTGAAACGGAAGAGATCACGTGACGATAGCGCGGATGAACCGGCCCTACCGTATATAACAGTGGCGTGCGGTGAGGTTCATGTCTGGTGAGGCACAGACTTCATCACAGTCAGATTTGCAAAACATATGAATCCTAAAGAGTATCTTATTCACCATGTGATTGGCAGCAGTTAACGGGTTGTGTTTAAAAGCTCATACCAGCATTCTTCCCTGCTTGGCACTCAGCATCAAGGGTTGGAATTGGGGGTTAAATCACCAAAAATTATTCCCAGGCACGGCGCCGCTGCTGCCCACTGCTCCCCACTGCTCCCAGGGGGTGAACAAGGGGATGGGTGAAATGCAGAGGACACATTTCACCACACCTAGTGTGTGTGTGACAATCATTGGTACTTTACTTTAACTTTACACTTACAAACTGTAGCATGCACACAAAAAAACACATTTAATTAAAAAAAAAAACCTTATTATGGTTTTACCTTTACTTATAAGTGCGGGAGCAGTGGTGTTCATGTTGGAAGAGTTGGGAATGAATGAAATATGAAATCCGCGCTGCCGTCTGCAGGTGTACCTAATGTTGTGTCCCTGTTCACGGCTCCTCCGGCGCGCCGCGCGAGCATTGTTGTTTTTGCACTTTTTGGCTTCTTGTTAAGGGACTTTTTTTGGGTGGATTCGGTCTTGCACGTGGAGGGTTTGGGTGTGGGCTTTGGTTGGTGTGGCCGCGGCGCTCCCGTCGGGGGCGTATTCTGCGGCGGAGGTGCTTGGCACCAGGAGGCGGGGTTATGAGACGAGCCTCCAGTTTTATGATCGCTCAGCACAAGAAATACGTTACACACATACAGATGTTGACAAAATACACTGTACATTATATACCTCAGCTAACTAAACTATGGAAATGTATAATATAATTCATATAGCAATACAGTCTCACTGCACAGCAGGCCAGCAGTTAGCCGAGTCATTGCGCACAATCCATGTTGAGGCACAAATCAGTGACGTGCCTCAACTGGCTGCTGATCACCGCACCGTCTCTTCTCAGTATTTGAACGGCAAATGTGAAAATAAAAATAAAAATAATCTAAACCTGGTGAAGTTAAATGGAAAATAACTTTAGTATAATCACTGGATACATATAACAATTTAATTAATTTTTTTTCTTTTTACTTTTTTTTTTCTTTCCATGATGGCAGGTGAGGCCGTGCCTCCCCTGCCTCTAGTGACGGCACGCCACTGGTATATAACCTATTGGAGGCGCATAACAACAAGGACAAACCTCTCTTCTCATAATACACAGAAACAGCATTAATAACAATGAGATCACATTTATTCAACAACCGTCAATACTTAATTTACGTTCCATCGCCGTAGCAACATTATTGTAGGAGCGAACACTGAGGAACTATTTTTCTAGCGTACTAACACATCGGCGTGCTACGGTATTAGCCCTAAAAGCTAACTACGGTTAGAGATAAGCTAGCTTCTACAACACAAAACGCGTTTGAGTTTGTAACGCACAATGTGATAGAGCACCAATCCGTACTGAGTGAAAAACACAAACAATCATATTACAGTATCTGTAAAGTAATATTTCATGTTTTGTTTGTACACATCTAGCCAGACAGTGTACCGGGTAGTTGTAATAACACACATGACGTGCTGCGTGTATCATGATCAATATAAAGTGTGACTCACTTTATGGACACTTGTCTGTTTGGTCCAACTGGCCATGGACGTTCTTTTCTGGTTTATTTGGGGTAAGCCAGTGGCGGGCCCTGCGTTTCCCACCTAGGCCTTCAGTGATGTCCTACTTAGTCCTACTTCCATAAATACCACTCAAAATATCAGAATTTATGTCGCCACATGACCACGGCTTGTAAAATACTACACAAAAACACACCTGTGCACTACTAGGCATTGACTCACCTCAATTTGTCACTAGTGCACAATTTTTTTTATTTTTTAGCGCATTTAAAAATCAATAAACCCGCATCGGACGTGGTACTGTCAAAACAAAAGTAATTGTAAAAAATATATTGAATGTGAAAAAATATATTTGAACTCACAATACCACTCGTAGTTGGTTCATTTGAGTGGAAGTGGCAGGCAAACCGTTATATCTGACAGCTAATCGACATTTTGCTACTTTGTTGGTTAAAAAAGTGAGTACCGCTGATTTCTCCGCTGGCCTGGTATGGCTATAGTGCCACTTTCTGCTTTCGTTAATCACAACTTGTAATTGGATACCTGGGAGTGACAAGTGAGCATCCAATCACAGTCACATTCAACGTAAGGCTACCTAGATGGGCTACTGTCAACAACTTCTGATCTGATCAGCTATCGCAACTGTCCGTTAACTGAATGTCCGCCGTTCGTTAAACTGCACAGCTGCCGCTAATGTTGGGTCAGAAGGCCTCCGGCAGAATTCATACAGCGCTGGAAACAAGCTAGTCTGATTGGATAAAAACTCTAACTTAAAATAGCAACACTGGAGCCCAGTATGATAAATACTTTTGTATATTTATGGAAAGTTAATTAAAAACAAAATTAACTTTTATTAATTAATGATCATGATTTATGTTAGGCCAGCAGAGAAGGCCTGGCTGGCCCTGACGGCACACCACTGGGGTAAGCATGCTATTTATGTCAAATTAGTTTGTCTCCATGTTCCACATTTGCAGCTTCGAGTATCTTTCACCTCACTCTCTTGGCTTCTGTCTCCTCCAATATTTCACCCTCTGCTAGAAGCAATAGTTCATCCTCTGTAGATTCAGCTTCAAAAGTTTTAAGGTTCTGAATACTCATTTGTCCAAAAATAGCCGTCTCCGTTGTTTACCAAGTCTGCCATGATTAGAAAACACACTCGTGTTTGACTCTGAAAGTAGGAACACATGTTGCCAGAAGTCAGACGTGCGCTGCTATGGAAACAGAACTCAATGCACGGAAACAAATCTTGGAAAGGATTAAAATGATAAAAATACAGTAAATATATTAAATATGGTTCTGAAGGTGTCTGTTACTACATTATATATATACTTGCAGTGTGTATATTGTACATATTACATATTGTTATGAAGGTGTCTGTTACTATATTATATATATACTTGCAGTGTGTATATTGTACATATTACATATTGTTATGAAGGTGTCTGGTACTACATTATATATATATATATATATATAATTATATATATATATATATATATATATATATATATATATATATATATATATATATATATATATATATATATATATATATATATATATATATATATATATACTTGAAGTGTTATGTATGACAAGGGGGAAGGAGACGGCACGACACAGGAAGTATCGCTCAACAGGGTTTATTAAACAACGATGAGTGAGTGGGGTGTGTATGCTAAGTGTGTGCATGCAATATTATGTGTGTGAATTAACAAGATTGTATTACCAGGAGTTTGTTGTAAGTGTATGTTGTTTGGAGAGGCAAACAAGTCCAAAGGGGCTCAGCAGAAAGAGGTCCGTGATCCAAGCGAGAGGTCCGTGGGGGCTGGGGCGAGGCGTCCAAAGGTCCGGGTCCAAAGCGAAGGAAGTCGAGGATCGAGGGAGGCAGTCAGAGTCTAGAGGGAGATCCAGAGAAGTGAGGCGCACAGCTCACTTCTAAGGCGACAGAGGATTCTGCGGGAACAGGGAAACGACAGGGACAAGTCAGCACAAGGAACAAGGGAATATGGAGAGCAGACACAGGAGAGGAGCCAGAGACGCAAAGCTTACTGTAAACAGAGAACTACGTTCTGGCGCTGGGTAGTCTGCTGCATTGGGCTTTATACTGTTGAGCCTCATCAGATCCAGGTGCACTGATTGCAGATTTCCCGTGGCCGCGGTCTGAGCGGGGCGCGCAGGAGCGTGTCCGGCTGCGCTCTCAGCGGACCTTCTTGCTGCTCCAGCAGCGAAGGGAATGATAGTATGTGCACGCACCGTAACATGAAGTGTGTATATTGTACATATTACATATTGTTATGAAGGTGTCTGTTACTACATTATATACAGTATATATACTTGCAGTGTGTATATTGTACATATTACATATTGTTATGAAGGTGTCTGTTACTACATTATATATATACTTGCAGTGTGTATATTGTACACATTACATATTGTTATGAAGGTGTCTGTTACTACATTATATACAGTATATATACTTGCAGTGTGTATATTGTACACATATTACATATTGTTATGAAGGTGTCTGTTACTACATTATATGTATTATATGGGGATCGAGAAAGTTTACGTTCACGCCGTGATCCCTGCAAGTAACCGCGCTGCTCTACTCCATGGCAACGCGGCGAAACAAAAAACTTTCAACTCGGGTACCCTCCCGTTCTGGCGTCCAGGGGCAGTCTGGGCGGAGATCTGGTAGCAACACTGCTGCCGGTCTCCAACCAAGAATACTGCAACTGAACGTTGAAGGGCTCACAGATGCCAAAACATCCGTCATCGAGCACATGGCCCACACCACCCAAGCCATGGTCATCCTCCTTCAGGAAACCCACCGCCCAACAGCGGACAAGCTAGCGATCACCAACTTCACGCTAGCTGGGTCAATCCTGAGCAAGAAGCATGGCCTTGCCACGTTTGTCCACAACGATCTGAGCTGGACCCTCGCCGATCGATCACCGGACAACTCCGAGATCGAGTGGCTGCGAGTGGACGTTGGCGACATCAAAATTGTCAACGTCTACAAACCACCACCCTCACAACTCACGCCAGTGTCACTGCCAGTGCTTGAACCACCGTGTGTATATGCTGGTGATTTCAACTGCCGGCCTACACGGTGGGGATACAGTACCACCTCACCGAGCGGGGAAACTCTTTCTGACTGGGCAGAGCGCAACTCGCTCAACCTTCTCTACAACCCGAAGGGCCCAGCCAGCTTTCACTCCGCTCGGCATAACACTGACACGAACCCTGACCTGGCTTTCGTGAGTGTCGGTGTGGACACCCAGCTCCCCGACAGACGTGTTCTAGGAATGTTCCCCAGGTCGCAACACCGACCGTCGCTGATATCGGTGCCCGACCTCGTGACAACAGTTCCGAGCGGACCGATGAAGCGATGGAACTTCCGGAAGGCCAATTGGAAACTCTATCGCCTCCATACCAACAAGTCCACACGGTGTCTCCCACCACCAGACACACCCAACGTGGACGAGGCATACCAGGACTTCTGTAGGGCACTAACATCTGCGGCCAAAAAAGCCATCCCACGCGGCCGGCGTAAGAACTACAAACCATGCTGGGATGGCGAGTGCGAGACCCTCTACAGCGCCTTCCTCCGGGCTCCCTATGGCCCGGAGGCTAACAATTCAGCCACTGCCCTTCTTTCCACTCTTGGAAGGAAGAGGCACCAGCGCTGGAGAGAGGCAGTCCACTCCATCGACTTCTCGCACACTAGCCGTATCGCGTGGAGCACTTTGAACAACTTGACTGGTAGGTCTGAGCGCGCACCCCGAACATGCCCCGTTACCGCAAATGCTATTGCAGCACAGGTTGTGAAAAACGGGGCATATACCGGGATAAATCGAGATTTTTCCCGGGCGGTGCGCCAGGAAACTGCAGACCTCTGGAGGACAACAACATCTAGCGAGTGTAACATCTCCGGTGAGTTTTCACCGGAGGAGTTCACAGCTGCCCTCCAGTATACCAAACCAGGCAAGTCTGCTGGGCCTGACAACATCTGCCCAGAACTCGTGCTCCACGCTGCCCCTGCAATGAAGTCCTGGCTGAGAGTTTTCCTGTCTTCTTGCCTGCGCCAACTCCGGATCCCCAGGATTTGGAGAAGGGCCACTGTTGTCGCTATCCCCAAGCCGAACAAGCCAAAGGATGACGTAACGAGCTACAGACCAATCTCGTTGCTCTGCGTCCCCTTTAAAGTCCTCGAGCGCCTGATTCACGCCCGTGTCGAGCCCATCATAGACCCCCACCTCCCCCGGGAGAAGGCGGGTTTTCGACGTGGGAAGTCCACGGTGGATCAGGTCGCCCTCCTTACCCAGGACATCGAGGACTGCTTTGAGGCGAAAAAGAAGGCCGGTGCCGTCTTCATAGACCTGACTGCTGCCTATGACACAGTCTGGCACCGCGGCCTCACCTGCAAACTTCTCCGCCTGCTTCCAGACAGGCACATGGTCAAAATGATCATGGAGCTTGTCTGGAACCGCAGCTTTACTCTCACCACCAGTAACGGAGATAAAAGCAGGTTGCGGCGCCTGAAAAATGGCGTCCCCCAGGGATCTGTCCTGGCTCCCCTCCTGTATAACACCTATACATACGACCTGCCTGCCACAGTCTCACGGAGGTTCGCATACGCAGACGATCTCGCGCTGCTGCACTCCGACAGGGACTGGCAGGCCTTGGAGGGAACTCTAAGCCAGGACATGGAGACTTTAGTGGCTTACCTCCATAACTGGAGATTGAAGCTCAGCGAATCCAAGACGGTGACACAAGCTTTCCACCTATACAATTGGGAAGCGGATCGTGAGATCAGGTTCGAGGTGCGGAAGCCGGATGGGGCTTCCCTTACCCTATGCCGGCCTCGTCCTACACCTGAAGACCCTCGTCCTGACCCTAAATACCTTGGGGTCACCCTGGACAGGTCGCTCACTTTCCGTAAACACCTCTTGGCAACACGCAAGAAACTCAACACCCGCGTCTCACTGCTGAGACGGTTGGTCGGGTCCGGTTGGGGTGCCGGGGCAAGAACTCTGCGAACAGCAGCACTTGCCCTGGTCTACTCAACTGCTGAGTACTGCGCACCTGTCTGGGCGCGCAGTGCTCACTCTAAACAACTTGATGTCCCGATCAACGAAGCCTTGCGTGTTATCACTGGATGCCTGCGCCCCACCCCTGTGGAGCTACTGCCCATCTTAGCAGGCATCCAACCCGCTGAGCTTCGTCGCCAAGGTGCTGTAGCAACTCTGGCGGGCCGGGCAAACATGGATGAGAACCACCTGCTCCATGAAAGGCTCACACTCTCCTCAGAGCCAACGCCCCGCCTCCCCTCCAGAGACCCACTGGTACCAGCCGCCCTGAAGCTCCTGCAGCAATGCAGTGACAACAACATCAGGGCGGCTCACTGGGCGAATCACAAATGGAGCACGGACCTGGAGCATACCATCTCCTCCAGACTCCGTGACTTCATACCTGACACCGGCTCAATACCAGGCCTCTCACTACCACGAGTGGCCTGGGTGAGGCTTAACCGCCTCCGAACTGGTGTCGGTCGCTTTCGCTCAAACATGTTCCAGTGGGGCTTAGCACCTAACGCGACGTGTGAGTGTGGCGCGGAGGAGCAGACTGCCGACCACGTGATCCTGCGTTGCCCGATTTATCGTGCTCCTAATGGTTTGCGTGGCCTGGCGGACTTGGATGACTGCTCGGTGACCTGGCTCACTTCTGTGTGTCCTGACATATGAACGGGAGGGCCCCCCGGGCCTGGGGTGGTAAAAGGCATAGACCCTCGGCCTCAGGTCCGGGTGCCGGAAAACAGCTGCCCATACGATGAAGAAGAAGACTACATTATATACAGTATATATACTTGCAGTGTGTATATTGTACACATATTACATATTGTTATGAAGGTGTCTGTTACTACATTATATATATACTTGCAGTGTGTATATTGTACACATTACATATTGTTATGAAGGTGTCTGTTACTACATTACAGAGGTGGGACCAAGTCATTGTTTTGCAAGTCATAAGTAAGTCTCAAGTCTTTGCCCTCAAGTCCCAAGTCAAGTCCCGAGTCAAGACAGGCAAGTCCCGAGTCAAGTCCAAAGTCAAGACTGGAAAGTCTCAAGTCAAGTCCCAAGTCCTGCATTTTGAGTTTCGAGTCCTTTCAAGTCCTTTTAACCACAGACTAATATATTTACACAGATTGTGTATGCTTTTGAAACGCTGTATTTATTTATTAAAACAAGTGCATTTGAAATTGCAGGAAAAAAAATAGTGCTGACATTGCACTTCATAATAGCACTATTAACCAGTCATTTTATACATTTAACTCATTCCTTTACAGAATAAACACATTTGAAAAAACAATTGCAACTGTACTTATTTGCACAAAAGTGTTAACATTGTATTTCCATGGCATATTGCATTGTAACTAGTTCCACATTCCATATTCACCAGGATATTAAATACATAACTCGCACTGATCTTAACCACAATGACCTGGAATCTGTGTGGGCGGAAATCTAATTTAAAAACGCTAAACCGGTACTAATAGGGACTGTTTATAGACCCCTTAATCAGAGTGATTTCTATGGGGCTTTGGAAGAATGCTTGGCAGGGACAGACAACGTGGAGAAAATTATAACTGGGGATCTGAACACAGATATTCAACGCAAAGATGCGCCTGTCTTCAGAACCTTCAGCAAGTTTTGTAATCTGCACGGTCTATCCCAGCTAATAGCGCTACCTACAAGGGTGTGTGATTCCACCCAATCAACCATAGATCTCATTCTCACTTCAGACCGGCCTAAAATAAAAAATAGTGGTGTCATGATCTGTGGTCTTAGCGACCACTATCTAACCTTCTGCACCCGCAAAATAGCTAAACCTAAAGTCAATGGCCACATAACAGCCCAATCCAGATCCCTCAAAAAATACTCAAATGACAATTTCAATTTAAAATTAGATGAGTGGGACTGGTCCCCTGTGCTCGCGAGCAACCTGGTCGATGTTGCTTGGGATCGCTTCAAAACGGCGTTCCTAAAGATACTAAATGACATGGCTCCCGTGAAAACAGTCAGGATCAAAGCCCGCTCGGAACCATGGATGAATCCGGACCTATTAGCTGCCATAAAAGACAGAGACAGGAAATCTACAGAAGTAGATAAACAACCCAATAATATCAACCTCAAATTACTCCTTTCAACTCTCAAAAAGCAATGCAATAAATTAAGAAATAAGTCAACCAACCTGAGTAAATCCTTAAAAAAAAATTACATTAACGACAAAATAGAGGAAAACACAAATAAGCCACGTGAGCTCTGGAAAATTCTCAACAACCAGCTTCCTGGTTGCTGCCAGAAACTTAAAATCAGACTCACCAACATCAGCATCAAGGAGGGTGACTCCCTCATTACAGACAAAATTGAGGTAGCTAGCAGACTTAACATCTTTTTCACCAGCATAGCCGCAACTCTTGTCAACAAGCTGTCCCACCACTCTGGTCGCTTTGGTGTAGAACACATCAAAGCCTTCTACAGAAAGCTAGGAGTATCCAACGATGATTTCAAATTAGAAATGGTCACAGCTGATGAGGTGTTTAAAAAATTGAGCGCGCTCCACCCTAACAAGGCCACCAGCCTTGATAATATTCCCTCCAGATTCCTCAGGGACTCTGCCTCCATCATTGCCCCGATCATCACGCACATAATAAACCTATCAATTACACAAGGCCAAGTACCAAAAGATTTTAAGATAGCAAGAGTAACTCCCCTCTTTAAAAAAGGAAGCAAATTGGAACCTGGCAACTACCGACCTGTTTCTATTCTCAGTTTCATTTCGAAAGTAATGGAGAAAATAGTTTATGAACAGGTCGATAGTTACCTCGCCACTAATAAACTCATGTACAAATTCCAATCCGGCTTCAGAACTAACCATTCCACTGACACATGCCTTCTCTATCTGACCGACCACATCAAACATGAGGTGGATGCGGGCAAATACTGCGGCATGGTCATGCTGGACCTTCAGAAGGCCTTTGACACCGTTAACCACGCTATACTGTTGGATAAGCTCAGAGCAATCGGATTTAACAAAACCTCATGGAGCTGGATGCAATCTTACTTGGAGGGGAGGGAGCAGGTGGTAGAGGTGAACGGCACCGTGTCCCCTCCCCTCTCGGTGAGCTGTGGAGTCCCCCAAGGCAGTATATTGGGACCTTTACTGTTCCTAATATACATAAACGACATGTCATCGGCATGCGACTGTGAATTGTTTTTGTTTGCGGATGACTCTGCCCTGCTGGTATCCGGCAAGGACAAGTCACCGGTGGAGAAAATCCTCAGTGCTGAGCTCTGTAGAACTTGCACCTGGCTCGCTGACAACAAGCTATTCATACACTTGGGTAAAACAGAATCCATCCTGTTTGGGTCCCACATCAACCTTAAGAAAGTCAATGACTTCACCATAAAAGTGGGTGACATTGTTATCACCAGGAAAGATGAGGTCACCTAACTAGGTTCCATTCTAGAGGTTAACCTTTCCTGTGATAAAATGGCAACCAAGGTAATCAAAAAGGTTAACCAACGAACGAGATTTCTCTACAGAATCTCCTCTCTGGTCAACAAAAGCACCTTGAGGATTCTGGCGGGAACTCTCGTTCAACCCTTTTTCGATTACGCATGCACCTCCAAAACCCTCAAATCTAAACTCCAAAGATCTCAGAACAAGCTAGTCAGGTTACTTCTAGACCTCCACCCCAGATCCCACCTCACTCCTACCCACTTCTCTAAAGTGGGCTGGCTCAAGATGGAGGACAGAGTTAAACAACTTGCACTGAGCCTAGTCTATAAAATCCACTACACCTCCCTGATACCGAAGTACATGTCAAACTACTTCCTTAACGTAAATGACCGCCATAACCACAACACCAGGGGGAGCTCCACTAACCACGTTAAACCCAGATTCCGAACTAACAAAGGTCTTAACTCATTCTCTTTCTATGCCACATCAATGTGGAATGCGCTCCCAACAGGTATAAAAGAAAGGGCATCTCTATCCTCCTTCAAAACCGCAATAAAAGTTCACCTCCAGGCAGCTACAACCCTAAACTAACACCCTCCCCGGATTGCTAATAATCAAATGTAAAAAATGTGATCTCTCTCTTCTCTCTCTCTCTCTCTCTCTCTCTCTCTCTCTCTCTCTCTCTCTCTCTCTCTCTCTCTCTATGTCCACTACTTGATGTCCATGTCCTACCCCCCCCCCCACACACACACACCCCTGATTGTAAATAATGTAAATAATTCAATGTGATTATCTTGTGTGATGACTGTATTATGATGATAGTATACTGTATATCTGTATCATGAATCAATTTAAGTGGACCCCGACTTAAACAAGTTGAAAAACTTATTCGGGTGTTACCATTTAGTGGTCAATTGTACGGAATATGTACTTCACTGTGCAACCTACTAAAAAAAGTCTCAATCAATCAATCAAACCACAGCAGTTTTTATCCTGTTCTTACCTTATCTCATCTCATACTGTATGTGTGTTTATGTGTGAGTACACATGAAAAACATAACAAATACATGAACATAATGAACAGAGTTGTACTTTTTAGATGTCAGGCCCCTATGCAATATGAACATATATTCTTAATATAGTGTACATTTTAACTGACCTTTATTTGGCTATGTTTGTCTTTTTGTAAGTGGCTAAAATACGCGGTGCTGCTGACCGCCGTCTAACGTTACGTTACTGTGTGTGATACATTGACTAACGTAACGTTATTTGTGGGTACCTCATGCAACCCTGCTTACAAAAAATCACTTGACAAAAAGTATGAATAAGGTAGCGAACTGCAGTGGACGCAACAGATTGCCGTGTTTGCAATGACGTTATAACCATAGACATCTTATAAGTAACGCAGCTTTGGCTGCTGTGACGCGAGAAATTGGGCCGCCATCTTGAAGTGGTGATGAGGAGCCGGTGAGCAGCCTAAACTGACAGTTGACAGGTAGAAAACAAAGATGGTGTTCAGAGTTTTCCTGCTCAAATGAGTGGACTGTTGAAAATAGGAATCGGGGGATTACTTTTCACAAGTAAGATTTAACATTAACGTACTAATGGTTGTATTTTGTGAAAAGAATATTACCACAGAGTTGAGAAGGAGCAAAGATCTTCAATATTTGTATGTGAAGATCACAGCGAAATCTTCTGGGGGAGGATGAACCCCCCTACAGGGGTTTGGTTTACAAACTTTCAGCCCCACCTAAAACAAAATTCACCAGCCGCCACTGATTATGATGCATTCTCATTTTAGGTAAAGTATAAGACAATACTTTCTTAAAGGCCTACTGAAACCCACTACTACCGACCACGCAGTCTGATAGTTTATATATCAATGATGAAATCTTAACATTGCAACACATGCCAATACGGCCAGGTTAGATTAGTAAAGTGCAATTTTAAATTTCCCGCGAATTATTCTGCTGAAAACGTCTCGGTATGATGACTTTTGCGCGTGACGTCACGGATTGTGCGGACATATTGGGACACCATTGTAGCCAGCTATTAAGTCGTCTGTTTTCATCGCAAAATTCCACAGTATTCTGGACATCTGTGTTGGTGAATCTTTTGCAATTTGTTTAATGAACAATTAAGACAGCAAAGAAGAAAGCTGTAGGTGGGATCGGTGTATTAGTGGCTGGCTGCAGCAACACAACCAGGAGGACTTTGAGTTGGATAGCAGACGCGCTACCGTGAGTACAGCTTTGGCTTCCAAACATTTGATCGCTTGCCCGTACGTGCGTGCCGCTATGTGCATGTCACTTACGTAACTTTGGGGAAATATATGTGCTGTATGAACTTTGGGGAGGTGAACGGTACTTTGGGCTGTGGGATTGAGTGTGTTGTGCGGGTGTTTGATTTGTATTGGTGGGTTATATGGACGGGAGGGGGGAGGTGTTTGTTATGCGGATTAATTTGTGGCATATTAAATATAAGCCTGGTTGTGTTGTGGCTAATAGAGTATATATATGTCTTGTGTTTATTTACTGTTTTAGTCATTCCCAGCTGAATATCAGGTCCCACCCGCCTCTCACAGCATCTTCCCTATCTGAATCGCTTCCACTGCCCTCTAATCCTTCACTCTCACTTTCCTCATCCACAAATCTTTCATCCTCGCTCAAATTAATGGGGTAATCGTCGCTTTCTCGGTCCGAATCGCTCTCGCTGCTGCTGGCCATGATTGTAAACAATGTGCAGATGTGAGGCGCTCCACAACCTGTGACGTCACGCTACTTCCGGTACAGGCAAAGCTTTTTTATCAGCGACCAAAAGTTGCAAACTTTATCGTCGATGTTCTCTACTAAATCCTTTCAGCAAAAATATGGCAATATCGCGAAATGATCAAGTATGACACATAGAATGGACCTGCTATCCCCGTTTAAATAAGAACATTTCA
Organism: Entelurus aequoreus; assembly: GCF_033978785.1. Lineage (NCBI taxonomy): Eukaryota > Metazoa > Chordata > Actinopteri > Syngnathiformes > Syngnathidae > Entelurus > Entelurus aequoreus. The sequence goes on from NC_084736.1 coordinate 38,383,882, forward strand.
TTTCAGTAGGCCTTTAAGAGTATAATTGTAACCAGGAATAAGTCTTCAAGTAACAATGTTCAAATACTAACATTGTTGGGTAAAACAGAATTTGGTTTTATTCTGAATCCAGTGAAACAGATTGGTGGTTTTAGCTGATATAAAGACTTTCAGGTGTTTATATATGTTTATGTTTAAGTATTTGGCAGACGCTTTTATCCAAAGCGACATACATAAAAAATACATATAAAACAATCACTGTAAACATGATCATTTAAGGGAAGAATGTAATACAAAATATCAATACAAAGTGTCAAGACAGAATAAACTCTCTGCGGTTGCAGCAACAGAGATACAGTCAATAAGATATATAAATATCTAATGTATTCCTACATTGTTTATGTAGGATATACGCATGTATATATAACCTCATCATAATGTTTCTGCAATTTAAAAATAGCTGACCGTTTTTTTTCCCCTTCTCTGGGATTATATTCCCAGTTTTGATCTCGGACGTCTGGTCACTTATAGCATATAAGAATATTCTATTACTGTTAAGCAAACTATAAATAATAAAACATGTGTCCTTTATCATAGCTACACGTGTGACATAAAAGCACGTGAAAATTAGTGGTATTCAGTGAGGTAAAATGAATTAAATGCGCTGACAGTTCAATGCTCCTGCCAGATGAATTGCACTGAGTGGAGCGGATCACCACTCCAAGATGGCGGCCCCGCGTCTCGTCAGCGCCAGTAGGCAGTAGCGCTCGATGCTGCCCTTAGAAGATGTCTATGGTTATAACGTTAGCAGTGAGTTTACAGCTGATTTAACTACACAGCAAATAAAAGTTACGTTACTTAGCCAATAAACGTTAGCTTACATTCAAAATTTACCGTTCTTTGTGCAACTTCAAATGTCGAACGAAGTTGGAAGTTGTTGCGTCTCCGTCTGTAATATTCGAACCGCATGTTTTGCATACTGCAATTCCTTTTTTGTGGACCAACTCGTAGTTTTAATACCCGAACGAAACTATATTTGGCATAATTTTTCCTCACTGGTGCGTTGTTTGGACAGCTCTTCTTCATTGGTTGTCCTGCAATTTGATTGGATGAATGCTGTGGGATGAAAACAACGTGGATGTCATTTGATTGGATGTTGTACTGGCAGGCAGCACACACGCTGACAGACACGCACACGTACACAATTAAAGATACGGAGCGCTTCTGAATAACTTTTTAATCTTTGGGTTTTGGGGAAAGTAGCAAGTCTTGTCAAGTCAAAAGGCTCAAGTCCAAGTGAAGTCACAAGTCATTGACGTTAAAGTCTAAGTCGAGTTGCAAGTCTCTTTACATTTTGTCAAGTCCAGTCTAAAGTTATCAAATTAATGACTCGAGTCCAAGTCATGTGACTCGAGTCCAAACCTCTGCTACATTATATATATATATATATATATATATATATATATATATATATATATATATATATATATATATATATATATATATATATATATATATATATATATATATATGTATATATATATATATATATATATATATATATATATATATATATATATATATATATATATATATATATATATATATATATATATATATATATATATATATATATATATATATATATATATATATATATATATATATATATATATATATATATATATATATATATATATATATATATATATATATATATATATATATATATATATATATATATGTAACCCTTGAATCTGGCTTCCCCTATCCCGGGTCCGTCTAGTCCTCGGTCTCCCTATGAAGTCTGCGTTGTGTATTGTATTTTTGTGTGCGTGGGAAGACGGAGAGAAAGACCAGGCAAGGAAGCATAGGATCTGGGTGGAGTCGTCTTTATCTCAAATCTTCACCTTTAGAAAAGACATGGAGTTGTCACAAAATACAAAATATGTCACACTATAACACTTTATATTTTAAAACACAATCAACTTCTCTCATCGTGACCAGTAATATACCCAGCAGGTAACGTGTGTGTGTGTGTGTGTGTGTGTGTGTGTGTGTGTGTGTGTGTGTGTGTGTGTGTGTGCGTGCGTGTAGACATAAATGACTGAGTGAGTGGATAATCATATGAAAAGAGCCAAAACATGTCCTAGCATAACATGCTTCTGGGCTACCACACACACTGGCATAAAAACATAACAAAATCAACAGTCTCTTCACAATTTACAAAACCCCCACCTTAATATAACTCTTAGCCATCATATTTTGTGAATAAATCGGCTTAATAGTGCAAAACAATAACTTTTTTTCATCTTTTAACTGGGGAGCCTGGTCCCTTCCTGCTTACCTTTAGAAAAGACATGGCATTGTGACCTAAGATGGCCACAACCAACGAAGAAGAACATTCACAGACAACAGTGAACAGACCATGAAGTGGCGCCCCCTGGAGGCTTCCCTAACAACTGTCCCAACCTTTTGAAAGAACCTCTGCAGACTCCCCACATCAGTTCACCTCCTTACACCCACCCCTTCTTTCTATGATGGCGTCTCAGCCATTAGATACACAACCCCTCCCTCTTCCCGTGTCAACACGATACCTAGTGTTTGTGATATGAGAGGTGAAGTGCAATGGTGCAATGTATCATGCTCAGTGTTTAACAGCAGCCATCTTCTTTTCTTTAGCCGCCAGCCACAGTCTTCGTCCTATTTCAATCTTTTGCTTATCAGAGACAGGTTTCACAGCTACCGAATGGTAGGACAACTTCTTGGGAGGACATCTGTGTCTCGGCGGATTTCTCCTGCTCTGCACAAGCTCTTTGGACATCACCTTCAGGTTACCGGGCCCCCTCGGTCCATGTCCAGTTTCTAACATCTGTCCTTGACCCTTGTCCTCCCCTTTATCCGGTTCACTTTGATCCCCTCCATCATGTATCTCCTTAGGCTGAGTTTTACTTGCAGAATATCCAAGGTCCTGCAGCTGAACATCTTCGATCGCATCTTCAACACTGCAATCTGTATTCACTGCTGGCTCCCTCATCCCACACCACTCCTGTTGGGGCTCCAAGGGGAGGAACATGCATTGGGTCAACAGATTCTGGTGGACCACTCTCTCCTTGTCCCCCTCTTCGGTCCGGACCACGTACACAGGAATGTCCGGCTGTTTCTTTATGACAATGTAAGGCTGGCGCTCCCACCTATCTCCCAGCTTCTGCCGACCTTCAATGTAACAAATTTTGACAAGCACCCTGTCCCCGGGCTCAAATTCCTGAGGCTTCGCCTTGCGATCATATTGTTTTTTCTGCTGTTCTTTGGCGTGCCTGGACATCTTGTTGGCCCTATCATAAGCATTTCTCAGGCAGTCCATGAGGGCTTGAACGTATTCACTGTATTCACATGGCTCGTTGTTCTCGGGCAGCCCTAAGACAAGGTCAATGGGCAGTCTGGGATGTCTGCCATACATTAAAAAGTATGGTGTGTAACCCGTCGAGTCATGGCGTGTACAGTTATAGGCATGCGTCATAGCGTCCACATGTTCATGCCAGCGGGGCTTCTCTTGAGGATTCAGTGTTCCCAACATATCCATCAAGGTCCTGTTAAATCTTTCGGTGGTTCCGTTTCCCTGTGGATGATATGGGCTTGTGTGCGACTTGGTGATACCAGTAATCCTGCACAGCTCCTTCACAACAGTGCTCTCAAAGTTTCGACCTTGATCAGCGTGAAGTCTAGCCGGGAACCCAAAACGGCAGAGGAAGTTACTCCACAGCACCTTTGCCACTGTGCGTGCCTTCTGATCCTTGGTCGGGTAAGCTTGTGCGAAACGAGAGAAGTGATCCGTTACAACCAGCAGATTCTCGATCCCACCTCTGGACCTCTCCAATGTCAGAAAGTCTATACAGACCAATTCCATCGGTGCACTGGTGTGGATACTGACGAGGGGGGCTCTAAGACCTGCTGTGGGAGTCTTCCTGAGACAGCACCTCTCGCACTGTTCACACCATGCTTTGATATCCTGGAACATCTTGGGCCAGTAAAAACGCTCCCTCATCAGTGCAAATGTGCGGTCCAACCCCAAATGGCCTGAATCATCATGGAGGGCCGTCTTAGCATACCTCTGTAGCTCCATGGGCAGCACCAACTGCTCAATTGACCCTCTTTGTCCATCATAAACTTTGCGGTAGAGGATGCCGTCCTTGACCACTAACCTCTTCCATTCCTTCAGGAGAATGCCCACCGGTGCCCCTCCTTCCACAATATCGCTCCTCTTAGGTTTGGTGTTCAGAGACCGATGGTGCAGCACTGGTCCAACCACAGGGTCATCTCTTTGGCCAATCCTAACTTGCTGCTTTGTCATTGCAGGCAGTGAGTCTGTCCCAATACCATCATAGGACTCAGTTAGCGGCTCAGGATTGCCTGGCTGTGGTCCTTGAAGATAGTCTGTCTCAACCTGTGCTGTGTTTTCGACTACCTCATCTGAACTCAGAGACTTCCTCTCACTGTTCCTGGACTTGACCCGCTGTGGACATGTCTGCAAGGCTTGTGCGACCTCCCGACTGGATAGTCTGGACAAAGCATCGGCGTTGGCATTGCATTTTCCTTGACGGTATTGAATATCGAAGTCCAGCATTGACAGGTGGGACACCCAGCGCTGACCAGTCGCGTCCAATTTTGCAGTTGTCATCACATATTTCAGTGGATTGTTATCGGTGATGACAGAGAATTTGTGCCCATACAGGTGGTCATAAAACTTTTCTGTTGCCGCCCACTTGAGAGCTAAAAACTCTAACTTGTGGGCCAGGTAACGCGTTTCAGATGGATGCAACCCTCTACTGGCATATGCAAGGACACGCTCCTTCCCATCTTGAATCTGCGCAAGAACGGCACCCAGACCTTCCCCGGACGCATCAGTCTGCAACAAGAATGGTAGGTTGTAGTCTGGGTAGGCGAGCACCGGGGCGGTGGTAAGTCTCTGTTTCAGACCTTGGAATGCAGCCTCGCAATCTTCCGTCCAATGGAACTGAGGAGGTGGGTCAAAGGATGTCTTGGCCCCCCCTTTCTTCTTTCTTGGGTCTCCCGAAGTGAGACGATATAGAGGCGCAACCAGCTTTGCATAGCCTCCCACAAACCGCCTGTAGTAGCCTGTGAAGCCCAGGAACTGCTGTACCTCTTTGCGGTTAGTGGGGCGTTTCCAGTCACTCACTGTATTTATCTTCTCCGGGTCAGTCCTGATACCCTCGGCTGACACCAGGTGCCCTAGGTACTGAACCTCCTTCTTCATCAAATGGCATTTGGAGGGCTTCAGCTTCAGTCCGTGTTCCCGAAGCCGATTGAACACCACTTGAAGCCTCTCCAGGTGTTCGTCAAAGGTTTTTGCAAAAACATTGATTTCGTCAAGGTAGATGAGCAGGTTGACATAGTTTAGGTCTCCAAAACAACAGGTCATCAATCTCTGAAAAGTTGATGGGGCATTTTGTAACCCAAATGGCATTCTGTTAGCCTCGTACAACCCCATGGGTGTGCTGAAAGCTGTTTTGTGCTTATCTTGCTCTGCTACTTCCACCTGCCAGTACCCAGAGGTGAGGTCAAGGGTGGAGAAATACTTTGACTGCCCCAATGCTTCTAGTGCATCCTCTATCCTTGGCAATGGAAAAGCATCCCTCGTGCTGCACAGATTCAGCTTCCTGTAGTCCACGCATATTCTCAGGGACCCATCCTTCTTAATTACCACCACCATCTGGGAAGCATAAGGGCTCTTGCTTGGACGAATTACGCCAGCCTCTTCCATCTCCGTGAGAGCCTTCTTGACGCCCTCCCACTGGGCGGGTGGTATTTTACGGTACAGGAGCCGAAATGGTTTTGGGTCCACCAGGGGTATTTCATGCTGAACAGTTGTTGTGTGTCCATAATCCAATGAGTGCTGGGAGAAGACATCACTGTTCTTCCCTACAAGCTCTTCGAGCCTAGAATGCTGCCCCTCATCATCTATGGCGGCACCACTCAAATCTACACAACATGATGCGAGGCCTTTATTACTGCTCACCCCTTGCTCATGCATTTGACATACACCCGTGCCAGGCACTCCCATCTTGGTGTTTTGACCCCTCCCTTGGCCCCCTTCCACTGTTTGCAGTACTTCCTGAATCAGAAAGACCTCTGCCAGCTGAGTGCTGGACCTAATAACAACTGTTCGTTCAGACAGGTTCATCACTCGGACCGGAACCTGCTGCTTGGTCACATTAGCCACGACTCTGCCAACAACGAGGCCCACTGGAAGCTTCAGAGAGAGCTTGGCTTCAATGAGGGCAGTATATGACTGTTTCTTGGGTCCCTTCATTACTTTGCACTTCACAACAGTCTCACTGCCTGCAGGCACCAATACTTTCTCTCCATAATACCGAACAGGGCCCACTCTGCCGTCTAGACCACCAGTCCCCGTTTGTTCCATCTCCAGGAATGCAGAATGCCATTCTGGATGGGTATCTTTGATGCATTGGAGGAACTGCAGCCCATAAGTGTCTTGAAGGTGTTGTCTCGAGGCTCGTATGACATCTGTCCCCACCAGCAAAGGAACCATGGACCTGTGGACAACAAAGGCTGGTACACTGGCATATTCTTTTCCAAAAACCTTCAGTCGGACGAGCAGCACACCATGGTGAGGGACATCCTGGCCACCTGCCCCTTCCACTGGAATATTGGAAGGCTGCAGCTTCTGCTGGCACAATTCAGGGTGCCTACGCCAAAACTCATAGGTAATGCTGGTTATTTGTGACCCAGAGTCAATTAAAGTCCTACATATTTCACCATTGACCTCCATATCCCCCTCATTCCTGGGGCCCACCAGGGGTGTTCTCTTCTCCTCTCCTCGCTCTTCTGCTTGGGGACCTAAGTGTTTGCCCATGGTTTCCCCTTCTACCACAGGCTTTATGCGTTTAAAGAACATCCGGCCTGTGTCATGCCGTGTTGTGCTGTGTCCTCTGGGGAGACAGCCTGAGGATGCGGTGGGTTTGTGTTCAGGTTATTATTAGGCATTAGAGTTCTACATACTCTGGCCATATGTCCGGCCTTTCCACAACGATAGCACACCAACATGGCAGCTTCCCTGTCATTCCTCACTGCTGACAGTGGTCTGGTTGGAGCAGGGGTTTGTAAGGAAACAAGTTTCGATTCTAGCTGTGCAAGCTTTTTGACCTGCTCCTCTTGGTTCAGAGTTAGCTTCTCTATCAGCCTAGTCAGTGTGGACAGCTCGGAGGAGGGTTTCACTGCATCAGTCATCTCTTTTGTCGCCCCTTGCTGTTCTCTGGCCGCCACGTAAACCTGGGTGAATGGTTTCTTTAATTTATGTTGAGGCTGAAACCTCCTTGCCTCCCTTGCCAGACTTCGTAGTTCCTCTTGAAGTTCACGAAAACTCAGGAGCCTAGGTTTCAAGGGGGCAATCCTGAGGTACACCCCTTCATCATTTAACCCCCTCAGGAACTGACGTGAGTTTGGCATCACGGTCTGGGTACGGTTGGCCCCCACACTGAGACTCCTCAACTGAACGGAGGGTTGCTTCTAGCGTAATAGCATAGGAGCACGCGGTTTCTTCAGGCCACTGGCTTCTCTCATAAAAGTCTGCCAAAGGATCCAGAGACCTTTGCATGTCTCCATATTCGGCTCTCAGCTCATCAAATGCTCTCTCTGGATGCTGTTCTTGGAGGGGGAGATTTAGAACCAGCCTCCTGGCCTCCCCGCTCAAGTGACGCACAATTGTTGCAAAACAGAGATGTGCTGGCAGCCCACCCGCTTCCAGAAGATACTGCATATCCCGTATCCAGTCTTCAATGAGGACTCTACAGTCAGGGCCTCCACTGAAGATCTGCACATTCCTCACTTGGTGTGTCTGGGTGAACCCAACAGGTGCAGGTTGCATTGTGCTATATCTGGCCTGTCCTGTGGTGGGAAACACAGCTTGGGGCACATGTTGGTAAGCGAGCATGGATGTCGCTACGGCAGGACCTGGAGCAGGCGGGAGGGGATTTGGTGGGTTATATGTGGCTGCTTGGGCGGTGTACCAATCAGGGGACCAGGCAGCATTGTTTATCCCAGTCCTAGGGGTGTGAGTGGTGGCTTGCAATTTAGGCTCTGAAATCTGCGGGAATTCATGAGGGCGGGTCGGGACTAGTGGGTAGGGACTGTTCGCTTGGGGTGCATACATATTATTGGGAGGTTGAGCCGCATACACTCTATCATGGGGGAGGTGTGGCTCGGTTAGTGGGGCGCACCTGACATCCTGTCCTGGGGTTTGGCTAATTGGGACGGGCAAGTGGGCAGCAGCACCATGGGCTATGGAGGCGGAGTCTAGCCATGTAATTGGGGCAACATCATAAAGGTTGGATATGGGGGTACTTGTGGAGACTGGTGGGACTGACACAGAGGCCGGAGTGTACATTCCATCAGGGAGGTGCTGAGTCTGGAGTGGTGAGACATACCTGGCGCTCTGTGTTTGTGGTATGGGTGGTGGAGCATGGCTAGTGGCCATCTGATCCGGTATTGCCATTGTGGGACTTTGAAAAAGGGGTGGGCGACATGGTACTGTAGCTGTTGGAGTCTGAAATGATCCTGGGACCTCATATCTATTATATATTGGGCTGAGTATGGGGGGTGACAGGGTTGGCACAGTTTTGACTTGATGGGGCTCCGTTTTGGGCCTAACAGCCTGTTGGGGGTCCATGTCATGTTTAGAGTGGGCCATCATGTGGACAACACACTGAAGTGACACCCCTCCATCAGGATCATGGTCCACTATGCCAGCACGTCGATTTAAAGTCTGTCTCACTGTGGAGTGAACTTGTGTCGGTGGTCGACTAGGGGTACCTACGTGGGGACTTTGCATCTTCAGAATTCAAAAGTGCTGTAGGCTTAGATAACTTGGGTGCATGTACTGAGGTAAGTATTGTTTGTGAGAGAGCGAGTATGTGTATGTGGTGGCAGTGGTGTTGGATTGTGATTGTGTGACTGTGTTTTTTTTTTTTTCCAGAATAGGTCACAGACACCATAAAACATTCCCATAAAGCATAAATATAGAAAAAGGATATGTCAACACAAATGTTTTCTTTCTTTCCCCTCTTAACTCCTTCTCCTGCTCTTGGGTGGCATCCGCAGATCCGGGTCACGGCACCAGTTGTAACCCTTGAAGCTGGCTTCCCCTATCCCGGGTCCGTCTAGTCCTCGGTCTCCCTATGAAGTCTCTGCGTTGTGTATTGTATTTTTGTGTGCGTGGGAAGACGGAGAGAAAGACCAGGCAAGGAAGCATAGGATCTGGGTGGAGTCGTCTTTATCTCAAATCTTCACCTTTAGAAAAGACATGGAGTTGTCACAAAATACAAAATATGTCACACTATAACACTTTATATTTTAAAACACAATCAACTTCTCTCATCGTGACCAGTAATATACCCAGCAGGTAACGTGTGTGTGTGTGTGTGTGTGTGTGTGTGTGTGTGTGTGTGTGTGTGTGTGTGCGTGCGTGCGTGTAGACATAGATGACTGAGTGAGTGGATAATCATATGAAAAGAGCCAAAACATGTCCTAGCATAACATGCATCTGGGCTACCACACACACTGGCATAAAAACATAACAAAATCAACAGTCTCTTCAAAATTTACAAAACCCCCACCTTAATATAACTCTTAGCCATCATATTTTGTGAATAAATCGGCTTAATAGTGCAAAACAATAACTTTTTTTCATCTTTTAACTGGGGAGCCTTGTCCCTCCCTGCTTACCTTTAGAAAAGACATGGAGTTGTGACCTAAGATGGCCACAACCAACGAAGAAGAACATTCACAGACAACAGTGAACAGACCACGAAGTGGCGCCCCCTGGAGGCTTCCCTAACAACTGTCCCAACCTTTTGAAAGAACCTCTGCAGACTCCCCACATCAGTTCACCTCCTTACATATATATATATATATATATATATATATATATATATATATATATATATATATATATATATATATATATATATATATATATATATATATATATATATATATATATATATGTAGTAGTTATAAAATTGCTGTAAATGTGAACACGCAGACAGTAAACAGGAAGGAAGAAAAACTAAGCTTTAATTCATTATAGTATCTGGTAAAAGTAAGAAAAAAAAGGGAGAAATAACATCATAACTAATTACTTTACAAAGTTTAAAAAAGGGTATGAAGACAAACAAAGCTGTGATAAGGTGATCTGCCATCTATTACTGTTACCTGGTGCAGAAGAGTCTAAAAAGACAAATGAAAAAATAGTAATCTGTGTCAAAAACAGTCTAATGTTTGTTTGGAAAATACGTCCTGGTTTTATGTTGTTTTTCTTTAGTACCTGCGTTTTAAAAATGCTTAATTGTTGTTTTAGTCACTGATCGGGTTTCAACTACTTTTGCCTGGGGAGACACGTTCTTTCATTCAGCCATTACAGACTGGACTTGAATGAGTGAACATCGTGTCCGTGTTTCTGTTCAATATTCCCCCCTCTACAGGTAAAGAAATGTGGTTATTCAACACTTTGCAATGTATTTTTGCTCTCTGTCTGTAAGGTATATACCTACATGCTTTAAAGCTGCCTGCGTGTGGATGACCGCGTGTGGATGCGTGTGTGTGTGCGTGCATGTGCGCGTGTGTGCGTGCATGTGTGCGTGCATGTGCGCGTGTGTGTTGAGAGTAGTTTGATGCAGAGATGTATTTTTTTATGTTGTGTAGTCGTTTTTCATGAGAGTAGATTTTGAGATGAAAGATTTTGCTCTGCTGTTGTTATTTTGTAGAGGAAAATGAAAAGTTAAAAGTCAATGCTTTACCAGTTATATTTGGTGATGATAATTATGCATTTCTATTTGTGTTTACACTAAAGAAGTGTCAGTTCTGATCTGATTAGCTATTGATAAAAATATGATAAAAATATTATATATTTTTACAGATTAAAGTTCCAGCACAATGCTTTATTTTTTTACTTCTTTCATGTTTTGAATAGAGAAATGTAATGCTTAAAAAAAGAGTAATGTTTAAAAAGGTGCAATGTTTAAAAAGTAATGTTTAAAAGTGTATGTTTTTGGAAAATTGCCATTACAGACTGGACTTGAATGAGTGAACATCGTGTCCGTGTTTCTGTTCAATATTCCCCCCTCTACAGGGGTGTAACATTTTGGAGGCACCGCTGGGATCGGGTGAGACGAGGTTCGACTTCTGCCAGCGACAGACGTCCCCAGCTCTCATTCAGTCCCGTTCAACTTACCCAGGGAGGCAGCATCCAGTGACTGAAACGGTGACGGTTGGAGTGTCTACAACACAGCACAAGCAATCTGAGGTGAACTTAAAGCACCAGGAGGGCCATTGCCAAGGTTTAGCACACAAACTACCACTGCAACAGTACACTGAGTCGTTGCCACAGCAATAATGGAGTCAACTGAGATAGAGACATTGCAGTTGGAACTAATTGGACTTTTATGTAAACTGTCAGCAGACAATCTAAAAGAACTGTGTCTCTCTTGCTATTGCTGGAGATGCTCTTAAACATGTGGAAGGAAAAAATAGAGCATCGTTAATTACAATGATAAGTAACCACCTGCAGAGAGAGGAGTTAGAGCAACTCGAGGATATGGGAATGGCAGAGCTCCTCTCCTCCAAAGACGAAGTAGACAAGATCTGTAATAAGGTAGCACCAAAGGAAGAGCCAAAAGGACCAGTTCCAGGTCAAACTCCTATCTCCTGGCACAAAGAATTTAAAATAGCTGGACAAATTGGAGAACCAGGACAAAAAGACCGCCTCACATTTTCCAGCTTAGCCCGACAGATTGAGCATGGCCTCCTCAAAGGTTTCCCAGAGACTGAAATTGTTGATGCTGTCATAAGAGCCATTGTTCCAGGAATGCAGTTACGCTGCTACTTAGAGGGGAAAAGTGACCCCACGTTACCGACTTTGAGAAGAATACTCCGCTGTCATTACCAAGAAAAGAGTGCCACAGAATTATATAAGCAGCTGTCATCTGAAGTCCAAGGCACAAAAGAGACTTCTCAAAACTTCCTCATCCGTGCTCTCGATATAAGACAGAAGATTCTGTTTGCCTCACAGGAGGCGGAGTCAGGCTTAAGGTACGACCCAGTGCTAGTGCAGAACATGTTCCTTCACTCAGTTATGACTGGCTTGCAGAATGATAATATCAAACGGGATCTCCAGCCATATCTAGAGCAAGCTCGTGTTCCTGATGAACTCCTGTTTGAGAAACTGAATACTGCATGTGCCAACGAAAGTGAGAGGCAAGACAAGAAAAAAATGACAACACCACAGCGACCTGTAGCTGTTCACTCTGCTCAGTCTGACCACACTCCAGGTGAAAAGAAGGAGAAAACAAGCCAGTCAAGTCACAATAAGAATCAAACTGATATTCTCACAGAACTGCAGGAGATGAAAGCTAACATGTTCCTCTTAAAAGATCTTAAAGCTGAAGTGGCTTCCATTAAAGAGTCTATGCAGCAGCCCTCTTACTTCCCCAGACAGCACCCAGATCCATCAGCTGCACCAGATTGCCCTCCACATCAGTCAGCACCAGTTCACTATCACCCACCACAGAGACACTGGGCCACTCCTACCCCCGCAGCACAACACTGCTATCCTCAACTCAACCAAAGGTTTGGCAATCAATATGCTCCGCCCACACCTGCACCACGCCGTAGAGCAAGATGTTATGCTTGCCAGCAGACAAACACTGAAGACTGCATTCACTGCTTCAAGTGTGGCAGTAGTGAACACTTCGCAGCTGGTTGCAGAATGGGAAGATCAGGTCCATTCAGAGGGAGTGGTTTAAACGGGCAAGGGTCACCCCAGCGGGGCAGGGAGTGACCGTCTCATCAATCGTGCCCCAAGTTTGTGCAAAGTGTGGTGTACATGGAAGAAATGTGAGGCTGAGACAATGTGCAACATGTAAAGGTGTGTTATACTGTTCAAAAACATGTCAACATGAACATAGGGAAGTCCACAGGAATCAATGTACAACAACCTCATGCAATACAGTCCGAACTACACCACAAAAGAGAAAACAGGTCAAAGTCGCTCCACTAGTTGGAAGGAGATATTTAATTGACTGCCATATTCAAGGTCAGCAGGTTAGAGCTCTGTGGGACTCTGGCTCACAAGTGACTGTAGTGAGTGAACAATGGAAAACAGAGCACTTACCACATGTAACATTAAGGGACATTTCTGAACTTCTTGAAGCTGATGAAACTTTAAACCTCATTGCAGCTAATGGGGGAGACATGCCATACACAGGATGGATGGAGGTGACATTTAAATTAGCTTCAGAAGGAGTCCCTACAGCAGAGGTCATTGTTCCCACCCTGATCATTAAAGGTAACAGTCTTTCTCAACCTATCATTGGCTCAAATGTGATTGGACTGATAGTTGCTACTGAACTGCAGCAGAATAATGCCACCAATAAACAGCAGCTAATCAAAACTGTCCAAGCAGCTTTTCCTGGCTTTGGGATGGATCAGGCTGAAGTTTTTTTAGAGCAAATTACTGCTGAGCAGCAACCTCATGCGCATGTAGTTAAGACGACCAGAGAGCGAGTGCACATCCCCAGACACACCTCTGTAAAAGTAGAGTGTCGAGTTTTGACTGCACCTTTACAAGAGGAGACAACGCTGATCTTTGAGCCTAGTGTTAATCCACAATGGCCAGAGGGCCTTGAGTTTACTGACACTGTTGTGATGTTGAGGAAGGCTGCAAAACCATTCATACTTGTCGACGTGCAAAACCCAACAGATCATGACATCGTGCTCACTGGCAGAACTGTTATTGGTACGGTACAGCAAGTTCAAGCAGTTTATCCAGCGACAGTCTTTGAACGGCCCTGCACCACCCCTCCAGTAACAGTGAGTAATGTGGGAGTAAGGAATGAAGAAGGTTCTGGTGGTGAATGGGATCCCCCAGTCAACTTGGATCATCTCAGCTCACCTGAAAAAGAAATAGTGAAACAAATGTTAAAAGAAGAGTCAGGCTCCTTCTCAAACTCTGATGACGACATCGGCTGTATTGAGAATCTGCAGCTCACCATCTCACTGAAAGACACAGAGCCAGTGGCCAAGACCTACCTCTCTGTACCAAAACCACTGTATCAGGAAATGAAAAGCTACCTACATGATCTCATCACACAAGGTTGGGTGCGCAAATCAAACTCCCCCTACGCGTCCCCAGTTGTGTGTGTCCGAAAAAAGGATGGGAGCTTACGACTGTGTATAGACTTCCGTGAGTTAAATCGTAAGACTGTACCAGACCGTCAGCCCATCCCCAGGGTGCAGGACATCATGGATGGCCTGGGTGGCAACTCCTGGTTTTCACTCTTAGACCAGGGGAAAGCCTACCACCAGGGGTTCATGGCAGAAGAGAGTCGCCCCCTCACTGCTTTCGTGACCCCCTGGGGATTATATGAATGGATTCGAATCCCTTTTGGCCTAATGAATGCACCGGCTGCCTTCCAGAGGTGCATGGAAGAATGTCTTGAGGGGGTTCGAGATGACATTTGTGTACCATATCTTGACGATGTCCTTGTGTTCAGTCAGTCATTTGAAAACCATGTTGAAAATGTCAGAACTGTGCTGAGGCGACTGAGAGAGAACGGTATAAAGTTGAAGCCGTCCAAATGTGAGATGTTTCGACGAGAGGTTCGCTATCTTGGGCGGGTCATTTCAGCAGAGGGTAGCAAAATGGACCCTGCTGACACCATAGCTGTCAGAGCCCTAAAAAACAAGCCACCAACCAATGTGGGAGAATTAAGAGCTATCATGGGTCTCCTGAGTTATTACCGTCAGTATATTCGGGATTTTTCTCAAATCGCTGCCCCTCTCTATGACCTCATGAGAACCCCTGCTGATGTACAAAAGACTGACGAACGTGCTAAAAGAACAAGACAGCTTACAAGAAAACACAATGGCGTGCCATCCAACCAGCCCATTGTATGGACAGAAAAACATCAACACTTACTTGAGGAACTGTTGGACCACTTAGTTGAACCACCAATCCTTGCCTTTACTGACTTTAACAAACCTTTTGTTTTACACACAGACGCTTCCAACCTGGGCCTGGGTGCAGTTTTGTATCAGGAACAGGAAGAAAAACCGCGTGTAATAGCATATGCGTCCAGAGCCCTCACCACATCCGAGAAGAACTACCATTTTCATTCTGGAAAACTAGAGTTCCTCGCCCTTAAGTGGGCCGTGTGTGAAAAATTCAGGGACTATTTGATCAGTTCATCATGCACTGTGTACACGGACAATAATCCGCTCACATATGTCTTGTCTACAGCTAAACTAAATGCAACTGGATGCAGGTGGGTTGCTGAATTAGCGGATTTTCACCTCACCATTCGATACCGGCCAGGAAAAGAAAACGTTGATGCCGACACACTCTCGAGGATGCCATTGGATATTGAGACAATGTTTAAAGACTGTACTGAGGAAATGTCATCTCGTTCGGTACAAGCAGTCTTGCAGTCAATTGAGGACCCAAATCCTAACACAGTGTGGTCCATGGCTCTGTCTGCTCAGTGTAAAGACATCAACAAGCCAGAACATCAGCCTCTCTCGCTAGCGAAGATTTGTCATGCTCAGAAGGAAGATAAAAATATTGGCCCAGTGATGGAGTGTCGTCAGTTAAATAAGAGACCTGAAAACAAACAGTTAAAATCATTCAGTTTGCAGAGTAAAAGACTGATGAGTGAATGGGAAAAACTTACCTTGGATGATGACGGCATCCTGCGTCGAAAAATAGCTACACAAACACAGCTCGTTTTGCCAGAAAAGTACAAAGCAACTGTTCTGAAGGAGCTGCATGATGATATGGGGCACCGAGGGATTGACCGAACCACCTCGCTGGTAAGAGAACGCTTCTTTTGGCCCTATATGCAACAGGACATTCAACACTATGTGGCTCGAAGCTGTTCATGTTTGAAAAACAAGAAGCCCAGCCGAGAGATTAAAGGCCTACTGAAATGAATTTTTTTTATTTAAACGGGGATAGCAGATCTATTCTATGTGTCATACTTGATCATTTCGCGATATTGCCATATTTTTGCTGAAAGGATTTAGTATAGAACAACGACGATAAAGATTGCAACTTTTGGTATCTGATAAAAAAAAGGCTTGCACCTACCGGAAGTAGCGTGACGTAGTCAGTTGAACATATACGCAAAGTTCCCTATTGTTTACAATGATGGCCGCATGAAGTGAGAGAGATTCGGACCGAGAAAGCGACAATTTCCCCATTAATTTGAGCGAGGATGAAAGATTTGTGGATGAGTAAAGTGCAAGTGAAGGACTAGTGGGGAGTTGAAGCTATTCAGATAGGGAAGATGCTGTGAGAGCCGAGGGTGACCTGATATTCAGCTGGGAATGACTACAACAGTAAATAAACACAAGACATATATATACTCTATTAGCCACAACACAACCAGGCTTATATTTAATATGCCACAAATTAATCCTGCATAAAAACACCTGCGTGTTTGTTATGCTAGCTCCTAGCTCCTCTGCTAGCTCCTAGCTCCATAGAACACGCCAATACAATTCAAACACCTGATCAACACACACAATCACTCAGCCCAAAAGACAGTTTACCTAACCCAAGGTTCATAAAGCTTATATATTTTTAAAAAGTTACGTACGTGACGCGCACATACGGTCAAGTTATCGAATGTTTAGCAGCCAAGGCTGCATACTCACGGTACCTGATATTCAGCTGGGAATGACTACAACAGTAAATAAACACAAGACATATATATACTCTATTAGCCACAACACAACCAGGCTTATATTTAATATGCCACAAATTAATCCTGCATAATAACACCTGCGTGTTTGTTATGCTAGCTCCTAGCTCCTCTGCTAGCTCCTAGCTCCATAGAACACGCCAATACAATTCAAACACCTGATCAACACACACAATCACTCAGCCCAAAAGACCGTTCACCTAACCCAAGGTTCATAAAGCTTATATATTTTTAAAAAGTTACGTACGTGACGCGCACGTAAGGTACGGTACGTGTTATGCTAGCTCCTAGCTCCTCTGCTAGCTCCTAGCTCCATAGAACACGCCAATACAATTCAAACACATGATCAACACACACAATCACTCAGCCCAAAAGACCGTTCACCTAACCCAAGGTTCATAAAGCTTATATATTTTAAAAAAGTTACGTACATACGCAAAAAAAAGCCAAAGCTGCATACTCACAGTAGCACGTCTGCGTCTTTGTCATCCAAATCAAAGTAATCCTGGTAAGAGTCTGTGTTGTCCCAGTTCTCTACAGGCGTCTGTGTATCCAAATCAAAAGTCCTCCTGGTTAGAGTCTCTGTTATCCGAGTTCTTCCATCTTGACTGCATCTTTCGGGAATGTAAACAAAGAAGCGCCGGCTGTGTACTGTTGTGGCTGACTACGTTCGAAAAATACGTCCATTTCGCACCGACAACTTTCTTCTTTGCTTGCTTGGCTTCCTTCTCCATAATGCAATGAACATGATTGAAACAGATTCACGAACACAGATGTCCAGAATACTGTGGAATTATGAAATGAAAACAGAGCTTTTTCCTATCGGCTTCAATGTGGAAGGCATACCCGTGTTCGCCGGGCTACGTCACGCGCATACGTCATCCGCAGAGGCGTTTCGAACCGGAAGTTTAGCGGCAAATTTTAAATGTCACTTTATAAGTTAACCCGGCCGTATTGGCATGTGTTATAATGTTAAGATTTCATCATTGATATATAAACTATCAGACTGCGTGGTCGGTAGTAGTGGGTTTCAGTAGGCCTTTAAGGCACCCATAACCAACATTGTCACAACTCAGCCCTTTGAGTTAGTCTCCATTGATTTTCTACATGTTGACCAGAGTGCAGGCGGGTATGAGTACATTTTGGTAATTATTGACCATTTCTCAAGATTTGCCCAAGCGTACGCTACAACCAACAAGTCAGCAAAAACAGTGGCAGATAAACTTTTCAATGATTATGCACTGAAATTTGGATTCCCTCAACGTATCCATCATGATCAAGGTGGTGAATTTCAAAACCAGCTCATAGCACAGCTGAAAAAGACCTCTGCAGTGTTAGGTTCGCGAACAACGCCCTACCACCCTGAAGGAAATGGACAAGTCGAACGTTTTAATCGTACACTCATACAGATGCTGAGAACACTGACAGAAAAATAGAAATCAAGCTGGAAAGACTCATTGAATAAGTTGTTTTTTGCATATAATAGTACAAGATGTGAAGTCACTGGCTTTTCTCCCTTTTATCTTCTTTTCGGGAAGACGCCAAGACTACCTGTCGACATACTCTTCCGCCTGACACCAGCAACAGGTACACCTGACCACAGAGAGTACATGCGGAAGTGGCGAAAAGGGATGCAGGAAGCCTACGAAATTACAAAGAACAATGCAAGAAAGTCAGCTGAAAGAGGAAAAAGAAACCATGATCGCAAAGTGAGGAGCTCAGAGTTGGAACCAGGAGACCGTGTTCTGGTCAGGAACTTGACCCCAAGAGGAGGAACTGGCAAGCTACGCAGCCATTGGGAGGAAATTTTCCACAAGGTTGTTCGTAGGGTGAATAAGGATGCTCCAGTTTACGAAGTTGTACCGGAACAAGGAAAAGGGAGAGATAACAGGATATTACACCGTAATCTCTTGCTCCCGTGCGATCACCTGCCCTTGGAAGTTGCCCTAAAAGTTGCTAGACCGCAGAGAAAAAACCCGACAAATGAGGGGACGATCAATACTCAGCAAGAGGATGACAGTGACGAGGACTCAGAGGATGACTGAATTTATTACCTACATCCACAGCCTCCTCAAGATGCACAGCCGCAGGCATGTAATGAAGAGGAGCATACTGGCCAGTTGGCAGGCACTGAACCTACAATAACACATGACAAACAAGGAGAGGAACAGGAAAGACTACTACAGCCGGAGGAGGATCACAGCAGGATTGATTTGCTGGATAGCGATGAGGCATCTGAGGGACTTGGAGTTCTTGGAAATGACCCTGTGCTGCCACCTCTGTCACTCCCTGCACATGAAAGCCACAGTGACAACAGACAAGCACAAGAGCGGTCAAGGAGGGAATGACGACCACCAAAGTTATTCACCTATGATGAGTTTGGTAATCCAGCCTGCTACAATATGGATGTCCCAGCCAGATCCATGTACCCAATGCAACATTACGGAGCCTATCAACCAGGGACCCGGTGGCCAGATTATGTTCAGGCCCCTACCTACCAACCTGTGCTTCTGTACGGGTAACCACTCACATGGACTCTTGTGAAATTGAACACATCACACCCATATACATACACATACATTCATGGACTCTTTGACACGCACATTCACACTCACATGGACTTTTGCGAAAGCGGAGTGCTCACAAACATACACACATCCCACTACACTCATGGACTTTTGCGAAAGCAGAGTGCTCACAAACATACACACATCCCACTACACTCATGGACTTTTGCGAAAGCAGAGTGCACACAAACACACACATCCTGCTACACTCATGGACTTTTGCGAAAGCAGTGTTAATACACACGCACACTAGTCCTGGACTGTTGAAACAGCTGCGATTTAGAATAGACGTTACCGGTTAAGCGCAAGGACTTTGGGTGGGCCGATTGTCTATGCACGAACTGTTGAGAATCTGAATTGTATACTATGTGACTGCCTTACTCAATGAATGTCGAGGACGACATCTATATTGAGGGGGAGTGTGTAGTAGTTATAAAATTGCTGTAAATGTGAACATGCAGACAGTAAACAGGAAGGAAGCAAAACAAAGCTTTAATTCATTATAGTATCTGGTAAAAGTAAGAACAAAAAGGGAGAAATAACATCATAACTAATTACTTTACAAAGTTTAAAAAAGGGTATGAAGACAAACAAAGCTGTGATAAGGTGATCTGCCATCTATTACTGTTGCCTGGTGCAGAAGAGTCTAAAAAGACAAATGAAAAAATAGTAATCTGTGTCAAAAACAGTCTAATGTTTGTTTGGAAAATACGTCCTGGTTTTATGTTGTTTTTCTTTAGTACCTGCGTTTTAAAAATGCTTAATTGTTGTTTTAGTCACTGATCGGGTTTCAACTACTTTTGCCTGGGGAGACACGTTCTTTCATTCAGCCATTACAGACTGGACTTGAATGAGTGAACATCGTGTCCGGGTTTCTGTTCAATATTCCCCCCTCTACAGGTAAAGAAATGTGGTTATTCAACACTTTGCAATGTATTTTTGCTCTCTGTCTGTAAGGTATATACCTACATGCTTTAAAGCTGCCTGCGTGTGGATGACCGCGTGTGACTGCGTGTGGATGCGTGTGTGTGTGCGTGCATGTGTGCGTGCATGTGCGTGTGTGTGTTGAGAGTAGTTTGATGCAGAGATGTATTTTTTTATGTTGTGTAGTCGTTTTTCATGAGAGTAGATTTTGAGATGAAAGATTTTGCTCTGCTGTTATTTTGTAGAGGAAAATGAAAAGTTAAAAGTCAATGCTTTACCAGTTATATTTGGTGATGATAATTATGCATTTCTATTTGTGTTTACACTAAAGAAGTGTCAGTTCTGATCTGATTAGCTATTGATAAAAATATGATAAAAACATTATATATTTTTACAGATTAAAGTTCCAGCACAATGCTTTATTTTTCTACTTCTTTCATGTTTTGAATAGAGAAATGTAATGCTTAAAAAAAGAGTAATGTTTAAAAAGGTGCAATGTTTAAAAAGTATTGTTTAAAAGTGTATGTTTTTGGAAAATCGCCATTACAGACTGGACTTGAATGAGTGAACATCGTGTCCGTGTTTCTGTTCAATATTCCCCCCTCTACAGGGGTGTAACATATACACTTGCAGTGTTTATATTGTACATATGACATACTGTTATGAAAGTGTCTGTTACATTATATATGTACTTGCAGTGTGTATATTGTACATATTACATATTGTTATGAAAGTGTCTGTTACTACATTATATGTATAGTGTGTACATTGTACATATTACTTATTGTTATGAAGGTGTCTGTTATTACATTATATATATACTTGCAGTGTGTATATTGTACATATTACTTATTGTTATGAAGGTGTCTGTTATTACATTATATATATATATATACTTGCAGTGTGTATATTGTACATATTACATATTGTTATGAAGGTTTCTGTTACTACATTATATATATATATATACTTGCAGTGTGTATATTGTACATATTACATATTGTTATGAAGGTGTCTGTTACTACATTATATATATATATACTTGCAGTGTGTATATTGTACATATTTGTCCTGGGCATGACATTAAAGTGCATCTGGCAGTAGAGGCTCCTCTATGGGGTCTTGGGGCACTAGGAGGTTAACCCCTTTACTACTGTTACCCCAGGTGGCCCTTGGCAAAGGCCTAGTACAGACCTGGGCATTCTGCGGCCCGCGGGCCGCATCCGGCCCTTTGTGCGTCGCTGTCCGGCCCGCGTGAGGCCAATTATAAATTACAAAATACATTTTAAAAAGTATCTATGTCGAGTGTGCAATACAACGGTTCTGCTTTTGTTTTGAAAATCGTTATTTGTATTACTTCCGTGTGGACGTACGCGTGTGCGTGATTGTGAGTGAATGTGAACAGCTGCTGTAAAGTTGAAAAAACATCTATGTCGTGCGCGCAAAACAACTGTGCTGCTTTTATTTTGAAAAGTATTATTTATGGGCGTGTGTCCGTGTGTAACCGGCGAGTGAAGGTGCACATGCAGCGACAAGTGATGCACGGTTTACACCCGAGACGCTAAAAAGAGAAAAGTTGATGAAGAATGCCATGTTTTCAACAAGACATGGACTGCAAAGCAACGTTCCCTCTAAGGTGCGTGCCTGCGCAATTGCGCACTGCTAAAGCGTCCGCTGCGCGCAGCAAATATATGCCGCGCACCAAATCAAATCCCATCTGAATTCTAAACAAAATAAACATATTTATTCTATGTAATTTTGCAATGCAACTTTGAGTGACAGTGACAACAAGCGGCCCTAACGGTGTTCATCAACACCGTTCAATTGAACACCGTTCAATTATTGTAACGTCTATCGAGATGCTTTGAGGACAGGAATTATATCGATCACTTTATTGAGCAAAACTGTTTATACTCGGACGTAACCACACCAAAAACATGAGTAAAACAATTCTATCTCGAAAAACTAGTACTTTTCTGCCGTACAAACCAGTCCAAAACCAACTTGTCATCTGTCACCAACACGCATAGCACTAAACCACTGGTGCGTTTATGGCCACACAAAAAGTCGGACAACTCAAACACCACACAAAGTTACACTATGACTCCTCAGTCATACGTGTGCTTTTTTTACTGTCATTTATTATTTATGTTAATTTATTTATATTAGTCATGGAATGCTGTTACACACACTATGTTGAAGTATTACTATTATTATTAATTATTATTATTATTATTTATCTTACGGTATACATCAAAAATAATATTGAGCAAAATTTAATTGAAATATTGTCGATGTGGCCCTCCAGCAGTGCTCGGGTTGCTCATGCGGCCCCCGGTAAAAATTAATTGCCCACCCCTGGCCTAGTACCTGACTGCCCCCTAGCCAGGGATACGGTGAAGACCTCAACGGCGGAAGACGGTAGATGTAAGAACTACCACAACGGCTGCGATGGCGGAAGAAGGCACCCCCACATCCATGTGGGCCCAGTTATGGGGAAATAACAACCCAAGACCTCAACGGTGGAGCGTGGAGTTGGAGCGTCACAACGGCTGGGATGGCGGGTGAAGGCTGCAGCAGAAAAGGGTCTCCAGTCGTCTTGGACTCCATGCCACTGGACCCTGACCCGGATTTGCCAAGGATCGTGTGGTGACTGTCTGTGCACCAGTCTCCCCACCTTAAACAAATTCACGCACAGGCATCCTCCATAAAGGGATACACCCCTACCAGGAGGATCGTCATACTCTTTTCGAGTGACTGATGATGATGATGATTGTACATATTACATATTGTTATGAAGGTGTCTGTTACTACATTATATATATACTTGCAGTGTGTATATTGTACATATTACATATTGTTATGAAGGTGTCTGTTACTACATTATATATATACTTGCAGTGTGTATATTGTACATATTACATATTGTTATGAAGGTGTCTCTTACTACATTATATATATATATATACTTGCAGTGTGTATATTACGCATATTACATATTGTTATGAAGGTGTCTGTAACTAGATTATATATATACTTGCAGTGTGTATATTGTACATATTACATATTGTTATGAAAGTGTCTGTTACTACATTATATATATATATAAAGGAGCAGCAGAGGAGGACGGGGAAGAGAGAGTTGGAGAGCCAGCAGCACATGCAGCGCGAAGGAAGGAAAGAGACGGAGACAAGAGAAGGAGCCAGAGGGAGGCTGATGTTGACACGCACGCGTCGTCTTCCTTGGGCTCTCTTGCGCTCTCGCTCAACGTCAGCCTCCCTCTGGCTCCTTCCTTCGTGCTGCATGTGCTGCTGGCTCTCCAACTCTCTCTTCCCCGTCCTCCTCTGCTGCTCCCCTTTTATTCAGTGAGAGGAGGTTACTTAATTCTGCCCAGCTGCCCGATCCACACACCTGCAGTCCATCTCAATTGCGGCATCGCTCCCGGCGTGCCCCGCCCCGCCGCTCGCTCGTCGTCCACGCCTCCTCGCCGCCATCCCATCTTGGAGCGGGCTCCGGTGTGCCCTGCTTCGCCGCTGGACCGCCGGCCACGCCTCCTCGCTGCCATCTCGTAGTCGGCCCCGGCGGGGAATGCCTCGCTGTTGGTCCGCCGGCCCGGCCTCCCCACAGTCCGTTACTATATTATATATATACTTGCAGTGTGTATATAAAACTTATCACATATTGTTATGAAGGTGTCTTTTACGACATTATATATATACTTGCAGTGTGTATATTGTACATATTACATATTGTTATGAAGGTGTCTGTTACTATATTATATTATATATATTTATATATATATATATATATATATATATATATATATATATATATATATATATACTTGCAGTGTGTATATTTAGGTTGTGAGAAAAAAATATATTCTGTCTAAGCCTGGGCCCCTGGAGAGGGGGTCTAGACTGAGGCCAAGGGAAAAAAACCTCATAGCCATAGCACACAAACATGTGTGTAAGAGGGAAACATCAAAAGACATTATAAGAGCAGAACTGATGCAAGCAGCCACTTCTACATACAGCCACAAAAGTAAAACAACAAAACATATACACTATGGTGGCCTCTGCTGGGGTGGGGGGAGCATGGCCAGAGACAGGAGCAGTCCCAACAAAGTAACCAAGTGGGCCGACTCCACCCTCCGCCGCCCAAAGTTTTGAAAGTATTTTTGAGTTCAACATGACCTCCAGTTGATACATTTTGTAACAAGTTTTACTTCTCACTAATTTTTTGGAGATGAGAAATGACTCTATTATCATTTGTTTTAATTGTGTTAAAAATGGGTCAGATCAGATCATCCGCAAAGGTTGGAAAGGAAGCAACTCTGCCTCCATTCAACTTTTGTAGAAAACTCCTTTCACACAAAAAGAAAAAAAAGGACAAAAGAAATTACATTGCAAGGTCTCCCTTTTTCCCCCGGAGAGTTGGAAAGCCTCATCACAGCAGAAAGTCTTGCTGGAGGTGTGTGGTCTCCTCAGTCTCCCAAAGAATGCGCACTGTAGTCATTAGTCATTGTCTATCTATTATGTTTCTTCACTTAAGTTTCAGCGCCCACTTTTCATGCCATCAGAACTGTTCGAGTATTAAAACGTTCGGCTCGGCCAAGACACAGTGGCTTACTAGTATTCATTTTCCCCAAATATTCCAGATTACCAGGAATTCCAGTTTTTTTCAAATCAAAACTGAATGGGGCCAAATGACAAACTTGCACAATACCAACATTTCTCACCCGATTCAGACCGTTCCACTTTCAACACATTCCACTTATCCTGGACATTCAAACTACAATTTTCCAAATACAAAAAAATTGCTTTCCAAAGCCCTATTTCCACCCTTGTTGTCCTTTCGGCTTCCACTTCTACATTTTTCAGCCCATTCCAACCATTCCACCATTAAAACATTCCACTTAGTTGGGACATCAAAGGGTTTTTTCCCATAAAATTAACAGATTTTTCCAAAATTCCAGGAATTCCGAAGTAAAAATGTTCAATTACAAAGTGTCACTACGTCAACATTTCTCGACCAATTCAAAAAATTCCAACACCAACCCATTCATATCTTCTAGGACAATTGTGGTATTATCTATATCGGTACAAATTCCCAGTTTTTCCAAAATTCCCAAATTTCCTGGAAATTGCTATTCAAATGAATGGACAATCTTTCCAAATTCCACAATTCCCACACTTCTCAAGCGATTCAAACCATCATCGCATTCCGTTCAAACTAACACTTTCTCAATTATCCCCCAAATTAAATTTTTTCAGGATTTTCCTTAATATCCCTGGAATTCTGTAACACATTCTCTATTAAAAAGTGTCACGACTTCAACATTTCTCGACCAATTCAAACAATTCCAACACCAATCAATTTAGCTCATTCAGGACATTTATGCTGTTTATCATATTCTAAAAAATCTCACTTTTCCTGAAATCCCCAAATTACCAAGAAATTCCCATTGAAATTATTGGGATATTTTTTTTAAATCTAAATGTTTTGTGTGCCATTTCTTACCCGGTTCGAACTGTGCAACCATCCACATGCTCTACTCACCCTGTATATTGAAGCCAAATACATGTTTCAAATTTCCCAAAATTCAAGGTTTTCGTGGAATTTTTCAAAGGCATAGCCTCACTAAAAAACTGTTTACGGAGGGAGTCAAATTGTATAAAAAGGGTCCTTCTTGGTTAGGGCGGGCAACCACAATCCAATGATTTGTCAGCTATCATTGTCCATTCAGGCTTTCAAGTTGATCAAAATTTGGCCTTGCAATGTGGAAAGCTTCTCCGAGATGTTATCCAAAAGTCTGGGTGCTCAGTCTTGTACCATACTTTACACAGATATTGCAACAACATTAAGCCAAACTAGGATAATTGAAAAATGCATATATTCCTGTTTTTGTACCACTGATACTACATATTCAATGTTTAGGGAAGTTAAAAGAAATACATTTTACAACTTCAGCTTAATTTACACTCCATCAGTCTTTCAGTCTTACCCACATGTACGGATATCGACTTGCGGGTAAATTGGTGACTGATTGAGACTTTTATTAGTAGATTGCACAAATGGATTAGCTAAAAACGAGTTGTATGTTTACTCTTATTGATCTACAGAGGTGGTGACCCCACGGTAAAACACCCCTAATCCCTCCCTATTTATTTCCAATGGGCTCCTGCAGCGCACAAACTAGTCTGTCACCTGAGCATTTTCCCCCCTGTTGAACAGCTTATCAGACTTACAGCAACTATGGTAAGTTTCTTTTTACATATTTGAAGCAGTAAGTTCACAACAAAGTCTGCAAATATGCTGATTAAAATATTTTATTTCTGTTTCAAAAAGACGACACATCTGTCTCTGGCTTTGCTGCTTTGTGCACTGTTGCCCCTAGCAGATGGATTTTGCACCGCAGGGCCACAACAAGGTGAGACACATTTAGTAGTTTGTGGTTTGCATATTGCAAAAAAATAAAAAAAATAGGGGGGAAAAAGATCTTACAGTCGTGGTCAAAAGTTTACATACACTTGTAAAGAATATAATGTCATGGCTGTTGTGAGTTTCCAATAATTTCTACAACTCTTATTTTTTGTGATAGAGTGATTGGTCACAAAAAACATTCATGAAGTTTGGTTCTTTTATGAATTTATTATGGGTCTACTGAAAATGTAAGCAAATCTGCAGGGTCAAAAGTATACTGAATATATAGAATGGCCTTTCCAAAGTCCTGACTTAAAGGCCTACTGAAACCCACTACTACCGACCACGCAGTTTGATAGTTTATATATCAATGATGAAATCTTAACATTGCAACACATGCCAATACGGCCAGGTTAACTTATAAAGTGCGACTTTAAATTTCCCGCTAAACTTCCGGTTGAAAACGCCTTTGGATGATGACGTATGCGCGTGACGTAGCCAGTGAAACAGGGGTATCGGTAGCCCATTGAAGCCAATACAAATAGCTCTGTTTTCATCTCATAATTCCACAGTATTCTGGACATCTGTGTTGGTGAATCTTTTGCAATTTGTTTAATGAACAATGGAGACTGCAAAGAAGAAAGTTGTAGGTGGGATCGGTGTATTAGCGGCTGGCTGTAGCAACACAACAAGGAGGACTTACTTGGATAGCAGACGCGCTAGCCGACGCTAGCCGCCAACCGCATCTGTGATCGGGTGAAGTCCTTTGTCGCGCCGTCGATCGCTGGAACGCAGGTGAGCACGGGTGTTGATGAGCAGATGAGGGCTGGCTGGCGTAGGTGGAGCTCTAATGTTTTTATCATAGCTCTGTGAGGTCCGGTTGCTAAGTTAGCTTCAGCGTCGTTAGTAACAGCATTGTTAAGCTTTGCCAGGCTGAGAATTATTAACCGTGTAGTTACATGTCCATGGTTTAATAGTATTGTTGATCTTCTGTCTATCCTTCCAGTCAGGGATTTATTTATTTTGGTTCTATCTGCATTTGAGACAGATGCTATCACGTTAGCTCAGTAGCTAAAGAGCTTCACCGATGTATTGTCGTGGAGATAAAAGTCACTGTGAATGTCCATTTTGCGTTCTTGACTCTCATTTTCAAGAGGATATAGTATCCGAGGTGGTTTAAAATACAAATCCGTGATCCACAATAGAAAAAGGAGAGAGTGTGTGGAATCCAATGAGCCAGCTTGTACCTAAGTTACGGTCAGAGCGAAAAAAGATATGTCTTGCACTGCATTCTAGTCATTCAGTCTAACGTCCTCATCCACAAATCTTTCATCCTCGCTCAAATTAATGGGGTAATCGTCGCTTTCTCGGTCCGAATCGCTCTAGCTGCGTTGAAAACAATGGGAAAATATGAGGAGGCGAACAACTGACAACGTCACGCTACTTCCGGTAGGGGCAAGGCTTTTTTTTATCAGAGACCAAAAGTTGCGAACTTTATCGTCGTTGTTCTCTACTAAATCCTTTCAGCAAATATATGGCAATATCGCAAAATGATCAAGTATGACACATAGAATGGATCTGCTATCCCCGTTTAAATAAAAAAAAATAATTTCAGTAGGCCTTTAAATGTGTGGACAATGCTGAAGAAACAAGTCCATGTCAGAAAACCAAGACATTTAGCTGAACTGCACCAATTTTGTCAAGAGGAGTGGTCAAAAATTCAAGCAGAAGCTTGCCAGAAGCTTGTGGATGGCTACCAAAAGTGCTTTATTGCAGTGAAACTTGCCAAGGGACATGTAAGCAAATATTAACATTGCTGTATGTATACTTTTGACCCAGCAGATTTGCTCACATTTTCAGTAGACCCATAATAAATTCATAAAAGAAGCAAACTTCATGAATGTTTTGTGTGACCAACAAGTATGTGCTCCAATCACTCTATCACAAAATAATAAGAGTTGTAGAAAGTATTGGAAACTCAAGACAGCCATGACATTATGTTCTTTACAAGTGTATGTACACTTTTGACCATGACTGTATGTTTACATGTTTTGTAGTGACTGCCACACATTGCCTGGATGAGACGGACAATGAGTGGCACCCCATTGGATCATCTTGGAGAAACAGTGCCTGCATGGATTGCTCTTGCAGCGGGTGTTGCGCTGCGTAAGTTCAAAGAACTCAAGTGTTGGTTTAATATCTCCTTGTTGATTGTGTGTCTCCTGCTTGTTTACAGGTTCAGCATTCCCAGAAAATTCCCCGCAGATTGTGTGTCCGTTCTCGACCCGGTGGCATGTAAATACAAAGTTTACAAGAGGGACAACCCGTCAGAAGAATGTCCCGTTTTTGGTGCGGTTGGAAAGTAATGGAAAAAAATGTCACCCTGCGTTGACCCTCTTTTTACATTTGCAACACAAAAATGTCACGTGCTTACAAATGGAAAACAATAAAACATACAATCCCTAATTGACTATATTGACTTATTTGAGTTTACTGTTACTGAATACATAGAAAATTGGCTGCAATATTTGCTTAAACATTTGTTTGAACTGTTCATTTCAGACTTTGTGCCTCCATTTCATGGCAGATTGTTACAAAACAGCCTAAAGACAAGGATCAGATGTGTTTATAAATAAATAAATGATAAATGGGTTATACTTGTATAGCGCTTTTCTACCTTCAAGGTACTCAAAGCGCTTTGACAGTATTTCCACATTTACCCATTCACACACACATTCACACACTGATGGCGGGAGCTGCCATGCAAGGCGCTAACCAGCAGCCATCAGAGGCAAAGGGTGAAGTGTCTTGCCCAAGGACACAACGGACGTGACTAGGAAGGTAGAAGGTGGGAATTGAACCCCAGTAACCAGCAACACTCCGATTGCTGGCACAGTTTAGTGAACAAAGACCAATTTCATAACTCTTGTTTTTCATTAAAGTAGCTCTCAGTTGACGGACGTGAAATTCAGTCAAGAAAAAGGCAGAAAACATACATTTGAATCTCGCAGCCTTTATATTGCAATTGCAAAGTGCATTCTTTTGAAAAAACTCAAATTAATAAAAAATAAATTGCATCAACGTCAAGGAAACATGCACATTTAAGTTGAAAAGGTGTCCCCTCAAAGTTTTTTTAAATTTAGCATGACTTCCAGTTAATACATTTTATAACGTTTTAATTTCTATCCACTCCTTTTCGGATATGAAAAACATAATCATCTATTTTCATGTTTGCAGTCTGTACGTTAATGTATTATTTTTCTTTGTATTAGTATTTCTTTGAACATGTCCAAAATAAAAATAACTAATCAATTTTTATTTAATCTTGCATTGACTCTGTTGGTTGGAAAATGATTTGTTTTGACAGGTGAATGATCAATCAATCAATCAATGTTTATTTATATAGCCCTAAATCACAAGTGTCTCAAAGGGCTGTACAAGCCACAACGACATCCTCGGTACAGAGCCCAATGATGTAAGCATAGTTCATTTGGCATCTGCTGACTCGCCGTTATTTAATTGGTCACTAAAAAAACATGAAATCAATAAAAGTGCCCTTTCAACTCACTCGGTTTCACAATAAAAGCGTATTCAGATAAGAGCATTCACCTCCTAAAAAGGGAAAAGTGCTTGTTTCAGCAAAATCATCAACTTTTGTGCTCTTCTTCTCACTTTATGATAGCTTCTATGCATCTTTTTTATTTACTTCTCTATTTTATATATAGGATTGTATGTTTCATTGTTAAATAAACTATGGGTAAAAAGCTTGGGCAGGTGGGGCTCATAGCCATGTTTACTCTTATTGATCTACAGAGGTGGTGACCCCACGGTAAAACACCCCTAATCCCTCCCTATTTATTTCCAATGGGCTCCTGCAGCGCACAAACTAGTCTGTCACTTTAATATTTACTCACCTGAGCATTTCCCCCCCTGTTGAACAGCTTATCAGACTTACAGCAACTATGCTAAGTTTCTTTTTACATATTTGAAGCAGTAAGTTCACAGCAAAGTCTGCAAACATGCTGATTAAAATGAATTTTTTCTGTTTCAAAAAGACGACACATCTGTCTCTGGCTTTGCTGCTTTGTGCACTGTTGCCCCTAGCAGATGGCTTTTGCACCCCGTTGCCACAACAAGGTGAGACACATTTAGTAGTTTGTGGTTTGCATATTGCAAAAAAAATTAAAATTAGGGGGAAAAAAGATCTTACAGTCGTGGTCAAAAGTGTACATACACTTGTAAAGAACATAATGTCATGGCTGTTGTGAGTTTCCAATAATTTCTACAACTCTTATTTTTTGTGATAGAGTGATTGGTCACAAAAAACATTCATGAAGTTTGGTTCTTTTATGAATTTATTATGGGTCTACTGAAAATCTGAGCAAATCTGCTGGGTCAAAAGTATACAGAATATATAGAATGGCCTTTCCAAAGTCCTGACTTAAACGTGTGGACAATGCTGAAGAAACAAGTCCATGTCAGAAAACCAAGACATTTAGCTGAACTGCACCAATTTTGTCAAGAGGAGAGGTCAAAAATTCAAGCAGAAGCTTGCCAGAAGCTTGTGGATGGCTACCAAAAGTGCCTTATTGCAGTGAAACTTGCCAAGGGACATGTAAGCAAATATCAACATTGCTGTATGTATACTTTTGACCCAGCAGATTTGCTCACATTTTCAGTAGACCCATAATAAATTCATAAAAGAAGCAAACTTCATGAATGCTTTTTGTGACCAACAAGTATGTGCTCCAATCACTCTATCACAAAAAAATAAGAGTTGTAGAAAGTATTGGAAACTCAAGACAGCCATGACATTATGTTCTTTACAAGTGTATGTACACTTTTGACCATGACTGGATGTGTACAATTTTTATATTGAATGCCACACATTGCCTGGATGAGACGGACAATGAGTGGCACCCCATTGGATCATCTTGGAGAAACAGTGCCTGCATGGATTGCTCTTGCAGCGGGTGTTGCGCTGCGTAAGTCAATCAATCAATGTTTATTTATATAGCCCTGAATCACAAGTGTCTCAAAGGGCTGTACAAGCCACACTGACATCCTCGGTACAAAGTCCAAAGAACTCAAGTGTTGGTTTAATGTCTCCTTGTTGATTGTGTGTCTCCTGCTTGTTTACAGGTACAGCATTCCCAGAAAATTCCCCGCAGATTGTGTGTCCGTTCTCGACCCGGTGGCATGTAAATACAAAGTTTACAAGAGGGACAACCCGTCAGAAGAATGTCCCGTTTTTGGAAAGTAATGGAAAAAATGTCACCCTGCGTTGACCCTCTTTTTACATTTGCAACACAAAAATGTCACATGCTTACAAATGGAAAACAATAAAACATACAATCCCTAATTGACTATATTAACTTAGAGTTTACTGTTACTGAATACATAGAAAATTGGCTGCAATATTTGCTTAAACATTTATTTGAACTGTTCATTTCAGACTTTGTGCCTCCATTTCATGGCAGATTGTTACAAAACAGCCTAAAGACAAGGATCAGATGTGTTTATTGAACAAAGAACCATTTCATAACTCTTGTTTTTCATTAAAGTAGCTCTCAGTTGACGGACGTGAAATTCAGTCAAGAAAAAGGCAGAAAACATACATTTGAATCTCGCAGCCTATATATTGCAATTGCAAAGTGCATTCTTTTGAAAAAACTCAAATTAATAAGAAATAAATTGCATCAACATCAAGGAAACATGCACATTTAAGTTGAAAAGGTGTCACCTCAAGGATTTTTAATTTAGCATGACCTCCAGTTGATACATTTTATAACAACGTTTTAATTTCTATCCACTCCTTTTCGGATATGAAAAACATAATCATCTATTTTCATGTTTGCAGTCTGTACATTAATGTATTATTTTTCTTTGTATTAGTATTTCTTTGAACATGTCCAAAATAAAAATAACTAATCAATTTTTATTTAATCTTGCATTGACTCTGTTGGTTGGAAAATGATTTGTTTTGACAGGTGAATGATGTAAGCATAGTTCATTTGGCATCTGCTGACTCGCCGTTATTTAATTGGTCACTAAAAAAAACATGAAATCAATAAAAGTGCCCTTTCAACTCACTCGGTTTCACAATAAAAGCGTATTCAGATAAGAGCATTCACCTCCTAAAAAGGGAAAAGTGCTTGTTTCAGCAAAATCATCAACTTTTGTGCTCTTCTTCACACTTTAATTATGATAGAGAAGTAAATAAAAAAGATGCATAGAAGCTATTTTATATATGATCTGTTTTAAGTATAGGATTGTATGTTTTATTGTTAAATAAACTATGGGTAAAAAGCTTGGGCAGGTGGGGCTCATAGCCATGGGAGGCAACTCATCTCGGAGAAGGTCGCTCTAAACTAAAACCGCCTAGCTTCACGCCGTACACTACCTGGTAGGTCAGGAAGCAAAGGGCGGATGAGGACTAAAACCCGAAATGGCCAGAGTCAGGCTGAGAGAAGTCGTGCCTCTCAGCCCTTGATTTGCACATTGTTAGGTCTGTAAAGGACGGAGCTAACATGAAACAATCATGGTAGACACCTCAATCCTTTGCCCTATTCTTCCAGTGGCGAGAGTTAGCAGGTACCAAGCAGCAGAGGGTGCATGGTGCTGGGCCTTTATTGAGATGTCACCATGACGACTGGACCCCAAAACCTCTTACCTTACAAAGAGGAAGGGCCCAGTTCGACTACAGCTTATTGTCCAACGGTGTCTCACACGACATTGATACAACGTTGATTATACTGTTGCGTCGGACCAGCTCTTCCTCCCAGGGAATCTAAGTTACTGGTCAATCCCAAGTTCTTTCGATAAATAAATAATGATAAATGGGTTATACTTGTATAGCGCTTTTCTACCTTTAAGGTACTCAAAGCGCTTTGACAGTATTTCCACATTCACCCATTCACACACACATTCACACACTGATGGTGGGAGCTGCCATGCAAGGCGCTAACCAGCAGCCATCAGGAGCAAGGGTGAAGTGTCTTGCCCAAGGACACAACGGATGTGACTAGGATGGTAGAAGGTGGGGATTGAACCCCAGTAACCAGCAACACTCCGATTGCTGGCACGGCCACTCTACCAACTTCGCCACGCCGTCCCCATAGATGCTGAGTAAGAAGGACCATCAAGACAGAATTGGAATATTTTCAAGTTTTACTGAAATTTCAGGAGATCAACTTAATCAATACATTCATATCGGCTATTCTAGTTGATCTGACATTCAAACGGAAAAGCCCACTCTTTGCACACAAAGAAAGCCCCCATCTCCCCTCTCTCAACACTGATAAGGAAAAGAGTGGGGGTTGTAGTTCACATTCCAAGGGTGAAGACACTAACCAGGCATCTGAAATGTCGAAAGAAACTGGTAGAATATACAAAGGAAAAGTACTAGCTACTCTAAACATGGCTATGTAGAAAGAAAGAACTCTTAAAGGCCTACTGAAATTAAATGTTCTTATTTAAACGGGGATTGCAGGTCCATTCTATGTGTCATACTTGATCATTTCGCGATATTGCCATATTTTTGCTGAAAGGATTTAGTAGAGAACATCGACGATAAAGTTCGCAACTTTTGGTCGCTGATAAAAAAGCCTTGCCTGTACCGGAAGTAGCGTGGCGTCACAGGTTGTGGAGCTCCTCACATCTGCACATTGTTTACAATCATGGCCAGCAGCAGCGAGAGCGATTCGGACCGAGAAAGCGACGATTACCCCATTAATTTGAGCGAGGATGAAAGATTTGTGGATGAGGAAAGTGAGAGTGAAGGATTAGAGGGCAGTGGAAGCGATTCAGATAGGGAAGATGCTGTGAGAGGCGGGTGGGACCTGATATTCAGCTGGGAATGACTAAAACAGTAAATAAACACAAGACATATATATACTCTACTAGCCACAACACAACCAAGCTTATATTTAATATGCCACAAATTAATCCGCATAACAAACACCTCCCCCCTCCCGTCCATATAACCCACCAATACAACTCAAACACCCGCACAACACACTCAATCCCACAGCCCAAAGTACCGTTCACCTCCGTAAAGTTCATACAGCACATATATTTCCCCAAAGTTACGTACGTGACATGCACATAGCGGCACGCACGTACGGGCAAGCGATCAAATGTTTGGAAGCCAAAGCTGTACTCACGGTAGCGCGTCTGCTATCCAACTCAAAGTCCTCCTGGTTGTGTTGCTGCAGCCAGCCGCTCATACACCTATCCCACCTACAGCTTTCTTCTTTGCTGTCTTAATTGTCCATTAAACAAATTGCAAAAGATTCACCAACACAGATGTCCAGAATACTGTGGAATTTTGCGATGAAAACAGACGACTTAATAGCTGGCCACAATGGTGTCCCAATATGTCCGCTACAATCCGTGACGTCACGCGCAAACGTCATCATACATAGATGTTTTCAACTGGAAGTTTCCCGGGAAATTTAAAATTGCACTTTATAAGTTAACCCGGCCGTATTGGCATGTGTTGCAATGTTAAGATTTCATCATTGATATATAAACTATCAGACTGCGTGGTCGGTAGTAGTGGCTTTCAGTAGGCCTTTAAACATATATGCATCCTCCACAATCCCCCTTCAGATCTTCTCCAAAAGATCTCTCCTACTAGAGCAACACTTCTAAAGCATGCCTTACATTAAAGTAGGTGCTGTTTTGGTTTTCGAGCAAGATAGTGACATACAATCAAACCATAGTTAAAAGGGAGAGAGAAGGAGGGAGTCAACGTCAATGTCGTCATTGTCAGGGAAGGAAACTAACGATCCTCGAAAGTCACCAGTGTTTGACCCCCTCCAGTGACATAGCAAGCCCAGAAACAGGGTGGGGTTGACCTTCGACAGCTCTAACAATGATGCGGGTGCATAGAGACCTAGCACTGTTCGCTTACGACACAGAGTTTAAACTTAAGACGATCAGTCACGCAGTAGAACACGGGAATAGAGCAGCAGCGACACTGACTCGATTCATGACGACTTAAGTTAAGTTAACCCTTGTATTATGTTAAGGGTCAATTTGACCCATTTCAGTTTTTGTGTTGATCAAAGTACTGGTTATCCTTTCTTTTTCTTGCTGAAATTCGGTGACTTTTCCTCATCTAGGGTCATGAACTGGTGTGTAAAATCTGGACACTTTGATGTGTAGTGGAATGTCTTTCTAGAGTTGTATACAAAGATGATGTTGCGGGTCATTTTGACCCAGACGCTTTGATGTGGGTAAACAGCTGTTCAGATCCAAAATAAACATGTCTCTATGATGTACTTTTTACTTTGATGTACAATTGTTTGTAGTTTGATTGCCTCTGAGACCCAGAGCCAGGTGTGTGAAGAGAGGGAACTTTCTCACACTTGTCCTTGTCACTGTTCTCATGTCATCTCTTTGACAAACTCACCAAAAATTAGCTCCAGAATGATGACATCTGAGGAGGCTTTATCACTGATTTTTAACTGGGATAGTGATGTAGAGGAAGAGATTTCAGAAACAGAGGATTTTTCAGAGACAGAGGACAATGTTATTGCTGATCCAGATTTTCCTACAATGAGGAGGATTCAGAGGACGAGTCTGCCGTTGTTCCTCCAACAGATGAAAATCAAGGAATGCAGCAATCATCATCCACAGAGGGGACATGGGCATCTAAGGACGGTAATATAAAATGGTCAACATCACCACACCCAAGCCGAGGCAGACTATCATCTTCCAATGTGATCAAAATGACTCCCGGTCCTACAAGATTTGCTGTCACATGAGTTGATGAGATTCAATCAGCATTTCAGCTCTTCATATCCCCACCAATAGAGAGGATTATACTGGAAATGACCAATTTGGAGGGGAGACGCATGTTTCAAGAGAAATGGAAGCCACTGGATCAGACTGACTTGCATGCTTACATTGGAGTTCTGTTATTAGCTGGAGTGTACAGGTCAAAGGGAGAAGCCACTGCAAGTCTATGGAATGAAGAGAATGGAAGGCCAATCTTTCGTGCAACAATGTCTCTCTTTCGTGCAACAATGTCTCTGGAGACATTCCACCTGATATCTCGTGTGATCCACTTTGACAACCGCGACACCAGAGCTGGTCGACGTGAAAGAGACAAACAAGCTGCGATCAGAGATGTGTGGGATAAATGGGTTGAAAATGTACCTTTGTTGTACAATCCTGGTCCCCATGTTACTGTAGATGAGCGCCTTGTTCCATTCAGGGGGCGCTTTCCTTTTCGACAGTACATACCCAACAAGCCCGCCAAGTATGGCATCAAAATATGGGCAGCCTGTGATGCAAAATCCAGCTATGCATAGAATATGCAAGTATACACTGGAAAGCAACCTGGAGGAACATCTGAGAAGAATCAGGGGATGCGTGTGGTGCTGGAAATGAGTGAAGGGCTGCAAGGTCATAACATCACATGTGACAATTTCTTTACATCCTACCGCCTTGGAGATGAACTTCAGAAGAGAAAGCTGACCATGTTGGGAACAGTCAGAAAAAATAAGCCAGAACTTCCCACCGAAATTCTGAAGATGCAGGGCAGACCTCTGCATTCCTCAATATTTGCTTTCACTGAGAAAGCAACAGTTGTTTCATACTGCCCAAAGAGAAACAAGAATGTTCTTGTAATGAGTACAATGCACACAGATGCATCTCTGAGCATAAGAGAAGACATGAAGCCACAAATGATCCTGGATTATAACTCCACCAAAGGAGGAGTTGACAACCTGGACAAAGTCACAGCAACATACAGCTGCCAGCGCAAGGCAGCCCGTTGGCCTTTGGTGATTTTCTACAACATTGTGGACGTGTCTGCTTACCTCGAGAGGACAGTAAAACAAGTACCTCTTGTGTGAAATGCAAGAATTACATCTGCAGAAAGCACACAGTAACATTCTGTCCATCATGTGGAGAGCATTGAAAATGTTGAAGAAAATTTGGAGAACATTGAAAATGTTGAAGTTCGCTGGGATGAAGTTAAAGTTGAAGTTAAAGTATTTCTTAAATATAGTGTTGGAATTAAAAATGTATTGTATGTCACTTTTCTAAATGTTTATATAACCTAAAATAAAGTTGTTATTGGTTTAACCTGTTTTCTTGACTGTTTTGAGTGCATTTATACAATACGGGTCAAAATGACCCGCAACATAATCAATGTCATTTTTTTCCAACATAATACAAGGGTTAAAGTTAAAGTACCAATGAAAGAGAAACTGGAAATTGTGATGTATCATGTTGTATGCTTGCATGTTCGAAATAAACTCAAACTCAACTCAACTCAATGATTGTCACACACACACACGAGGTGTGGTGAAATTTGTCCTCTGCATTTGACCCATCCCCTTGATCACCCCCTGGGAGGTGAGGGGAGCAGTGGGCAGCAGCGTAGCCGCGCCCGGGAATCATTTTTGGTGATTTAACCCCCAATTCCAACCCTTGATGCTGAGTACCAAGCAGGGAGGTAATGGGTCCCATTTTTATAGTCTTTGGTATGACCCGGCCGGGGTTTGAACTCACAACCTACCGATCTCAGGGCGGACACTCTAACCACTAGGCCACTTTTCGACGAGACGGAGCCGGGCATGTTGGATGCTGTATTCGCCCAACTGTTTAATTCAGACACTGAAGAAGAATTCGAGGGATTCGTGGATGAGGAATAACTTCATAAAGTGAGCTTTACATGTTTATTTTGTGTGTTGTGTGACATTAACGTTTGAGCAACGTTGAGTTATTGATATATTGTTATTGCTCTGCACTATTTGGAGTGTTACTATATTGTGATTGCGTTTGATTTACCATAACAGTATCAGACTGTTTTTTACGTGTTTATTGAATCCACTATGTGATATAAATGTTGCACTACATGTTACGGCTACTCTTGCGTTCCAAAAAAGTTCGAAAAAATAAAAATAAAGATAGCAGAGTAGTCCTGAGGAGGAGGTATTTTATTTGACTCACTAAATTCCTTAATAATTACTCGCGGAGATATGTCGAGATTCCAAATGATCATAATGTATTTTCACAAGCAAAAAATATTCCCCGTGGTTGACTTCATCTTAATCAAAATAACTTATTTAGCGGTAAATAAACTGTTTCACTCCTCACTCCTTCAACATTATAGACAGACAAAAAGGCCCCCAGCTGTCCTGTCTTCTTAATTATAGGAGGAGGAAGTGGCCCACCAGTAGGAGCGTGAGCAGCTGAAAACAATCAGTCAATCACAATGAAATCTAAAACATCCAATAATTCATCAACATCATTATTGACATTATTTGATTTCATTGTCAAAACAATTAATAAATACATAATATAGATAGGCTCCAAGGTTATACCTTGCTGTTGTTAAAAGATAAACAAAACACCACATCACTGACTTTACCTCGGGGAAAATAATAAAACAGCTGTTTATTCATTTTGGGAGTGAACAGAGTTGTCAGAACGCTGGTTTGTAATCTATTAATAAAGTTTGACTGACCTATCTGACTGTTTTGTTGACATTCCCTTTAGTGCAGCTCCATCTAATGGATGCATAACGTAACCCCAGCCTCCACTGTAGCGTCTATTCTATGCGCCTTATAATGCGGTGCACCTTATATATGAACAGAGTTTTAAAACATGCCATTCATTGAAGGTGCGCCTTATAATCTGGTGCGCCTTATAGTGCGGAAAATACGGTAATCTGACAAAGAGTAAAGTTGACAAAAATTGCATGGATGTCAAGGAAACCATGCACATTTAAGTTGAAAGGGTATTAACCTCAAAGTATTTTGAGTTTAGCATGACCTCCAGTTGATACATTTTGGGGGGCATGTCCCCACATCTGCGGTCCCCTCCAAGGTTTCTCATTGTCATCCCATTGGGTTGAGTTTTTTCTGCTCCTGTCTCTGGCCTTGCTCCCCCCACCCCAGCAGACGATGGCGTGGAACACCGCACAGGCCACCTCAGTGTACATGTTTTGTTTTGTTGTTGTTGTGGTTTTACTTTTGTGGCTGTGTGTAGAAATGGCTGGTTGCATCAGCTCTGCTCTTTTAATGTCCTTTGATGTTTCCCTCTTACACACATGTTTATGTGTGCTATGGCTATGAGGTTTTTTTCTTCCTTGGCCTCAGTCTGGACCCTCTCTCCAGGGGCCCAGGCTTGCTGAATATTTTTTTCGCTTTTTTTTGTCTAATTCCGCAGCCATTCACCTTACAATCATATAACTTGGTATTTGAAACATGCTAACTGAATGCGTGTTTACGTTAGCAGGCTAGCATGCTAACATTAAAGTGCTAGATTTTTATTTTTTTTTAAAGTTAAAGTTAAAGTACCAATGATTGTCACACACACACTAGGTGTGGTGAAATGTGTCCTCTGCATTTGACCCATCCCCTTGATCACCCCCTGGGAGGTGAGGGGAGCAGTGGGCAGCAGCGGTGCCACGCCCGGGAATCATTTTTGGTGATTTAACCCCCAATTCCAACCCTTGATGCTAATTTTGCTACCGTTTACCCTAGTCATATAACTTGGTATGTGACAGCTGTTAACTGTCAGTGTGCTAACTTTAGCATGCTAGCACGCAAACGGTAACAGCTAACTTTTCTTTTGCGATTTTTACTATTTTTTTGTCTAATTACGCAGCCATACACCTTAGTCATATAACTTGGTATTTACAACATGCTAACTGTATGCATGTTTACATTAGCATGCTAGCAATAATGTGCTAGCTTTTTGAGCTAATTTGGCAACCGTTTACCCTACAGCAGGGGTGTCCCAAGTGCGGCCCGGGGGCCATTTGCGGCCCGCAGGTAATTTTTTAATGGCCCCACAGCACATTCTAAAAATACGATGAAAAAAAACAAACAAACATAAAAAGTGGTATAAAAGAGCAAACAGGTGAAATGTAACAAGAAAATGTTGCATTATTTACTCTAATAACACAAAGCTGCCATGCAGGCTGTTTCTTTCTTTAAAAAATAACAATGAATCAAAATCAATGTCATTATAAATGATTGACCTATTCAAGGCTCCATTTACTTCACATTAAATATTTCACTTTGAGATATTTTGGGGGGAAAATGTTGCATATTTTTTGTTTGCCATTTAAAAAAAGTTTTTTAAAGAAGGGCCTAAAACAAACAAAAACAAAAAAAACAAAAACAAACAATAAAACTTATAATTGACGGATAGATCTGAAGTTGATCTTGAGACTATTGTGGTAAAAGTTAAAAAGAATGTTGGATTTATTTTTTTAAACTTTACTGAGCAGTACCCTTTTGGATCCCCAATAATTTATTTTTTTTAAGTGTCATTGCTCAAAAAAATTATGAATTAAAATCAATGTTATGAGTTATTGACCTTTTTAAGACTCCATTTATTATATAATCTCAAATATTCCACTTTAAAATTTTATTGGGGGAAAATATTGCATATTTTGTGTTTTTTTCCATAAAAAAAAACACGGTTTTCCTTGACAAAAATGGCATACAACTTAAATCTTTAAAAGTGTTATATTAACAGATAGACCTAATGTTGATCTATAGATTTAAACCTTGAATAATAATAATAATAATAATAATAATAATAATAATACTAAATAATGACACATTTGTAATATTTTTTTTGACCAAAACCTTTTGGGGTTCTCGGGATCAAGTCTGAGTGGAGGCCTAAATGTATCTTTTTTATACATACAGTATAATTTATTGGTTTTTAAAAAAAAAAAATCAAAATGGCCCCCGCTTGCTTTGATT
Organism: Entelurus aequoreus; assembly: GCF_033978785.1. Lineage (NCBI taxonomy): Eukaryota > Metazoa > Chordata > Actinopteri > Syngnathiformes > Syngnathidae > Entelurus > Entelurus aequoreus. The sequence continues at coordinate 38,425,318 of NC_084736.1, forward strand.
TTTCAGTGTGCGGCCCTCAGTGGAAAAAGTTTGGACACCCCTGCCCTACAGTCATATAACTTGGTATGTGACACTTAACTGTTAGCATGCTAACATTAAAGTGCTAACTTTTAAAGCTACTTTTACACTTTTTACTCTAATTCCCCAGTCATACAACTTAAGAGTCATATAACTTAGTATGTGACACAAGCTAACTATTAGCATGCTAACCTTAACTTGCTAACATAAGCATGCTACCTTTTTGAGCTAGTTTTGCAACTGTTTACACCAGAGTCATATAACTTGATATGACATTGGTTACCTGTTAGCATGCTAGCAGGCTAACTCAAACTTGCTGACTTTTTCATCTAATTTTACACTTTTTCTATTTCCGCAATGATACACTTTCGAGTCCTATCACTTTGTATATGAAACATGCTTACTGTTATCATGCTACCGTTAGCACACATGCTATGTGTTAGCATTTGTTTGTCAACATGCTACTGTTTTAGGCTACCTTTGTGGCTCATGTTGTACAGTTACACCTAAAACTCACGCACTCAGCACCATCTAATAAGTACGGCAGCTTCCGGCGACCCCCGGCCAGAGTTCCATGGCACAGATAGCAGGCCTATCAAAATTCCCGCGGGAATTTTCTAGTTATCAAATACAATTGTATTTGGTTTGTAATTTGGACTGACAGGAACGTGAGTGTTGTCTTGCCTCACTCGCTCATATAATTGAACACCCGGGGTTGTCTTTCGCCGTAATGACGTCTGTCATTCATAAGATTTTGAACATTCATAAACATGTATACGGTCTCTGACGCCCGGACTTGGGGTTTGTCCTTGAACTCCCGTTTACATAATACAGGTGTGTGTGTAAATGGCAAAAAATGCTGCGCCAGGCCACCGTACAAACTTATTGTGTCTTCCTAAAACTGGTGAACTACTGTATTTGTCTACTTCCGTATTATTACAAAAAAGACCGCGCACTACGGTACCCTTAAAGGGTCAAAAAGGGCTCACCTGATGACGTCACATCATTTCCATACCCCAGTACTTGTTGGTTTAGACACGTCTTTGTCTTATTTATTAATATTTATTTTAAAAAACTAACCTTGAAACATATTTAACTTCATTCAAAGTCTTATGAGTATATAATAGAAGTCAACCACTATGATTAGAACAATAAAACGAGTGATATAGTGAAGGTCAAATGCGTTAAAAATATTGCATATCATGAAGCTTCAGAGGAGGATGGATTCATGTCCATTTTCTTGCTCAAATTTCTCAATAAACTTCAATCTTAAAAAAAAAATATTACAAAAGTTATTATATGTTTAATGTTGAAGGCCTTTTGGTCAGATAATGTCACGTTTTCATTCGTAAAGTAACTCATGCTATGCTAATTGGTACTAATTAAAATGCCTAATTACACTTAGTGTTTCTTAACCATAGGGCCGGGACAGTCATTCATTAATTCACCTTTCCACCACTTGTAGCAGTAATGACAATATCAAACAAACAGAAGTCTGGAGCTAAAGTCATTGAGAAGTTGCTTCAGCACAAAAAATACAACTAAAGTGGAAAAGCTGCATTTTCATTTTATTGACACTTTAAGAAACATGTCATTAAGTTAGAATTTATTTTAGCACTGAGTAATTATGTACATGTATTTTTCATCAGTTTTCATAAGTGTCCTGCAGTGCTGGGGCGCCGCTAGGGATTTTGGGCCCCATGAAAAGAATCTTTACAGGACCTCCTGTATTATAATTTCATCATTAGGGGCCTCTCTGGGCCCCCCTCCATCATGGGCCCCTAGAATCCATCTCCTTTACCCCCCCTTTTCGGCACCCCTGCTGCAGTGTATTTGATTAGTATTCATTTTTGTAATCAGCCTGGCCTAAGCCTTGATAATATTTGTGATGAAAACATGCTTTTATATCATTAGACAAAGTTGATCCTGTTAAACTATAAGGATGTCCATCCATTTTCTACCGCTTGTCCCTTTTTGGGGTCGCGGGGGGTGCTGGAGCCTATCTCAGCTGCATTCGGGCGGAAGGCGGGGTACACCCTGGACAAGTCGCCACCTCATCGCAGGGCTATAAGGATGTTAGATAATATAATTAAAATAAAGAATAAAATTACTAATTTAGTGTTATTACCGCGTGGGTTCCCTCCGGGTATTCCGGCTTCCTTCCAACTCCAAAGACATGCACCTGTGGATAGGCCCCTCCCACTTCCAAAGACATGCACCTGGGGATAGGTTGATTGGCAACACTAAATTGGCCCTAGTGTGTGAATGTGAGTGTGAATGTTGTCTGTGTTGGCCCCGTGATGAGGTGGCGACTTGTCCAGGGTGTACCCCACCTTCCGCCCGAATGCAGCTGGGATAGGCTCCAGCACCCCCCCGCGACCCCGAAAGGGACAAGCGGTACAAAATGGATGGATGGATATTTAAAGTGTAGTGTAAAAGTTGGGCACTGATCTAAGTGATTTTGTGTTGTGATTACCTGGATGTCAAAAAAAGAGTTGTCATGGCAGAGCAGCGGTATCCATGGCGACAGGAGGCTGTTCTAGTTGACAGTCCGGAAGCTTGCAAGTGTCGGCCTGAAAAGACAAAACAACCACTAGGGGTGCCGGTGAGCTGTCATGCAAAAAAAAGGCGGGTGTGCAAAAAAAAAGCAAATGAACAGAAACAAGCCATGAGAGTAAAGAATAAAAATAAAAATGTGACTTTTATTCACTTGCAAACGCGTATGAAAATAAATAGATGACATGAGCTCATAAGGCGGGGGTGAAACTAAAGGTGTAACAAAATGGTGAGCAATGCCCTTACAATCTTTTTTGCAGTAGTATGAGACCCGGGCCTCGTTAGTAAAGTGCAGGTGTGACACAGGTGCTTTGTCATGGAGGCCAACAGGCGGGTGAAGAAGCACTTTGAGAGACAGACCAGACCAACATGGCAGTGCGTGTCAAACCTTAAGAGGAATGTTGTTTAATGGCGGCGCTCGGTGGTTACATTGCATGACGTGTGTGTGTGTGTGTGCACCATTGTTCTGTCTTTGTGGCCACAACTATGCTCTAAACATCAGAGAATCTCTGTTGTGATGACAAAAACGCACGTTTCAACTCCCAAACAAAACCAAAACACAGATCTCCCTTGTTAGACACCCCTGAGACAAAAAGGGATGTTTGGATAAATAAAAATGGTTAAAATGACCGGCGTTCGTGTCTTCCTTAGGCTATACGCCCGGCGCTACACAATCAGTGGGCACTTTGCAAGGCGATTGGACAGGAAGTACCACCATGTGATCATGTCTCCAGATGCTGATGTCAGCAAAAACAAAGCAACAGTCTTTTTTTTGCGCAGTAAGAGATTGTGTTCGATCCCGTCTTTTGTTCAGGTCACATGGCCATCCGCACCCCCGTCAGTCTGATTAATACGTAGTGTAAAACGCCTGCCACCAGGGGGCCACGGCCACCCGCATGCACGCACAGCCGTGCATGGCGGCGGGAAATTTGGGGTAGACATAGCAAGATGGCGGCGTATGATTGGGATGACAGGAGGAGGCGGGGCTATTTTGCTCCTTTCTTGGCTGCCGCGCCCCTCTTGGTTTGCCACAGGTGGTTGTGGATGGTCAGCGCATCCACGCTGACCGACACGGTCTTGGCGGGGATGACGGTGAACTGCTTGCGGTCCGAGCTGTACTTGTACAGCTTGTCGATCATCTTCTTGCTGATGCTTTTGGGCCCCGTGCCCGTCAGCTTGTGGATCTCCTCCGTGTCCGGGAAGTAGGAGTAGAGCGCCCGGAACTGGCAGCCGCCGTCGCGGAACAGGATCATCATGTGATTGGACTCGCACTTCTCCAGCTCCTGAGGAGGAAAGACCCTCGGTCACCGAGGCGGAAGCAAGACTCGGAAGAGGGGGAAGGGAACTGACCTCAAGGATCTGGTTCTTCTGCGGCTCGTTGACTTTGCCTGCCAGACAGCAATGTGAGATGGCGTTGTGGATGATTGGCTTGTTTGATTTGGCACTTGGCTCCTTGAACAGCTTTGGACCTGGAGAAGAAGACAGATCAACAGTATTGAGGGATTTGACGTGGAAAAGTATGTGAGCGTCATTGACGATTAATGACACTGCATTAAATTGATTGTGGCGCACCGCCGCGACTAAATAAAAGTCAGAGTAAAGCTGCTGCTCCTCCACATGGAGAGGAGCCAGATGAGGAGGTTCAGGCATCTGGTCAGGATGCCCCCCCAAGCTTTAGACGGGTAGGAGGCCACGGGGAAGACCCGAGATGCCTCTGGATCCCCCGGGAGGAGCTGGAACAAAGTAGCTGGGGAGAGAGAAGTCTTGGCTTATCTGCTTAGGCTGCTGCCCCCCCACCCCAACTCAAATAAGCGGAAGAAGATGGATGGATGAAAACATTTTACTTACATAAAACCAAGTTAAAGTAACATATTGTATAATTGGATATACTGTATCTAGTCTATTATTTACCGTATTTTTCGAACTATAAGGCGCACTTAAAATCCTTTCATTTTCTCAAAACGCGACAGTGCGCCTCATAACCCGGTGCGCCTGAAGTACAGAATATTTTTGGTTGTGCTTACTGACCTCGAAGCAATTTTATTTGGAACATGGTGAAATGATAAGTATGACCAGTAGATGGCAGTCACACATAAGCGGTATGTGTAGACTGGAATATGACTCAAGTAAACAACACCAACATTTTATATCTTCCATTGAAAATATAGAACATTACACACGGCGCTCAAAAATCTATCAAAATGTTTTAGTAGGACTTTGGTAAGCTATGAAGCCACACCGCTTGATGGATTGTACTGTGCTTCAACATAGGAGTGTTATTATGGTGTGTGTATAAGGTAAGACATTATCTGGTGTTTTGTTTCACAATATTATGCAAAACCAACTTTTCTTACCTTCTGGTACCCACTGATGTGTATTTGGGATCTGCATAAGTCCTGAAAAATTGCGCAAGTCCGCCTTTGTAGTCCGCACCGACACCGTAGTGGATAAGCTTCTTCATTTTCTCTATCTTCTTGTTATGGGACATTCATCCTCCACTGTTGCCATTTCTAATATAAAGTACCGTATTTTTCGGATTATAAATCGCAGTTTTTTTTCATAGTTTGGCCGGGGGTGCGACATATACTCCGGAGCGACTTATGTGTGAAATTATTAACACATTACCGTAAAATACCAAATAATATTATTTACCGGTATATCATTCGCGTAAGAGACGGAGCAAATGTCAGCAATCGTCACTCACACGTCAACCAATAAGAATTCGGCGGGGGCAGGTCATGGCAGAAGTGCACTGTGGGTCATGGGATGCTACATTCTACTTTGTCCGTAGCTATTAAAATGGATTATTTCAACATTATAAAAACTGAGAAGGGCTGAACTAAAATGGCACCGAAAAGGAAATCATATACTGCAGATTACAAGCTGGACGTAGGGAAATATGCAGCAGAAAACGGCGATCGAGCAGCAGAAAGAAAGGAAGCGGCGCATACCAGGAGCGACAACGAGGAAGAAGATTTCATTGGATTTAGCGATCAGGAGCATGTTCTATATGTTAGTTATTTGAATGACTCTTACCATAATATGTTACGTTAACATACCAGGCACGTTCTCAGTTGGTTATTTATGCGTCATATAACGTACACTTATTCAGCCTGTTGTTCACTATTCTTTATTTATTTTAAATTGCCTTTCAAATGTCTATTCTTGGTGTTGGATTTTATCAAATAAATTTCCCCCAAAAATGCGATTTGATACTCGAGTGCGACGTATATATATGTTTTTTTCCTTCTTTATTATGCATTTTCGGCCGGTGCGACTTATACTCCGGAGCGACTTATAATCCGAAAAATACGGTAATGTAAAGTTCTTACTTATATCTGTCAGTAAACTCACCATGAAAGCACTAAAAAATACCGGTATAGTGAGTTTACTTTATTCACCCAAGGAACTTTAGTTATTGGAGAGTTCTGGTCGGGACACATTTCGGGCGTTGTTGTTGCACTAGTGAGCCACGGATGAGGAGATGCTGCTGCGTTATTGATTGAAGTAAAGTCTGAATGTCATTAAAACAGTTAGCTCCATCTTTTGACACTTCTTCCACTCCCGTCCTTGCACGCTACACCACTACAACAACGATGACGGGGAGAAGACGCTGTCGAAGGTGAGCCATGTAAATAAGACCGCCCACAAAACGGCGCATCAGAAAGCGACTTTAAGATGATCTGTAAAACATCATCTATGCAACATTTTGACCAAAGAACCACCATTACATGTTATGTAGACCACAAGGAAGTCTTTTACATTTAGAAAAAAATTATAATAATATGACTCCTTTAATGCACCTTATCCTTTTGTATGAAAATAGACTTGAATAGACTCGCTCATCGGCAATGCGCCTAATAAAAGAAAATACGGTACTATTAACCTCAACATATAAGTGTAAAAAAAACATGATTTGTACATTTTCAGAATGTGCTTGGTCTATTTTTAAACAAAAAAGACAATCTGAAGTTGTCTATATTTTTTGGTTATCACGCCATGATTTTACCACTTCAAAATAGATTTCCCTCTTTTTGGGCCCTGTGCTGAATTGAGTTTGACACTCCTGGTGTAAATTGTCCAGAGGTATGCATGTGAGGGTGAATGATTGTTTTTCTTTCTGTCAATGAGCTGGTCCATTGTACGTTAGCATTAAGCTAGCCAACCTTCCTCCTGTATAATTGTACTGCTTTTTTCTGTTGATTCTAAACTGCATTATTATTCTACGTGATTCCTACATGTGTGCACTTCATGTATGTATATAATGTAAGTTACTTAGTTTTACAGTGACTTCATTGTGAAAAATATCAAAAATCCACCTCAGGTTATTTTTTCATCTCTAATTGAAAAGACTGTTTACATATTTGGCAAACTAAATTCCAACATCCAGAGAGGGCAGAATATAGAGCAGCCTTTTACAGTCAGCAGCAACAATTGAAAATTAAAGAATATAAGAAAAAACATGTTATTTCAAATAACTAATAACAGATTTGTATTTAAATACAGTGTTCCCTTGCTACAACACGGTTCACTTTACGCGGCCTTGTGGTTACACTGATTTTTTTGTGTGTAATTTTTTAGTGTCGCATGCTTTTTTTTTTCTTTTTTTCTTTACAGCGTATGAATGCGCATTGTGTTCTGCGTCCTGATTGGCAATGGTCTACAGTCCCTTAGCCAATCAATCTTCTTCATGCCATGTGTCCTGTACAGCAGTGGTCCCCAACCACCGGGCCGAAGCCTGGTACCGGTCCGTGGATCGATTGGTACCGGGCCGCACAAGAAATAAAAAAATAAAATAAAAATATATATTTTTTATTCAAACAACATAAAAAACACAAGATACACTTACAATTAGTGCACCAAACCAAAAAACCTCCCTCCCCCATTTATACTCACCCACTTATTCGCACAAAAGGGTTGTTTGTTTCTGTTATTACTATTTCTGGTTCCTACATTATATATCAATATAGATCAATACAGTCTGCAGGTATACAGTCCGTAAGCGCACATGATTGTATTTTTTTATGACACAAAACAAAATAAAATAAAAAAATAAATACCATACACCCCCCCCACCCCCCCCCCCCCCCCACCCCTTTTTTTTTTTTTTGCCTGTCTGAGAAAACTCAATAAAGCGTGTGGTTAGGGGTTTTCAACCTTAAAACATATATAAGAAACGTAAAAACATATACTGTACACTACTGTAAACGAAAAAAACATAAAAAAACAACCTGTAAATGAAAAAACATGCACAGAAAATGGAAAAAACATCCTGATTATGAAAAAAACAGTGTAAACAAAAACAATATATAATGAACGAAAGCATAAAAAACAGGGGGGGGGAAAGTACTTCTATTACACGGTTTCACTTAAAGCGGGTATTTTTTTTAACGTAACCCAGCGTTAAACGAGGGAACACTGTATACATAATACAGACTTGTTTTTAGATATACATTTGTTTAGCCTTTTTAAAGAAACTATATGCATCATTGCCAGTCAAAATGATAATGATGATGTCAGCCCCCCCTGCCACATAAAAAGGCAATCTGGAGGAAACCCTGCACTGTATTTATTTTTGACAGCTAATTATGTTTTCCATACACAGTGTGGAGCTGCTCCCCTAAGCTAATAATAATCACTTCGGCATCTTAGTTCAGTTTTGGCTCTTTAGCATTGACATCTTTACCAAAATTGCATTTTGTAGTTTTTTGTTTTTTTTCAAAGTGGGAAACTACCAATATGGCTCCGCATTCTTAGATTTGTCAGTGTGTGTGTGTGGGCCTCAGTGGACAAAGTTTGTACTCATGTGTTCCTGTGTACGTCCTACTTCTACTGGGGAGAACAGAGAACAATAAGTGGCCTGGCAGAGGAGCAACTCACCGGTGTACTCAGCCATGGACGCGATGGAAGAAGCGGTGGAACCGTTGTCCCAGTCTCGCTCTGCCGCCCGACTGTGGTTTCGACTTCCTGGAAAGGACTCTACAGAGTCACAGCTGAAGACAAGTAGAGGGATTGCAGCTTTACAGCTCAGATGAACGTAGCAGTGTTAAAATAAAGGGGAGAGCATCTTACCGGTGGGAACCTGCCCCCCCCGAATTGACGCTGTCAGCTTCGTTGGTGGCGGCGGAGGCCAGCGACAGACTGGATCCTGACTGGGCTGTGCTCAGATTGTCCACTGTGTAAGAAAACAGAAGTGCTTTAGGACTCATTTAGAAGAGGTAGGTGTCAAACTCATGGCAGAGGGACGAAACATCCTTTTTATATGACCCGCAAAAGCCTGGAAACATTATGCATCAAAAACGTATAAAATAAATACTTTTTTTTTTTTTTTTTGCTAAATGCATCCATTCAAAAATACATGTATTGCATATCTTTTAAACTTCATTATCTGCTAATGCAGGGGTGCCCATTAGGTCGATCGCGAGCTACCAGTCGATGGTGGAGGGTGTGTCAGTCCATTGCCAGCCAGGCATAAAAAAAATGATCTAAAAATGATCGATCATCAATCTTCACCAAGACGTCACTTGATTGACATTCACGGCACCCGAGGGTCTTGTGAGATGACGCTCACTATTATTAAGAAAAAATGACCGACAGGAAGGCGAGAAACACTTATTTCAACCTTACCTCCCATCAAAAGCTTAAAGACCGACCGCACAGTTCCTGTCTTCACAATAAAAGCCCTGCTCCATCCTGCCTGCTGTAACAAAATAAGAGTCTCAGAAAGCTAGCAAGCTACTGAGTTTTCCGTCAATGTATTTCTTGTAAAGTGTATAAAAAGGAGTATGGAAGCTGGACACTTTCATGTGGTATTGGACAGAAAGGAGGACTTTTTTTCTCCTCCATTTGAAAATGTGGACGTTATCATCACTACTGTCTGATTCCAATCAATGCAAGTCATCACAATCATACCAACTTATATTCTTGTCTTCATGAAAGAAAGGAATGTTAAACATGCTTGTATTATCATTAAACACATTTAACTTTTTAACATCTCTTTCATAAATAAATCAATATAAATTATATATATGAATGATCCCCTCCACTTGGTCAATTGAAAAGTAGCTGGCCTGCAAAAAAAGTGTGGCCACCCCTGGCCTAATGTAACAAATATTATGTTATGATACATTCCAAACATTTTCTTTGTCAAAATAAATACTTTAATTTTAACAATAGCACCATTTTTCCATTTACAGTAACACAACACAAAAGCAAAGCGTAGATTTTATGGTAAAAAAGCTGGCAGCACAGTCACCAGAATTTTACCATAAACAACAGTGATACCATTTTTCCATATGCTTTAAACACTGTAAATTATACGGTGAAAAAATTGGCACCACTGCCATCAAAATTTAACCATAATAAACAGTGGCACCGTTTTTCCATTTCCAGAAATACAAGCATAGATTTGACAGTAAATGACAGCTCAGCAGTCAGAATTTACGGTAAAAACAATGGCACCGCTTTTCTATTTACAGTAGATAGGCTCCAGCACCCCCTGCGACACCTAAAGGGACAAACGGTAGAAAATGGATGGATGGATGGGATGCTGTAAAAAACACACCATAAATTTTACGGTAAAAAACTGCCAGCATAGCCACCAGAATTGTACCGTAAAAACTTGGTAGCGTTTTACCATTTGCAGTAATACACTGGAAAACACCCAAATTTTACAGTAAAAAAAGCTGGTAGCACAGTCACCAAAATTTACTGTAAAAACAGTGGTACCAGTTTTACATTTACAGTAAAATGTTGTAAAAACCACCGTAAATTTTGCTGTAAAAAAAAAAGAAGCCAACTCAGCCAGCAGAATTTTACCGTAAAAAACAGTGACACTGTTTTCCATTTACAGTAATATGCTTTAAAACACTGTAAATTATACGGTGAAAAAAATGGCATCACTGCCATCAAAATTTAGCCATGATAAACAGTGGCACCGCTTTTCCATTTCAAGAAATACGCTGTGAAAACAAGCATACATTTTACACAGGGTCTCTGCACGTATTAACATGTCAAATTTAAGACTTTTTTTAAGACCATCTTGAAAATAATTTAAGACCATTTCACATCCATACGGACAAAAAATACAAGGAAAGTAAAATCAGAGGTCCATTGGAAAACAAAATGGTTATTCTGACTAAATACACCAGGAGCTTCTCTAGTGTAAACTCATTGAAAAAAATATTAGCTAACATGGTAACGCCAATTTTCAGATTTGCCATAGAAGTGTTTTCTGTCAAAAGGTGCGGTGTGCTTCGTAAGTGTTTTCATCAACATCAGCGATGGTAGAGGAAAGTATTGCCTGTGAAAGGGACAGTTAGCATCTCCGCTAAAGCTAAATGGTTAACTTTGGCAATGTTTTTTTTCGACTGTCAGAATGTAGCAAAGTGATTGTTGCCATTTCTAAGTGACTGTTGCCATTTCTAATATAAAGTAGGGTAAAGTTCTTACTTATATCTGTCAGTAGACTCGCCATGAAAGCGCTAAAACATACCGGTGTAGTGAGTTTACATTATTCACCCAAGGAACTTTAGTTATTAGAGGGTCTCTGCAGGTTTCAACATGTCAAATTTAAGACTTTAGAGTTTTTTTAAGACCATCTTGAAAATAATTTAAGACCATTTCACATCCATACAGACAAAAAATACAACCACAAAGTCAAATCAGAGGTCCAGAATGAATTTTAAGTATATGAATTCATGTACTGCTCTTTCACATTGGAAAACAAAATCGTTAAACTAACTAAATACACCAGGAGCTTCTCTAGTGTAAACTCGTTGAAAAAAAATATTAACTAAACATGGTAACAGCCAATTTTCAGATTTGCCATTGAAGTGTTTTCTGTCAAAAGGTGTGGTGTGCTTCATAAGTGTTTTCATCAAAATCAGCGATGGTAGAGGAAAGTATTGTCAGTTAAAGGGACAGTTAGCATCTCCGCTAAAGCTAAATTGTTAACTTTGGCAATGTTTTTTTCGGCTGTCAGAATGTAGCAAAGTGATTGTAGCCATTTCTAAGTGACTGTTGCCATTTCTAATATAAAGTAGTGTAAAGTTCTTACTTATATCTGTCAGTAGACTCACCATGAAAGCGCTAAAACATACCGGTGTAGTGAGGTTACATTATTCACCCAAGGAACTTTAGTTATTACAGGGTCTCTGCAGGTTTCAACATGTCAAATTTAAGACTTTTTTTAAAGGCCTACTGAAATTAAATGTTTTTATTTAAACAGGGATAGCAGATCCATTCTATGTGTCATACTTTATCATTTCGCGATATTGCCATATTTTTGCTGAAAGGATTTAGTAGAGAACATCGACGATAAAGTTCGCAACTTTTGGTCGCTGATAAAAAAAGCCTTGCCTGTACCGGAAGTAGCGTGACGTCGCAGGTTGAAGGGCTCCTCACATTTCCCCATTGTTTACACCAGCAGCGAGAGCGATTCGGACAGAGAAAGCGACGATTACCCCATTAATCTGAGCGAGGATGAAAGATTTGTGAATGAGGAACGTTAGAGTGAAGGACTAGAGTGCAGTGCAGGACGTATCTTTTTTCGCTCTGACCGTAACTTAGGTAAAAGGGCTCATTGGATTCCACACTTTCTCCTTTTTCTATTGTGGTTCACGGATTTGTATTTTAAACCATCCTCTTGAAAATGAGAGTCGAGAACGCGAAATGGACATTCACAGTGACTTTTATCTCCACGACAATACATCGATGAAGCACTTTAGCTACGGAGCTATCGTGATAGCATCGTGCTTAAATGCAGATAGAAACAAAAGAAATAAGTCTCTGACTGGGAGGATAGACAGAAGATCAACAATACTACTATCAGGAGACACAGAACCAAACACTGGACCTGTAACCACACGGTTAATGCTGTGCCGCCTGTCGAAGCCTAGCAATGCTGTTGCTAACGACGCCATTGAAGCTAACTTAGCTACGGGACCTCGTCAGAGCTATGATAAAAACATTAGCGCTCCACCTACGCCAGCCCTCATCTGCTCATCAACACCTGTGCTCACCTGCGTTCCAGCGATCGACGGCGCGACGAAGGACTTCACCCGATCATCGATGCGGTCGGCGGCTAGCGTCGGATAGCGCGTCTGCTATCCAACTCAAAGTCCTCCTGGTTGTGCTGCTGCAGCCAGCCGCTAATACACCGATCCCACATACAGCTTTCTTCTTTGCAGTCTCCATTGTTCATTAAACAAATTGCAAAAGATTCATCAACACAGATGTCCAGAATACTGTGGAATTTTGCGATGAAAACAGAGCTGTTTGTATTGTGATACAATGTGTCCGAATACTTCCGTTTCAACCATTGACGTCACGCGCAAACATCATCATGCATAGACGTTTTCAACCGGAAGTTCCCCGGGAAATTTAAAATTGCACTTTATAAGTTAACCCCGCCGTATTGGCATGTGTTGCAATGTTAAGATTTCATCATTGATATATAAACTATCAGACTGCATGGTCGGTAGTAGTGGGTTTCAGTAGGCCTTTAAGACCCCGCGTATACCCTGTTTCTACACCACTATAGTGGAGCGGACTCCATAGCGCCCCTGCTGAATGCAGCCAAGTAGTGTGCTATGTTCTGCCTCAATTTCTTTATAATGCAACGTTTTAAGAGGGAACTCTGCTCAGATGTGGTTAGTGTAGGGCAGAGTGCACACCACCTGAGGTCAGTGTCTACTTGTGTTGGGTGGCAAGATGTTACGAGGACGTAAAAAGAAGAGGAAGGCACTGAGGTGAAATATGAGCCAATCTCACGTGTGGAAGAAGAGCACTTTGAGTGGTTCTCGCTGGAAGACTCCTCTCTCAAGACAGACTTGGGTCTGTGTTTCTGCTTGGGCTTGGGTGTCTTGGGCTTCACAAGACCTTGCTCCTCAAATATCTCCTGCTGCTTCCTGCGGAGGTACTGCTGCTTTATCAGCTCCCGCCGCGTCTTCTCTTCCTCTTTACGCACGCGGTCCTCCTCAGCCTTCTGTCTGGTATTGATCAAGCACATATAATGTGAACACGTGACGTATGTCATGGTGAACAATGGTTTTAAATACATACCTGGCCTCGTCCCGCTTGAGTTCAGATTCTGCTTCCAGTTGCTGTTTGCGCAGCCGGGCTTCCTCAGCTTTCTTCTGCTGCTTCAGCAGGAACGCTGCTCTCTTCTTGGCAAGCTCGTCCTCTGCTTTCTGCTCGTCCTGTACACACAGACCACGTGTGACCGATTCATGCAGCGCTAAAACAACTTTGATGTTGATCATGATACTAACGAGTTGACGCAAATTTGTGACCCTCGGCCGATCGCGTGGTGTGCTAAAATGCAGCTGATGATGAGGCACAAATACCGACCAGAAACGCACAAACAAACAGTAGCTACAGTCGTGGTCAAAAGTTGACATACACTTGTAAAGAACATAATGTCATGGCTGTTTGAGTTTCCAATCATTTCTACAACTCTTATTTTTTTTGTGATAGAGTGATTGGAGCACATACTTGTTGGTCACAAAAAACATTCATGAAGTTTGCTTTTTTTATGAATTTATTTTGGGTCTACTGAAAATGTGAGCAAATCTGCTGGGTCAAAAGTATACATTTTGTGTAATTTGCAATGTCACTCAAACGTTATCCACATATTTTAAGACTAATATTCTTTTTGCTCATTAATAATATCAACGTGTCATCTTTTTCTAATGACATGATGCCTTTATCTCTATTTTTTACAGTGAGAGGTATTTTTTCGAAGTTATGTACATGTACATGTAGATGTTGTATCGGGACAGATCCATTAAGAGTTTGAGCAGAAATATGTCGTAGAGGAATAAACTATACACAATAAAACATTAACAAAATTGCTATGTCACTTGAGTGGTTTTTAAAGTAATAACTTTGAATTGAAAAAAAAACAACCCTCAAGCAATGTAAAAAAACATGGTGTTTACTTTTGGATCCAACATAAAACACAAAGCAGTTTGGCTAATAAAAATAAAGTCTAATAAACAAGCTTTGTTCTTCTCTAACAACACCTCCTAGTGGTTTTTTGATCAGCCGTTTTACTGCCATTTTACAGACACCGTTTGGAAACAATTAAAATATGTAAATAAACATTTACAAAATCTTTCTGTGTAAAAAACTCATTTCACAAGGTATATATCTGCAGCTTATAGTCCGGTGCAGCTAATACATAAAAAAACACGTTTGCCTTATTAAGTTTAGTGGGTGCGGCTTATATACCGGTGTGCTCTATAGTCTGCAAAATTAGATTAGATTAAACTTTTCAGAACTATGCAACAAAATGCAGTTTAGCATCTAACCAGAAGTGCAATCGAAATACGGTATTTCCATTCACTGCCGCTGTGAATGGAGTCATCATCGGAGCAAGCAGAGAGTCAGCCAATGCAGAAACCCGCTCCACCACGAAAAAGACAGAAAACCCACATAGGACTACTACAACCAACACACAACAGCTTCAATGTAGCAAACAAGCAACACTGTAGAGAACTAAAGACTGCCTGTAACTGCCAAGACCACCACACACTCAGCTGAGCCAAAGACTTTTTGGTGTCAATTATAGGTTTGTTTTTAAAATTAGTCTGTGTCACAAGTGGTAAGCAAGTGTCAGATATTATGTCTGTAAGAGAGAGTTTGTTTTCATTTTGTGTAGGGATGTACCAATAAACGGAATAATGATTATGTGCGATAAAACTTCCCACGGTTAGTATTGTGATTGATAACACTTTAATAAAGTCACGGACCGGCGACACTGCTCATTTACCGGAATAGCAAGCTAGCGCGACCTAGCTTAAATGGTATCATGAAAACAAGAGGCGTTAACGTCTTTCTCCATTAAAAGACAACATTCCCCAATCTAAACGTGTATAAAACACATTACTGTCTGACAACTAAGCTACTCAACTGTGTGCATTAAACCAACAGGCTGTGCTCTCCAACACAGAGATTGATTGTTACTTGAAGAAATATGACAGGAAGTGAATTTGCACGACGTCCAACAACCAACACAAATTATTTTCTTCAGCATTAAAAAAAAAAACTTTTACACAATAAAAAAGAAGATAAATATATTAAATACTCAAATAGAAATAATTTGGCTCTATATAACATACTTATTCTGCCAATAAAGTACATCGTTCCATCCCTAATTTTGTGTTCAGATGTTTAAAAAAAAACAATGATTAACAAACAAACATTTGCATCAAGCAAACATCTTACAACAACTCACAATTCGATTCCGATTCCTGGGGTGATATTTAGATTCAGAGTCTATCCTCGATTCAAACTGGTTCTCAATATTATTAGGAATTTTAAAAAAAAGATAATGAAACCTCTTCAATACATGTCAAAAAAGCTCCTCTTGGCTGCTGATGTATGACCTATGATTCGGAAAATAATGAATCAATTTAAAATTGGAATAGATAAGAATTGTATATCGGATGTAAATAGGTCTTCTTTTTTTTTTAGAACCCCTATTGTCCAGTCCAATGGTGATAGTATTAAAAACTTTATGATCTGTTTATGGTACATGTATTTCAGATTGAAAAAAACTGGTATCCACAATAATGACAATTTAACTATGGACAAAATGTTATTAATCCTAATTAAATATGTTTTTATTGATTGACAGCCCCGTTATTAAAACATGGTAAGACAGTTATCTGCTTTTTGCAGATGATGTGGTCCTGATGGCTTCATCGGGCCAGGATCTTCAGCTCTCGCTGGATCGGTTCGCAGCTGAGTGTGAAGCGACTGGGATGAGAATCAGCACCTCCAAGTCCGAGTCCATGGTTCTCGCCCGGAAAAGGGTGGAGTGCCATCTCCGGGTTGCGGAGGAGACCCTGCCCCAAGTGGAGGAGTTCAAGTACCTTGGAGTCTTGTTCACGAGTGAGGGAAGAGTGGATCGTGAGATCGACAGGTGGATCGGTGCGGCGTCTGCAGTAATGCGGACGCTGTATCGATCCGTTGTGGTGAAGAAGGAGCTGAGCCGGAAGGCAAAGCTCTCAATTTACCGGTCGATCTACGTTCCCATCCTCACCTGTGGTCATGAGCTTTGGGTTATGACCGAAAGGACAAGATCACGGGTACAAGCGGCCAAAATGAGTTTCCTCCGCCGGGTGGCGGGGCTCTCCCTTAGAGATAGGATGAGAAGCTCTGCCATCCGGGGGGAGCTCAAAGTAAAGCCGCTGCTCCTCCACAGAGGAGCCAGTTGAGGTGGTTCGGGCATCTGGTCAGGATGCCACCCGAACGCCTCCCTAGGGAGGTGTTTAGAGCACGTCCGACCGGTGGGAGGCCACGGGGAAGACCCAGGACACGTTGGGAAGACTATGTCTCCCGGCTGGCCTGGGAACGCCTCTGCATCCCCCGGGAAGAGCTGGACGAAGTGGCTGGGGAGAGGGAAGTCTGGGTTTCCCTGCTTAGGCTGCTGCCCCCGCGACCCGACCTCGGATAAGCGGAAGAAGATGGATGGATGGATGGAAGACAGTTATCGTCTATATTAAATTATATTTGTGTGCACACAAAACTAGAGATGCTCTTTTCCAATGTTTAGCAGAAAAATACATTCTAAAGCAGTAGAAAAACCTTCCTATGAGGGTTTTCTTTCATGTGTTTTGAGCTAATGAGAAGCCAAAAGGAAAATACTTTAACGAACGTTACCGATGCGTTTGATGTAATGCGGCACGCCACTTCTGATGTGGTTGTATGTCGACAAGACAGTTCAATATGTTTACTAATGCAAGCAACAACCAGCACCACACTAAAATACACTTGGTATAAAAAATGAGGCAACATCACACAGCAAACAACACACAACATGTAAGTACAGACACAAAAACACTACTACTACTACAGGGTAATAATGAACAACAAATCAATGATTGAAGTGCCAAAGCTTGCAATCCTACAATACCAATGTTTGTGGACAAGGAGACTACAGATATCAATGCACATTCATACGGCCTGTCGCCGTTGAGCAACAGGCACCGCCTTTTAAAGACACACACTCTGCTCTCATGAAACATCCATCAACTGCATGTGCTAGATATTCGATTTTTTTTAAGTAACACATTAATTACTTTCCCTAGTAATTTATTACATTTATTAGCGAGTAAGTCTGTTCGTAATTCAATTACTTTTTTGGAAAAGTTAATGAGTAACTATAATGAATCCCTTTTGAAAAGTAATTTGCCAAACACCGGTGAGGACTGATTGTGTTGCACTTGACAATATCCAAGTGTGACCACAAATTGAAAAATACTTTTGAGGCAAAATGTGACCTACAATGCATGTTACAAGGCCAAAATACATTTACATTTAAAAATGCATGGCTGACAACCAAAATGTTTCCGCTTGCTCAAACTAAACAGTATTTTGAATCACATGCACGTCTCGACTTGTTCAATTTTTTTAATCCCATCATAAAATCCCTACAAACAACATTTTAATGTGGTTAATATAAAACCTCTGCGCATAAATCCCTGATTATGAATCTAACCTGTCCCCTAGGTTTGTGTGGCAATAGTCTGACCTGAGGTGATATGAAATTCTAGAGCTCCAACTGTGGTTGGTAAAAAGTACCATGAAGAAAATGGTCAAGTACCTTGAAGAAGAAGCCCAGGACTGATTTCTGCTCTCCATCGCATTCAGCCTCCTCTTCTTCGGGGTCCTTCAGCCCTGACATATCCACCTCGATCAAGTGAGCTTTGCTGCGCTGCGCTTCCTCTGAAGCTCTGTTCTCTTTCCCCGAGCCGTCTGAGGAGTTGAGCTGTGACTCTCCCAGGGTGCTGGACAGGCAGCCGTCAAAGGACACTTCTGGAGGAGGCAGAGCAGTCAGGTCCACTCGGGTCGGTAGTCGCACGTTATCCTCGTCGTGAAGCCTAAAGGCAGTACTCCGAGAGCCTGCTCTGCCAATCATCTCTCCCACTGCAGTGTTTCTGGGGCTGTGAGTGTCGGGCTGCTCGTTCTTGGGGGATCTGCCCCCAGCTGCCTGCCGTGAGTGTGTCTCTGCTCCGCCCTGAGAGGGGGTCAAGGTCCTGGAGCTGTGTCGGCTTTGCTCCTTGCTTATTTTCAGCTCAGACGGTTTGGATCTGGCACTTCGGCCTGAGCTCAGTTTGGGTGGTTTCCTCGTGGGAACGGAGCCGGTGCTGGAGAGGTGCTCCACGTAGTGAAAACCGGCCTTGGGGTCAGCGTTTTTGTCGGCTGTGAGGGACTGAGGAGTAGCAGCAGGAGGAGACTGCATGTTTTGCTTCATCATCTTCTCCTGCTGAAAGGAAAGTTGCGTCATCTGCTGCTGGATGTTGCCAATGGCTTCATGCAGCAGCTCCATGGTGCGGTTGCACTCATTGAGGTCCAACTCGTCTTCCTGGGGGAAGATGCCATTGTTTCCCTTCTTGTCTTCTTCTAAGGCACCAGAGGGCGTGGTTCCCTCAACTTCTTTGTCCCCTCTCAGGGCATCAACATACATATCATCCTTAGCCGATGTTACTTTTTCTCCCTTGAGCTCGTCTCTGGAAGGATCAGCTTTAAGTGGACTGGGCAATGTACCGCCCTTACCGCCACCTTTCTTCACTATATGCAGGAAGGCAGCCTTACCCAGCTTCTGCCTCTGCCGGGCTGACAGAACTTCCATCTTTTTCTTCTGATGCTCAATGGCACGCCGCTTCTCCTCCAATTGCATACGAAGCTGGATAATTTCGGATGCAAGAACGTTGGTACCGCCGCTACCCTCACGACTGCAACCTCCCAAAGGCGACGAGGGACTCTGGTCTCTTTTGAGCCTCCATGAAGAGCCCAACGGCCCACTGCTCTCCGATCCATCCGGCGTGGTCCTTTGTGAGCTGGAGGCACTGGAGCGCAGGTCATGGTTGCTGCCTAAGCGCTGCTGCTGGGCTTTACGCTCAGCGAAGGAGGTCATGCGCACACTTCCGCTGGCCACACTACTGGCCTGGGAGTAAGCGCTAAGGCAAGGGCTGGAGCGACCACTGCAGCCATTTATGTCTTTGTCCTCGTGCTCTTTGACATTCATGTCCTCCTGGAGTTTGGCCGATTCCTCCTCATTGTCCTCAATAAAGCCTTTTCTGGGCCAAGCGAGGTCTTTTGTGGTGAGAGCCTCATCCAAATCCTCATCTTCCTCATCCAGGTCGTCCAAGTCTGCTTCAAGGCTTTGGCTAGGTGTTGTCTCTTTAGAGTCGGAATGGAGGTAGAAGCCGCCACCGGGCTCCTTCGATGAAGAGTCCACACTGCTGGTGGCAATGGGCCTAAAACCAGCCTCAACCTGGGGAGGCTCCTCTAACAAGATAGCCTCCTCATCCATAGAGGTAAAGGTTCGGTTAAGGGCGAGGGGAGCTTTTCGAGTAACTACAGAAGGAGATCCATCTCCTTGGCATAAGACACCCCTTCCTGGGGGACAGGGCCCCTCTCCACTCTCCTGCTCCTTGTTTAGACACACAGACTTCTCTTTAGCTGGTTTCAGTACAGCAGGCATCAGCGGTTCCAGATAAAACCCTTCCGGGGCCAGTTTGGACTTTGACTCAGGTTCTACTCCGGCAGCCGCTTGGCTTCCATCATGCTGCTTTGCCACGGAAGCAGACTCCATCCTAGCAACTGCCACCAGAGATTCTTCTTCATGGTCAAGGTTGACTTTTCCCAACAGGCTGTGACCATTAACCCTGCGCATCTGAGCCAGCGAGGGCTGGTGGAGAGAAGTCAGGTGCTTAGGCGTGACGTTGATGACGTTGGACGCTAGGCTGTCTTTGCTTATTGAGCGGGCCAAGCTAACACTGTCGCCAGAGGCAACGTCAGCGTCGCTGTCTGCGGCTGATTGGCACATGAAGGGGCTCAGCGTGGACACTGGTCTGGAGAAACAACGAGTAAGATAAGGACACAAACTTCTTGGTTGTTAGCTTTTTGAGAGTGATGATTTACAAAACCCAAAAGCAGTAAAGTTGTCACGTTGTGTAAATGGTAAATAAAAAGAGAATACAATAATTTGCAAATCCTTTTCAACTTATATTCAATTGAATAGACTGCAAAGACAAGCTATTTAATGTTCACACTGAGAAACTTTGTTATTTTTTGCAAATATTAACTCATTTGGAATTTGATGCCTGCAACATGTTTAAAAAAAGCTGGCACAAGTGGCAAAAAAGACTGAGAAAGTTGAGGAATGCTCATCAAACACTTATTTGGAACATCACACAGGTGAACAGGCTAATTGGGAACAGGTGGGTGCCATGATTGGGTATAAAAGCAGCTTCCATGAAATGCTCAGTCATTCACAAACAAGGATGGGGCGAGGGTCACCACTTTGTCAACAAATGCCTGAGCAAATTGTCGAAAAGTTTAAGAACAACATTTCTCAACAAACTATTGCAAGCAATTTAGGGATTTCACCATCTATGGTCCGTAATATCATCTAAAGGTTCAGAGAATCTGGAGAAATAACTGCACGTAAGCAGCATGCCCGTGACCTTGGATCCCTCAAGCGGTACTGCATCAAAAAGCAACATCATTGTATAAAGGATATCACCACATGAGCTCAGGAACACTTCAGAAAACCACTGTCAGTAACTACAGTTCTCCACTACATCTGTAAGGCCTACTGATGCGATTTTCTTATTTAAACGGGGATAGCAGGTCCATTCTATGTGTCATACTTGATCATTTCGCGATATTGCCATATTTTTGATGAAAGGATTTAGTAAAGAACACAGGGACGGCTTGGCGAAGTTGGTAGAGTGGCTGTGCCAGCAATCGGAGTGTTGCTGGTTACTGGGGTTCAATTCCCACCTTCTACCTTCCTAGTCACGTCCGTTGTGTCCTTGGGCAAGACACTTCACCCTTTGCCTCTGATGGCTGCTGGTTAGCGCCTTGCATGGCAGCTCCCGCCATCAGTGTGTGAATGTGTGTGTGAATGGGTAAATGTGGAAATACTGTCAAAGCGCTTTGAGTACCTTGAAGGTAGAAAAGCGCTATACAAGTATAACCCATTTATCATTTATTTATCATAACATCTACGATAAAGTTCGCAACTTTTGGTCGCTGATAAAAAAGCTTTGCCTGTACCGGAAGTAGCAGACGATATGCGTGTGACGTCACAGGTTGTGGAGCTCCTCACATCTGCACATTGTTTACAATCATGGCCACCAGCAGCGAGAGCGATTCGGACCGAGAAAGCGACGATTTCCCCATTAATTTGAGCGAGGATGAAAGATTTGTGGATGAGGAAAGTGAGAGTGAAGGACTAGAGGGCAGTGGAAGCGACTCAGATAGGGAAGATGCTGTGAGAGGCGGGTGGGACCTGATATTCAGCTGGGAATGACTAAAACAGTAAATAAACACAAGACATATATAAACTCTATTAGCCACAACACAACCAAGCTTATATTTAGTATGCCACAAATGAATCCCGCATAACAAACACCTCCCCCCTCTCGTCCATACAACCCGCCAATACAAATCAAACACCCGCACAACACACTCAATCCCACAGCCCAAAGTACCGTTCACCTCCCCAAAGTTCATACAGCACATATATTTCCCCAAAGTTACGTACGTGACATGCACATAGCGGCACGCACGTACGGTACGGGCAAGCGATCAAATGTTTGGAAGCCGCAGCTGCGTACTGCGTTACACATACAAATTAAACAAAATGCTTATGGCAACATTCAGGTTGCATACTCACGGTACCGCGTCTGCGTATCAAACTCAAAGTCCACCTGGTAAGAGTCTCTGTTGTCCCAGTTCTCCACAGGCCAATGGTAAAGCTTGATTGTCATCTTTCGGGAATGTAAACAATGAAACACCGACTACGTGTTTGTGTTGCTGCAGCCGGCCGAAATACACCGCTTCCCACCTACAGCTTTTTTCTTTGCTGTCTCCATTGTTCATTGAATAAATTGCAAAAGATTCACCAACACAGATGTCCAGAATACTGTGGAATTTTGCCATGAAAACAAGACGACTTAATAGCTGGCCACAATGCTGTCCCAAAATGTCCTCTACAATCCGTGACGTCACGCGCAGGCGTCATCATACCGAGACGTTATTAGCAGGATATTTCGGGCAAAATTTAAAATTGCACTTTAGTAATCTAACCCGGCCGTATTGGCATGTGTTGCAATGTTAAGTTAAAGTTAAAGTTAAAGTACCAATGATTGTCACACACACACACTGGGAGGTGAGGGGAGCAGTGGGCAGCAGCGTAGCCGCGCCCGGGAATCATTTTTGGTGATTTAACCCCCAATTCCAACCCTTGATGCTGAGTGCCAAGCAGGGAGGTAATGGGTCCCATTTTTATAGTCTTTGGTATGACCCGGCCGGGATTTGAACTCACAACCTACTGATCTCAGGGCGGACACTCTAACCACTAGGCCACTGAGTAAGATTTCATCATTGATATATAAACTATCAGACTGCGTGGTCGGTAGTAGTGGGTTTCAGTAGGCCTTTAAAACTCTACTATGCAAAGCGAAAGCCATTTATCAACAACACCCAGAAACACCGACGGCTTCGCTGGGTCTGAGCTCATCTAAGATGGACTGATGCAATGTGGAAAAGTGTTCTGCGGTCTGACGATTCCACATTTCAAATGTTTTTAGGAAACTGAGGACGTCGTGTCCTACGGTCCAAAGAGGAAAAGAACCATACGGACTGTTACAGGCGGTATAGCTTGGTTGGTATAGTGGCCGTGCCAGCAACTTGAAGGTTCCAGGTTCGATCCCAGCTTCTGCCATCCTAGTCACTGCCGTTGTGTCCTTGGGCAAGACACTTTACCCACCTGCTCCCGGTTCCACCCACATTGGTTTAAATGTAACTTAGATATTGGGTTTCACTATGTAAAGCGCTTTGAGTCACTAGAGAAAAGCGCTATATAAATATAATTCACTTCCCTTCACTTATAGGCGCAAAGTGTAAAAGGCAGCATCTGTGATGGTATGGGGGTGTATTAGTGCCCAAGGCATGGGTAACTTACACTTACACATCTGTGAAGGCACCATTAATGCTGAAAGGTACATACAGATTTTGGAGCAACATATGTTGTAATCATGGGCCCCTGCTTATTTCAACAAGCCAATGCCAAGCCATGTGTTACAACAGCGTGGCTTCATAGTAAAAGAGTGCGGGTACTAGACTGGTCTGCCTGTAGTCTAGACCTGTCTCCCATTGAAAATGTCTGGCGCAATATGAAGGCTAAAATAGCAGAAGGGAGACGGTTGAACAACTTAAGCTGTACATCAAGCAAGAATGGGAAATAATTCCACTTAAAAAATGTGTCTCCTCAGTTCCCAAACCTTTACTGAGTGTTGTTCAAAGGAAAGGCCATGTAACACAGTGGTAACAATGCCCCTGTGACAACTTTTTTGCAATGTGCTGCTGCCATTATATTCTAAGTTTTTAAAAATTAAGTTTTTCAGTTGGAACATTAAATATCTTGTCTTTGTAGTCTATTAAATTGAATATAAGTTGAAAAGGATTTGCAAATCATTATATTCTCTTTTTATTTACCATTTACACAACGTGAAAACTTCACTGCTTTTGGTTTTGTATAATGCTTGACATTTACCTCTGTCTTTTGTCGGGCCAAGCGACAACAGAACTTCGGGCCTGCCTGTCCATCTGTGTCAAGGAGTTGGAGCGGTTCCTTAGACCTTGAAGGCAACAATATTCATCTTAAATGTGATATAAAGAGGATGTAGATGTGATGAGATTTTACCAGCACTATCATCTCCTTGATGCTTTTGTTGCCTCTGACGCAAAGGCAAAAGTGGGTGGGAAGGACTGAACGACGGGCCGCCTCTACTAAAAACAACAAATTGCAATTATTTCTTATAATTTAACAAATGAGGAATGGTACAGCGTACCTGTGACAGATTTCAGGGCTGCTCTGGTTTTCACCAGGACTGGTCAGGAAGCTGCGTTTGGTGGCGTTGGAGATGGGCACTGATGGACGAGAAGCCTTTGGCTGAGCGATGGCTCGAGCTACAGGGATAAATATTATAAAATAAAGGTTGGCTGCGTACAAACAGGAAGAATTTTCCTATGCAGCAATTGAGCAAACCGTCTTTTGACTCTTGTAGATCTCTGGGAAGGACAAATTCTGGCTTGACTGTTTCAAACCACCAGAAGAGTTCAGCGATGAACACCATCACATTGTGCTGCAAAGAGAGTACCCAGAATTATTACTGATACATAGGGATGTATACAGAGTACCGGTATTTTTTGGTACCAGTTCCGAGGAGGACCGTTAAGATTCTGGACAAATACTACGGCTATCCAGCTGAACGTCTTAATTATGACATGCTGTCACATTTACTTCAAGTACCACTGCAACACATAAAAAAAAAAGACATGAGTTGGATCTGATAACCAGCTTGGAATAATCACAAATAAGGAAACAACCCCACACAAAAGTTTGCAGCACAACAATATGTCCTCCTCCACACACTAATAAGAGTTAGTGTCAGTTTGAAGTGATCTCATGACCACTGCTACAGCGCTTCATCAACCGTCCTTCTATGGCAGGTGTGTCAAACTCGTTTTCATTGGGGGCCACGTCACAGTTATGGCTGCCCTCAGAGGGCCACTTGTAATGGTGAATAATATATACATTTTAAATTGCTTCATTACACAATTATCTATTGTTATATATTTTTCCGTACACTGTAAGAAAAATATGAAACAAGTTCATGTCAGAAAATCAACAAATTTAGCTGAACTGCACCAATTTTGTCAAGAGGAGTGGTCAAAAATTCAAGCAGAAGCTTGCCAGAAGCTTGTGGAATGCTACCAAAAGCGCCTTATTACAGTGAAACTTGCCAAGGGACATGTAAGCAAATATTAACATTGCTGTATGTATACTTTTGACACAGCAGATTTGCTCACATTTTCAGTAGACCCATAATAAATTCATAAAAGAACCAAACTTCATGAATGTTTTTTGTGACCAACAAGTATGTGCTCCCCCCTCACTCTATCACAAAAAAATAAGAGTTGTAGAAATTCTTGGAAACTCAGGACAGCCATGACATTATGTTCTTTACAAGTGTATGTAAACTTTTAAACACGACTGTAAATGTGATCTCTGAAAGGGGTACACATTATTTCCAAAGCTGGACCCCCACTTCGACATAAAACACTATAGCACACAGCTCATGACATACAATATTGTATTTGTTATATTCATTTAAGTGGGCCAAATCACTTATATTAGAAAATAAAATGACTGCTGTCATTTGATTATTAAAATAAAACATTTAACTTGCTATTAAGTCAGCTTTGGGACAGGTGTGATGCAGGTGTGGCCACAGTGTGCACGTCTGATGTCGTTTACATGTGCTCTACTGAATGCTCACTGACGCGTCGTCATGACATTGTTGGTTTTACGAGCAGAGGAGCATGTTCGGCAGCGTACACACACACAGAGTACTTACAAGCAGACACAGTGTGTAGACAGAAAAGTGAGAACGGACGCATTTTGGCTTAAAAAGTAAAGACAAAGGTGAAGTTATAAATCTGAAACACCCTCAGGAAGAGGTGCTTTAAGACATTACTTGCTAGTCAGCAGCTAACTAGCAAATCTAAATCACTAAACCTGGCCTCCATGGCGACAAAAAAAATTAATTGTTTCAAGTCACTGGAGGACGAGGAATAGCTAAACATGCTTCACTACACACCCTAGGAGGATACAATAGCTCACCGGCGTCACCGCTAACTAAAGATAGCACTCCTAACAAATGCCATGGGTGGATCTACACCTGACACTGTAATGATACCAAGTACAATAGCGTATCTAGTCGATACTACTATGATTACATCCATCCATCCATTTTCTACCGCTTGTCCCTTTTGGGGTCGCGGGGGGTGCTGGAGCCTATCTCAGCTGCATTTGGGCGGAAGGCGGGGTACACCCTGGACAAGTCACCACCTCATCACAGGGCCAACACAGATAGACAGACAACATTCACACTCACATTCACACACTAGGGCCAATTTAGTGTTGCCAATCAACCTATCCCCAGGTGCATGTTTTTGGAGGTGGGAGGAAGCCGGAGTACCCGGAGGGAACCCACGCAGTCACGCGGAGAACATGCAAACTCCACACAGAAAGATCCCGAGCCCGGGATTGAACCCAGGACTACTCAGGACCTTCGTATTGTGAGGCACATGCACTAACCCCTGTGTCACCGTGCTGCCCTATGATTACATCGATGTATGTAATCGATGTATGATTACATCAATATTTTTTATCGTCACAAAATCTTTTTTCATTTTTTTTATTCAATTCATAATATGTTTATAAACTATGTAAATATGTCCCTGGACACATGAGGACTTTGAATATGACCAATGTATGATCCTGTAACTACTTGGTATCGGATCGATACCTAAATGTGTGGTATCATCCAAAACTAATGTCAAGTATCAAAGAAGAGAAGAATAAGTGATTATTACATTTTAACAGAAGTGTAGATAGAACATGTTAAAACAGAAAATAAGCAGATATTAACAGTAAATGAACTACCGGTAGTAGATTAATAATCCTTTTTTACAGTTTGTCCCTCATAATGTTGACAAAATAATAGAATGATAAATGACACAATATGTTACTGCATACGTCAGCAGACTAATTAGGAGTCTTTGTTTGTTTACTTACTACTAAAAGACAAGTTGTCTAGTATGTTCACTATTTTATTTAAGGACTAAATTACAATATTAAACATATGTGACCCGTGCTGGCAAAATGAGTCGGAATACGCACAGGCTAATTTTGACCTACAGGCAAATAAGTGAAAAAAATGTATCTTGGTTGAAATTGAGATTTTCACAAAAATTAGTCCATAAAGCCACAATCTAGCGATCCCAATCATCGAAATAGCAAGAAAACATCTTAAATCACCTTTATTTGAAGGTTTTGTACGAGGTATGTCTTCAGAAATTAGTCCTTTGTGTTAAAATTCCTTGAAAAAATCAAGTGTTTTCAACGCTCACTCGCGGCAATAAGGGGCGCCAAGTTTACGTACTTTCTAAAAATGAGCATGGAATTCCCGATGACGCCATTCTGAACCAATATAATTCGAGTTTTTAAACCTGTCCCGACGTAAACAAATCCGGCTTGTTGCTAACCGGAACACCGGTCGCTGTGAGGCGTACCCTCATTGGTTGAATCACCCCGCGCGGTGCATTGTGGTATCATGGCTGCGCCCTGGTGAAAAACAACACAGTAATTTGAGCGGAATATTTGGTGAAAAAAGGTGATTTTTGAATATTTCATTATTATTTTTGTGGATAAGTTAGACTGTTTTACATTCCGTAATGGATTTAGAAGGTGGAGAGGGTACACAGGCGGTTGCAAGTGCGCTAAATTCACTGCAGTCGGCGAATCTTCTTAGTGCTGCTGGTCAGGAATATTACGGACAGTTGACCAGCTGACAAACTGACCAGTGAACAAAAAAACTGTGACATAACAGTGTTGAAATTTTTGTACATAACCGTTTTCAATACAGTTGAATATATATTTTTCCTTTAGACATGGGATTTGACTTTAATTGTACCAATTTTGGTGTTGCTACAAGGACTTTTAAGGTATGGTTGCTATGGAGTTTTGTTTTGGAACATTCTGTTCTGGAACAGTAAACTTTAAGCTGGTTTTTCTCAAAACGGACCCTCAAACTTGGTCGACTTCAATCGGATGTAACTCGGTCATTTTCTGTCCGATTCCAACAAACCATATATCATTTTGAAGGTCTTTAGATGGAGAATGTGTAAATAACAATAACTCAGTTTTTTAAATTTCCTCATTGTGACTCATTTTGCCAGCACAGGTCACATATGTTTCATGTACCCTAAGATTTTTTGTTTAAATAAAGCCAATAATTACATTTTTTTGGTCCCCTTTATTTAGAAAAGTATCAAAAAGTATCAAAATACATTTTGGTACTGGTACCAACATATTGGTATCGAGACAACCCTACTACTGATATAAATTCAAAAACCCTGAATATGGCAACCAGAAGTGAGTCATTGTACCTTGAGCACGAGAGGGGAGTAGAGTATGTCCTCTGTTGTCAGATAGAAACTTTTATTCAGATACTCGTTTGCAAACTCTCTGAGCAGCTGGATGTTGTACAGGCTATCAGCAATGGAGGGAACTTCCTTCAGGCAAATATCTGAAGAGAGCAAATCAGATAAGGACACGACTCAATGACTGTGTTGGGAGTAATTGTCAATTAGCAGGACAACAAAAGTCATGGAATAGAAAGGTATATGTGTGTGTTTATATTCATGCACGGCTTTACCCTCCAGCTTCATGAGATCTGGGCAGTAGTAGTGGACAACTGAGAGCAACGCAGCTCCGTCGCAAACATCTCTCATCAAATCTTCCAGCAGTGGGAAGAAGGGTAAATGGCGCCCAGAGGCATGCTCCCGACGATATCGTACCTGACCGCAAGACCAAGAAAATCACATCAAATCATCTTCTTAAAAGGAACAAAACACAATACTACCAACGGAAACAAAACATCCAAAAAACAATAACTAGAGCCAAAAAGTGCAAATCATGACCTAGTCAAAGCACGGATGACCCAAGAATGTCTCACTTGAGTTGTTTATGGAACTACATGTTCCATTCAAGGTTCTCCCTAGGAAGTTCACAGCACAATATCCGAGTATTGCTTTTATCCATTAGGACTGGAATTCAAGTTCATTTATGTCTCCAAGATGGAGCTAGTAGCTGAAGGACTAGTAGAGTTAGGTTAGGGAGAACCCTGAAGAGCAGGTTACTGATGGTGAGATGGAGGTGCTAGAGCAGTGAATAAAGAGCGGATGGTCAGTCCTCCTCAAGGCTGTGTGAGAGGGTGGATAGCGATGCAGTCCAGCAGAGTTAGGTGAGACCAACCAGCACAGCAGATGGAAACTGAGAATATGGAAAATCAAATTTCATAGGTAGAGTACAAGGATGTGCAAACTTTTTCGAACAAGGCCGTGTAAATAAAAACTGAAGAATGGAGGGGCCAATTTGATACATTTTGTACATTGAAGATACTAAAACCAATACAATATATGCTAAACTATTTGAACACAACATCCATTTCTTAGCTTTGTGTTATAGGTAACGAAACATTCTACATCGTTTTGCCATAAATTAAGCATTTTTAAAGGCCTACTGAAACCCACTACTACCGACCACGCAGTCTGATAGTTTATATATCAATGATGAAATCTTAACATTGCAACACATGCCAATACGGCCGGGTTAACTTATAAAGTGCAATTTTAAATTTCCCGGGGAACTTCCGGTTCAAAACGCCTTTGGAGGATGACGTATGCGCGTGACGTCGCGAGGTCAACGGAAGTGTTTGGACCCTATCGGACACAATACACAAAGCTCTGTTTTCTTCGACAAAATTCCACAGTATTCTGGACATCTGTGTTGGTGAATCTTTTGCAATTTGTTTAATGGACAATGGAGACTGCAAATAAGAAAGTTGTAGGTGCGATCGGTGTATTAGCGGCGCACTACAGCAACAGCAGGAGGTTGTGTTTGAGCTGGATAGCAGACGCACTACGTACAGCACTAGTACAGCACTAGTACAGCAATCGGGCGGAAGGCAGGGTACACCCTGGACAAGTCGCCACCTCATCGCAGGGCCAACACAGATAGACAGACAACATTCACACTCACATTCACACACTAGGGCCAATTTAGTGTTGCCAATCAACCTATCCCCAGGTGCATGTCTTTGGAGGTGGGAGGAAGCCGGAGTACCCGGAGGGAACCCACGCAGTCACGGGGAGAACATGCAAACTCCACACAGAAAGATCCCGAGGCCGGGATTGAACTCACGACTACTCAGGACCTTCGTATTGTGAGGCAGACGCACTAACCCCTCTGCCACCGTGCTGCCCAACACTTTAGCCCATCTTTTGAAATACACAAAGACACTCAGGGTGAGCATTCAAGGCAAAAATATAACATTTTCCCGGAAGAAAAAATTAGTTGCAGCAAGTCAATTCTTAGTCTTTAACTCAGGGGTGCCCAATACGTGGATGGCGAGCTAGAGGTGGATGGAGGAAGGTGTGTAAGTCGATCGCCAGCCAGGCATGAAAAAAATAGGCCTAAAAATGAGCGAACATCAATCTTCACCAAAACGTCACTTTTGTCACTTGATTGACATTCACGGCACCCGAGGGTCTTGTGAGATGACGCTGGCTGCTGCCAGATCATTATTAAGAAAAAAATGACCGACAGGAAAGCGAGAAACACTTTTTATTTCAACAGACTCTCGCGCCGTACCTGCCGTCAAAAGTATAAAGACCGACTGCACAGTTCCTATCTTCACAATAAAAGCGCTGCGCCGTCCTGCCTGCGCTAACAAAATAAGAGTCTCAGAAAGCTAGCGTGCACAAGCTAGCAAGCTACGGAGTTTGCCGCCAATGTATTTCTTGTAAAGCGTATAAAAAGAAGTATGGAAGCTGGAAACTTTCATGTGGTATTGGACAGAAAGGAGGACTTTTTTTCTCCTCCATTTGAAAATGTGGACATTTTCATTACTACTGTCTGATTCCAATCAATGCAAGTCATCACAATCATACCAACTTATATTCTTGTCTTCATGAAAGAAAGGAATGTTAAACATGCTTGTATTATCATTAAACACTTTTAACTTGTTAACAAAAATGTCTCTTTCATAAATAAATACTGTACATTGTCCCAGATTTGGTTGTAGAGAAACTGGAAATTGTGATGTATCATGTTGTATGCTTACATGTTCGAAATAAACTCAAACTCATATAAATGATAAAAGTATATGAAGGATCCCCTCCACTTGGTCAATAGAAAAGTAGTTCGCCTGCAGAAAAAGTGTGGCCATCCCTGCTTTAACTGCAGAAGAAGAGAGTCCATCCATTAAAGCAGTTGTTTCTATGTTCACTTTTAAACTAATTCTATCAAGAAACAAAGCGACTCCAGCCTGATGGGATGAGAAGATGCGACAAAGTGGGACCTGTACTGACGGAAATAACGTTTTTACTTTCAAATGGTGGCTAAAATCATAGCCTGGCAACCACGTAGTTGAATCTATTCGGCACAACACCACTTCAAGACATGGCCTAATACACAACACAACCTTTCATGAGTCCCATCAGTTATGCATAAGTGATTAGGCTGATCTTTAGCAGGCATATGCACGGTGAAGAGTGAAATTGGGGAGGATGACAAATGAGGTCAGTGAGGGGGGTGCCCAGGACTTAGATGCACTACATAGAAATTGTGATGTTTCTGCAATGGGTTTCATAAGATTCTAAAAGACGCGAGTACAAAAACAAGAACGTCAAGTTTACTTCAGCTTGAAATGAGACAGCACATATTGTTGACATAACGGAATGCCATAAAGCATGTTACAAAGCTCAGAATAACCTTTGAGGAGAATTGTATGTGTTTAAAAGACAGAATAAGGCTCAGTCACGTTTCTCCTCTTGGGCTACAAGCAGCACAGGTGCGCGCACATCAACACTGACAATGCGTGCAGGGAGGGGAGAGGATGTAGGGGGGCGACTGGCTTCCAACTTACAGGGACTAGCTTCCAATACCATTTGGAGGGAGACTATCCAGTTAGCAGGGATAAGAGAGGCAAGGAGGAATAGACGGGGAACAGAGATTAATAGGTCAAAGGTCAGTGACAAAAGGACTGGATCTGCATCCATTTTCAAAATAGAAACTCAGAAGGGTCAAGTAGTTAAGGAGAAACAAACACAATCCTTGTTAGAAGACCGTTTACCTTTTGGTGGCTCGGAGATTCTAGAAGGTGGTGCTTGACTTTGTGCTCCTTTTCAGTGATTTCTCTAATCTTTGTGTTTACCTGCAGACATTATAAACAAGAAACTTGAGTAACCTTTTTCGGACAATAAGGCGCACTTAAAATCCTTGCATTTTCTCAAAACTCGACAGTGCGCCTTATAACCCGGTGTGCCTAATGTACAGAATAATTTTAGTTGTGCTTACTGACCTCGAAGCTATTTTATTTGGTACATGGTGAAATGATAAGTGTGACCAGTAGATGGCAGTCACACATAAGAGATACGTGCAGACTGCAATATGATGGCAGTCACACCTAAGAGATACGTGCAGACTGCAATATGATGGCAGTCACATATAAGAGATATGTGTAGCAATATGACTCAAGTAAACACAAACATTTTATATGTTCCATTGAGAATATAGAACATTGCACACAGCGCTCAAAAGTCTATCAAAATGTTTTAGTAGGACTTTGGTAAGCTATGAAGCCACACCACTTGATGGATTGTACTGTGCTTCAACATAGGAGTATTATTATGGTGTGTGTATAAGGTAAGACATAATATCTGCAGTTTTGTTTTTGCATTATTATGCAAAAGCAACTTTTCTTACCTTCTGATACCTGCTGATCTGTATTTGGGATCTGCATAAGTCCCAAATACAGGGACTTCAATCAATGCTCCGTTATTGATTGAAGTAAAGTCTGAATGTCATTACAACAGTTAACTCCATTTTTTGACGCATCCTGAAGCGACTGTCAGAGAGTGACTTGAAGATGATCTGTAAAACATCATCTATGTAACATTTTGAGCAAAGAACCACCATCACATGTTATGTGGACCACAAGGAAGTCTTTTACATTTAGAAAAAAATAAAAATAATAATATGACTCCTTTAATGTGCCTTATAATCTGGTGCTACTTTTGTAAGAAAATAGACCTGACAAGACCCGCTCATCGACAGTGCGCCTTATAATCCCGTGCGCCCTATGGGCCGAAAAATACGGTACATGTGTCAGCGTAAGGGGCTTGTTCTTCATACCTTGTTTATCCAGAAAACCATGGCGTCTTCCATGTCAAAGGGAAGCTCTTTGGAGGGATTGAAAGTGGAGAAGCGCTCCACAGAGGCCACCACTTTCTCAATGCTGATCATCTCCACTGTGTAAGCCATCATCAGAGCATCAATCATGGGCACGTGAGCACTCTGCATGAGAGAAAGAGAGAGATGATGGACGGATAGCAATTCTGGGTTACTGAAAACGTTCAATAAACGAGCAGTGTTGTCATGTTGTGTGCAGACTGAGCCACAGTGAAATCAAGCAGATGGCTGATTCTCTAATGT
>NC_084736.1:38466544-38554044 GCF_033978785.1 Entelurus aequoreus
GCGATCCAACGAACTGGAGATACTCAAAGTACAAAAATAAACAATGACCTAAACAAGAGATTATGTTACTCTGTGTAACACCATGACCATATAAGGAGTTGAAACTTTTGGTATGCTAAAATAAAAATGGGTAAACTAAACAGGGATGCTATAAAATAGGTCTGAAGAACCTTTCCAAATATTTTTTAAACACAATTGTGGGGCGAGAAATGACCCTGTTCCACCAAATGTGTGTGTCGTCACCAAGCGCTGCATACTGTGTGACATGCTCCGTTCTGACAGAATAAAGGAAGCCAGCCGTCAGCAATCTCACATTCACAAATGTCTCCAGAAGCTCTTGGGTTGGGGACTATAAAGCTTAGGAGTGCACGCTAAAACACTACTTACCTATAACAATTGGGGGTAGATTTGCAAAAGCACAGCAAAGAAAACTATCATCTTAAAGGCCTACTGAAATGATTTTTTTTTTAATTTAAACGGGAATAGCATATCCATTCTATGTGTCATACTTGATCATTTTGCGATATTGCCATATTTTTGCTGAAAGGATTTAGTAGAGAAAATCGATGATAAAGTTCGCAACTTTTGCTCGCTGATAAAAAAAGCCTTGCCTGTACCGGAAGTAGCGTGACGTCACAGGAGCTAGTATTCCTCACAATTCCCCATTGTTTACAATGGAGCGAGAGAGATTCGGACCGAGAAAGTGACGATTACCCCATTAATTTGAGCGAGGATGAAAGATTCGTAGATGAGGAACGTTACAGTGAAGGACTTGAGAGGCAGTGATGGACGTATCTTTTTTCGCTCTGACCGTAACTTAGGTACAAGCTGGCTCATTGGATTCCACACTCTCTCCTTTTTCTATTGTAAATCACAGATTTGTATTTTAAACCACCTCAGATACTATATCCTCTTGAAAATGAGAGTCGAGCACGCGAAATGGACATTTAAAGTGACTTTTATCTCCAAGACAATACATCGGTGACACACTTAGCTACTGAGCTAACGTGCTAGCATCGTTCTCAAATGAAGATAGAAACAAAATAAATAAACCCCTGACTGGAAGGATAGACAGAACAGCAAAAATACTATTAAACCATGTACATGTAACTACACGGTTAAAAATTCTCAGCCTGGTAAGGCTTAACAATGCTGTTGCTAACGACACTAAGGCTAATTTAGCAACTTAGCAACCGGAACTCACAGAACTATGTACTCTCTCCTTTTTCTATTGTGTATCACGGATTTGTATTTTAAACCACCTCGGATACTATATCCTCTTGAAAATGAGAGTCGAGCACGCGAAATGGACATTTAAAGTGACTTTTATCTCCAAGACAATACATCGGTGACACACTTAGCTACTGAGCTAACGTGCTAGCATCGTTCTCAAATGAAGATAGAAACAAAATAAATAAACCCCTGACTGGAAGGATAGACAGAAGAGCAAAAATACTATTAAACCATGTACATGTAACTACACGGTTAAAAATTCTCAGCCTGGTAAGGCTTAACAATGCTGTTGCTAACGACGCTAAGGCTAATTTAGCAACTTAGCAGCCGGAACTCACAGAACTATGATAAAACATTAGCGCTCCACCTACGCCAGCCAGCCCTCATCTTCCCATCAACAGCCGTGCTCACCTGCGTTCCAGCGATCAACGGCGCGACGAAGGACTTCATCCGTGGGTTTGGCGGCAAGCATCAGCTAGGCGTCTTCCATCAGGGTAAGTAGTCCTTGTTGTGTTGCTGTAAGTATTGTACTTAGCCGCTAAGACACCGATCGATCCCACCTACAACGTTCTTCTTTGCAGCCTCCATTGTTCATTAAACAAATTGCAAAAGATTCACCAACACAGATGTCCAGAATACTGTGGAATTTTGTCGAAGAAAACAGAGCTTTGTGTATTGTGTCCAATTGGGCCCAAACACTTCCGTGCATTTTATGACGTCACGCGCATAAATCATATCCAAAGGAGATTTTCAACCGGAAGTGTGGCGGGAATTTTAAAATTGCACTTTATAAGTTAACCCGGCCGTATTGGCATGTGTTTCAATGTTAAGATTTCATCATTGATATATAAACTATCAGACTGCGTGGTCGGTAGTAGTGGGTTTCAGTAGGCCTTTAAGTCTATGAAAATGAAACAGATAATTACCCATCAGTCCTACATTGTGAGTAAAAATACAAACAATAAGCTATTTTAAATCTGTTTAAAATGTTTAATAAATGTATTCTGTTCAAGTTAAGGCATCTAGTTCGTTTGCTAATGCAACTCAGGCATCTGTAAAAAGCCTCTGGTTGGATGCACCCGGCCTTCGTCCTCCCTTGGTGGTAAGCTAGCATGTATCAAACACAGTGGTGAGTACAAAATGTATTGAGATCCCTTTAAATGTTTCATTACAGCCATTTGCTAAAATCAAAAAACTTCATTTTATCTCTCATTAATAATGTACACTCAGCACCCTATCTTGACGGACAAAACAGAAATGTAGACATTCCTGTAAATTTGTTGAAAATAAAAAACTCAAAAATCACATTTGCTCAATGCTGTGTCGATGCACCTTTGGAAGGAATTACAGCCTCAAGTCTTTTTGAATATGATGCCATAAGCTTGGCACACCTATTTTTGGGCATTCCTCTTTGCAGCACCTCTCAAGCTCCATCAGATTGGATTGGAAGTGTTGGTTTTCATCCAGGATGTCTCTGTATATTGCTGCATTCATCTTTCTCTCCCAGTTCCTGCCACTGAAAACCATCCCCACAGCATGATGCTGCCACCACCATGCTTCACTGTAGGGATGGTATTGGCCTGGTGATGAGCGGTGCCTGGTTTCCTTCAAACATGATGCCTGGCCAAAGACTTCAATCTTTGTCTCATCAGACCAGATCATTTAGTTTTTCATGGTCTGAGAATCTTTCAGGTGCATTTTGGCAAACATTTGACTAAGAAGTAGCTTCTGTCTGGCCACTTTACTGATTGGTTGTTGCAGAAATGGTTGACCTTCTAGAGCAGGGGTGCCCATTACGTAGATCGCGAGCTACCGGTCGATCGCAGAGGGTGTGTCAGTCCATCGCCAGCCAGGCATTCAAAAAATAAACCTAAAAATGAGCGATCATCAATCTTCACCAAGACGTCACTTGATATATTCACGGCACCCGAGGGTCTAGTGAGATGACGCAGGCTGCTGCCAGATCAGTTTTAAGAAAAAATGCAGTTACTATCTTCACAATAAAAGTGCTGCTTCATCCTGCCTGCACTAACAAAATAAGAGTCTCAGAAAGCTGGCGTGCACAAGCTAGCACGCTACGGAGTTTGACGCTAATGTATTTCTTGTAAAGTGTATAAAAAGGAGTATGGAAGCTGGACAAATAAGATGGCAAAAAGCAACCACTTTCATGTAGTATTGGACAGAAAAGAGGACTTTTTTTCTCCTTCATTTGAAAATGTGGACGTTATCATCACTACTGTCTGATTCCAATCAATGCAAGTCATCGCAATCATACCAATTTATATTCTTGTCATGATGGAAGAAACATGCTTGTATTATCATTAAACACCTTTAACTTGTTAACCTCTCTTTCATAAATAAATCAATATAAATTATATATATGAATGAGGTAGATTCCCTCGACTTGGTCAAAGCAGCTCGCTTGCAGAAAAAGTGTGGGCCGTTCACCTCTACCACCTGCTCCCTCCCCTCCAAGTAAGATTGCATCCAGCTCCATGAGGTTTTGTTAAATCCGATTGCTCTGAGCTTATCCAACAGTATAGCGTGGTTAACGGTGTCAAAGGCCTTCTGAAGGTCCAGCATGACCATGCCGCAGTATTTGCCCGCGTCCACCTCATGTTTGATGTGGTCGGTCAGATAGAGAAGGCATGTGTCAGTAGAGTGGTTAGTTCTGAAGCCGGATTGGAATTTGTACATGAGTTTATTAGTGGCAAGGTAACTATCGACCTGTTCATAAACTATTTTCTCCATTACTTTCGAAACGGAACTGAGAATAGAAACAGGTCGGTAGTTGCCAGGTTCCAATTTGCTTCCTTTTTTAAAGAGGGGAGTTACTCTTGCTATCTTAAAATCTTTTGGTACTTGGCCGTGTGTAATTGATAGGTTTATTATGTGCGTGATGATCGGGGCAATGATGGAGGCAGAGTCCCTGAGGAATCTGGAGGGAATATTATCAAGGCCGGTGGCCTTGTTAGGGTGGAGCGCGCTCAATTTTTTAAACACCTCATCAGCTGTGACCATTTCTAATTTGAAATCATCGTTGGATACTCCTAGCTTTCTGTAGAAGGCTTTAATGTGTTCTACACCAAAGCGACCAGAGTGGTGGGACAGCTTGTTGACAAGAGTTGCGGCTATCCTGGTGAAAAATATGTTAAGTCTGCTAGCTACCTCCATTTTGTCTGTAATGAGGGAGTCACCCTCCTTGATGCTGATGTTGGTGAGTCTTGTTTTAAGTTTCTGGCTGCAACCAGAAAGCTGGTTGTTGATTAATTTTCCAGAGCTCACGTGGCTTATTTGTGTTTTCCTCTATTTTGTCGTTAATGTAATTTTTTTTTAAGGATTTAGTCAGGTTAGTTGACTTATTTCTTAATTTATTGCATTGCTTTTTGAGAGTTGAAAGGAGTAATTTGAGGTTGATATTATTGGGTTGTTCATCTACTTCTGTTTTACATTTTTGGTATTCAGAGTATATCCTGTCTCTGTCTTTTATGGCAGCCAATAGGTCCGGATTCATCCATGGTTCCGAGCGGGCTTTGATCCCGACTGTTTTCACGGGAGCCATGTCATTTAGTATCTTTAGGAACGCCGTTTTGAAGCGATCCCAAGCAACATCGACCAGGTTGCTCGCGAGCACAGGGGACCAGTCCCACTCATCTAATTTTAAATTGAAATTGTCATTGGAGTATTTTTTGAGGGATCTGGATTGGGCTGTTATGTGGCCATTGGCTTAGGTTTAGCTATTTTACGGGTGCAGAATGTTAGATAGTGGTCGCTAAGACCACAGATCATGACCCCACTATTTTTTATTTTAGGCCGGTCTGAAGTGAGAATGAGATCTATGGTTGATTGGGTGGAATCACACACCCTTGTGGGTAGCGCTATTAGCTGGGAAAGACCGTGCAGATTACAAAACTTGCTGAAGGATCTGAAGACAGGCGCATCTTTGCGTTGAATATCTGTGTTCAGATCCCCAGTTATAATTTTCTCCATGTTGTCTGTCCCTGCCAAGCATTCTTCCAAAGCCCCATAGAAATCACTCTGATTAGGGGGTCTATAAACAGTCCCTATTAGTACCGGCTTAGCGTTTTTAAATTTGATTTCCGCCCACACAGATTCCAGGTCATTGTGGTTAAGATCAGTGCGAGTTATGTATTTAATATCCTGGTGAATATACATACAAACGCCCCCACCGTGTTTATTCCTATCCTTTCTGATAACCGAAAAGTTTTGTATTTCTATCTCTGAGTCAGAAATACTTTGATCAAATTTGGTTTCAGAGAAACACAAGATTTTTACCTTCATGTTGAGGAACATTTCTCTGATTTGGTCAAGTTTGGCTCCAGAGAGGCTGTTCACATTAAGGTGGATGATGTGTAGTCCACTGGAACCAAAAAGAGCATCAGAGTCCGCTGTGTTGTGGTACTGACCAGAAAAGTTGTTGGTTATTATTGCTGTTGAAGTTGAAGAGCAAGGAGAGAGAGGAGAGAGAGAGAGAGGCATATTGATCGTCCTCCAGGTGAAGGGGGAGGGAGAGGGAGGGGCGGAGTTGGAGAGGGGGAGGCCAGGTAGGGTTGCTGGGGGTGGGGTTGGGTTTCCTTTTGGCGGGCTTTTTTGAAGACAAAGAGAAAGAGAATAACGAAAATGTTTGTGTAAAGGCGCCTCTAAATCCTGTGTATGCCGCGTCCTCGACCGTCTGGGAGAGGCCGCGTGGACCCCCGCCATCTCGTGCAGTTCCCCGCAATCACCGATGTCTGGGTCGCCGTCCACCACAGCCGCCGCGTTGTTCACCGCCGCTGAGTCGATGCCTTCTCCGATGACCGGGTCGTCCTCCACCGCCGCCGCCGAGCCTCCGACCGTGTCGATGAACGGGGCGAAGTCCTCCGCCGAGCCGCCGATCACTGGAGCACAGGTGAGCTTGAGCTGAGATGAGCCGGTAGCCGAGTTAGCTTCGATGGCGACGCTAGCAGTAGCATTGCTAGTCTTCGCCAGTCGGGACAACATTAACCGTGTTGTTGCAGGTCCAGGGTTGAGTTCAGTGTCTCCTGATAGTAGAAGTAATAGTAGTATTATTGACTTTCTGTCTATCCTTCCAGTCAGGGGCATGTTTCTTCTGCCTCGATGTGCAGACAAGCATGATGCTAACACGTTAACTCCAAAGCCAAGGTGCTTCGCTGATGTATTGTCGTGGAGATAAAAGTCACTGTGTATGTCCATTTCGCGTTCTTGACTCTCATTTTCAAGAGGGTAGAGTATCCGAGGAGGTTTAAAATATAAATCCGTGATCCACAGTAGAAAAAGGAGGAAGTGTGGGATAATCCGAGCAGTTGTTTGGATTCCCGATCGGGAGCGAAAGAGAGTGCGACCGCTCATCTTGGCGTCCAGATGTAAGTACAGTACAGTTGGCACAGTACAGTAAACTGACCGTTAACATTTAAACATTTAACATGTGACATTACAAACAATTTTGAACAGAAATAGCTCATGCACATTCAGATAAATTCTTCAAAATTACAATTAAAAAAAATTTGGCCGGGGGCCAGGCTGTAAATGTAAATATATATATATATTAGGGGTGTAACGGTACACAAAAATTTCGGTTTGGTACGTACCTCGGTTTAGAGGTCACGGTTTGGTTCATTTTTGGTACAGTAAGAAAACAACAAAATATAAATTTTTTGGTTATTTACCAAATTTGTAAACAATGGCTTTATCCTTTTAACATTGGGAACACTATAATAATTCTGCCCACGTTAATCAACATTAAACTGCCTCAAGTTGTTGCTCAGATTAAATAAAATGACAAAACTTTTCTTCTACATATAAAAAGTGCAACATTAAACAGTTTCAAGTCAACTCATCATGCTTAATTTATTACAGCATTTGGGAAGCCTGTAGTTGATTTTTATTATGTAAATGTTATATTTTTATCATCATGTGATAGCAGGGACCCTGCCATTCAAAACTAGGCTGCTCCATTACCAATGATTAATGTAACTATAGCTGAAAAAAATAGTACAATAGCAATAGGAGAGACTATTCATCCTTGAACACCATGGAGTTCATGTAGGCTTAATGATGCAGTTACATTATTATATCAACTATTAGAGACAGAAACTCTTCATTTAACATGTCGTTTTTTGCTGCTTCAACACAGCTCAATCAACACAGAAAAAGGTAATGTGAAATAACAGACAGACGGACAGGGCTTTGCCATTCGTAACGCACGCGCGCGCGCACACGCACACGCACACACACACAGCAAAATGAGCTAACGTTACGCTAAAAGCTAATTAGCCTTCACCTCAAGCCAGGACTGCGAGCGAGCTGAGTTGCCGTTTATATTTCTAGAACGTCAAGAGGCTCATAGTGATGTTACTAGTAGTTGACTGGGAGGTGTTTATTATAATTTGTGGAGAGCCCGCAGCTTGATGCTTACCTGCTAAACACCTACCTGCTCAACGCTGGAGCACTGACTCCATGCGCTCTGAATACGCACTGCTGATTGGCTGTTACCGCTCTGAATACGCACTGCTGATTGGCTGTTACCGCTCTGAATACGCACTGCTGATTGGCTGTTACCGCTCTGTGTGTAACCAATCAGATGGTTGTGTGGGTGGGACAATGCTTGGTGCTGTGTAGAGTACTGACAGAGACAGAGGCAAAACAAAGCGGAGGAGCTTGTTAAGACTTTAGCTTGGGCGGCTACTTAATATGTTCGTGTGGAAACTCGTTCGGTACATCTCCGAACCGAACCGAAACTCCCGTACCGAAACGGTTCAATACAAATCCACATACCGTTACACCCCTAATATATATATATATATACATGTATATACATATAAATAAATATATATATATACATATATATATACACTACCGTTCAAAAGTTTGGGGTCACATTGAAATGTCCTTATTTTTGAAGGAAAAGCACTGTACTTTTCAATGAAGATAACTTTAAACTAGTCTTAACTTTAAAGAAATACACTCTATACATTGCTAATGTGGTAAATGACTATTCTAGCTGCAAATGTCTGGTTTTTGGTGCAATATCTACATAGGTGTATAGAGGCCCATTTCCAGCAACTATCACTCCAGTGTTCTAATGGTACAATGTGTTTGCTCATTGGCTCAGAAGGCTAATTGATGATTACAAAACCCTTGTGCAATCATGTTCACACATCTGAAAACAGTTTAGCTTGTTACAGAAGCTACAAAACTGACCTTCCTTTGAGCAGATTGAGTTTCTGGAGCATCACATTTGTGGGGTCAATTTAACGCTCAAAATGGCCAGAAAAAAAGAACTTTCATCTGAAACTCGACAGTCTATTCTTGTTCTTAGAAATGAAGGCTATTCCACAAAATTGTTTGGGTGACCCCAAACTTTTGAACGGTAGTGTATATATACACATATATATATATACACATATATATACATACACATATATATATATATATATATATATATATATATATATATATATATATATATATATATATATATACACACACATATACACACACATATATATATATATATATATACATATATGTATATATATATATATATATATATATATATATATATATATATATATATATATATATATATATATATATATATATATATATATATATATATATATATATATATATATATACACATATACATATACACATATATATACATATATATATATACACATATACACATATATATACATTAGGGTTCCAACTAACGATTAATTTGATAATCGATTAATCTGTCGATTATTACTTCGATTAATCGATTAATAATCGGATAAAAGAGACAAACTACATTTCTATCCTTTCCAGTATTTTATTGAAAAAAACCAGCATACTGGCACCATGTTGTGGACATTGGGGGTGCAGCATACACCAACAATAACACAGAAATGTAACTCATCAGAACTGAATCAGATATAGTACACGTTTCTGTTGTGAATAATAAAGGATTCATTTTAGGCTGCCTCTGAATAATAGCATGAAATATTCCAGAACCTTCATAACGTTTAGTTATACTAAAGCGTCACTCAAATCTAAATATATTTATATAGCTTTATCGGCCCGGCTACATTGATCCATTATGAAACCAACCTGAGATATTTCTGTCCGTTACGTTTATTTCCAAATTGGTAACCGTGCGTTTTCTCTCTCAAAACGGAGACAAATGTGCCGGAGACACATTATCAGCCCCGCGTTGCAACAAAGGCATAACTTTAACGTTACTCACAAAAAAGCTGAACTCATGAATGCTTGTTGCCTCTCTGGACTTAAAAAGTTATGTACTGTGAGTTCCTCCCTTTATCCATGGCTCCAACATGTTTCCTTTTCAGGTGCTCTTGAAGCAATGTTGTACTTCCGTGCCATTTTGCAGGAAACGGTCTTCTTTGAAGTCTTTAAAGTGAAGTGTTCCCACACTTTTGACGACTTAGGTCGTACACTTTTCTCCATTGAAGCAATAACCTCAAGATGTTTCTCCGCTAAACTATCGGTACTGTATTCCTGCGCCATTTTTCCAGCAAAGGAGACGGCGTCGTCACGTGAGCTGCACATGACACATCATTGGCTAGCTTACGCCACCTCATGAGACGTAGCCTAACCGCCGCCCTGGCGCTGTTTTGTACTGTTTTTGTACTTACTTTGATTATTGTTTCTCAGCTGTTTGTAAATGTTGCAGTTTATAAAACAAAAAAAAACAACAACAAAAAAATAACCAAAAAAAAAAAAAGCCTCCGCGCATGCGCATAGCATAGTTCCAACGAATCGATGACTAAATTAATCGCCAACTATTTTGGTAATCGATTTTAATCGATTAGTTGTTGCAGCCCTAATATATATAT
Source organism: Entelurus aequoreus (assembly GCF_033978785.1). NCBI lineage: Eukaryota > Metazoa > Chordata > Actinopteri > Syngnathiformes > Syngnathidae > Entelurus > Entelurus aequoreus. Next base: position 38,476,639 of record NC_084736.1, read on the forward strand.
ATATATATATATATATATATATATATATATATATATATATATATATATATATATATATATATATATATATTTTATATATATATATATATATATATGTATATATATATATATATATATATATATATATATATTTTATATATATATATATATATATATATATATATATATATATATATATATATATATATATATATATATATATATATATATATATATATATATATATATATATATATATATATATATATATATATATATATATATATATATATATATACATACACTCACACCGTATATATACAAACGCCGTTTCCATATAGGTTGGGAAATTGTGTTAGATGTAAATATAAACGGAATACAATGATTTGCTAATCATTTTCAACCCATATTCAGTTGAATATGCTACAAAGACAACATATTTGATGTTCAAACAGATAAACATTTTTTTTTTGGAAATAATCATTAACTTTAGAATTTGATGCCAGCAACACGTGACAAAGAAGTTGGGAAAGGTGGCAATAAATACTGATAAAGTTGAGGAATGCTCATCAAACACTTATTTGGAACATCCCACAGGTGAACAGGCTAATTGGGAACAGGTGGGTGCCATGATTGGGTATAAAAGTGGATTCCATGAAATGCTCAGTCATTCACAAACAAAGATGGGGCGAGGGTCACCATTTTGTCAACAAATGCGTGAGCAAATTGTTGAACAGTTTAAGAAAAACCTTTCTCAACCAGCTATTGCAAGGAATTTAGGGATTTCACCATCTACGGTCCGTAATATCATCAAAGGGTTCAGGAAATCTGGAGAAATCACTGCACGTAAGCAGCTAAGCCCGTGACCTTCGATCCCTCAGGCTGTACTGCATCAACAAGCGACATCAGTGTGTAAAGGATACCACCACATGGGCTCAGGAACACTTCAGAAACCCACTGTCAGTAACTACAGTTGGTCGCTACATCTGTAAGTGCAAGTTAAAACTCTCCTATGCAAGGCGAAAACCGTTTATCAACAACACACAGAAACGCCGTCAGCTTCGCTGGGCCTGAGCTCATCTAAGATGGACTGATACAAAGTGGAAAAGTGGAAAAGTGTTCTGTGGTCTGACGAGTCCACATTTCAAATTGTTTTTGGAAACTGTGGACGTCGTGTCCTCCGGACCAAAGAGGAAAAGAACCATCCGGATTGTTATAAACGCAAAGTTGAAAAGCCAGCATCTGTGATGGTATGAGGGTGTATTAGTGCCCAAGACATGGGTAACTTACACATCTGTGAAGGCGCCATTAATGCTGAAAGGTACATACAAGTTTTGGAGCAACATATGTTGCCATCCAAGCAACGTTACCATGGACGCCCCTGCTTATATCAGCAAGACAATGCCAAGCCACGTGTTACATCAACGTGGCTTCATAGTAAAAGAGTGCGGGTACTAGACTGGCCTGCCTGCAGTCCAGACCTGTCTCCCATTGAAAATGTGTGGCGCATTATGAAGCCTAAAATACCACAACCGAGACCCCCGGACTGTTGAACAACTTAAGCTGTACATCAAGCAAGAATGGGAAAGAATTCCACCTGAGAAGCTTAAAAAAGGTGTCTCCTCAGTTCCTAAACGTTTACTGAGTGTTGTTAAAAGGAAAGGCCATGTAACACAGTGGTGAACATGCCCTTTCCCAACTACTTTGGCACGTGTTGCAGCCATGAAATTCTAAGTTAATTATTATTTGCAAAAAAAAAAAAAAGTTTATGAGTTTAAACATCAAATATCTTGTCTTTGTAGTGCATTCAATTGAATATGGGTTGAAAAGGATTTGCAAATCATTGTATTACGTTTATATTTACATCTAACACAATTTCCCAACTTATATGGAAAATAAATTAGTTTTTAGTATAAGTTTGCTGGTTTTAAGAAATGTAATGCCGAGCGCATATCATTATGGCAAGATAATGGCACTGGCATTTACTGAATTTAAGAACATTTTTCAACATATTGAGAAAAAAAGGTCTCATATTTGTTTTTTTTATCAAGAAAAGTACACTTGTTATTAGTGAGAATATACTTATTTTAAGGTATTTTGGGGTTCATTGAGGTTAGATAATTTTACTTGTTTTGGAAAGTCTTGACAAGCCAAATTTTCTTGTTCTATCGGCAGATAATTGTGCTTAGTTCAAGTAAAATACCCCTAATTTTTGTATTTTTTTTCTTGTTTTTGAACACTGACTTTTTACAGTGCAGTCACCTCCCTGACTAGACTAAGATGAATGCAGCAATGTACAGAGAAATCCTGGATGAAAACCCACGTTCCCATTCAACCTGATGGAGCTTGAGAGGTGCTGCAAAGAGGAATGGGCCAAACTGCATCAAAGACAGGTGTATTCAAAAAGACAATGGCTGCCGAAGGTGCATCAACAAAGGGTCTGAATACTTACGTACATGTGATTTCAGTTGTTTATTTTTAAACACATTTGTAAAAAATTGTACATTTGTTTTAAGTCAAGTTGGGGTGCGGAGTGTACATTAGTAAGAAATAAAATGAACTTTTTTCATATCAAGCAAGTGCCTGCAATGCAACAAAGAGTGAACAATTTAAAGCGATCTGAATACTTTCCGTACCCACTGAATGGTGAGAAATAAGGAATTAAGGCTTAGGGTTGTGACTGGCATACATACAGTATGATTTCATAAACATATTGATTTATCTGGACAATAGTTCCTCAATCATCACACTAGACGCGGGCTTCCTTAAAGGCCAAGCAATGTTTCACCCAATGACTAAGAAGAAAAACCCAGCAAAAAATAAGATTATCAATGTGCCTGCTGGGAAATGATAAGGCACTTAGACCAAAAAGTAAGCTCTCCATGGCAACAGTGTGTACATATGGAGATGACAATAAAAGATGATGGCATTAAAGCAAGCATGTGGTGCTGAGTAGTGTAGAGCTGTGTGTGAGCACACAAACTTGAACTGTGAGAACGTGATAACAAAGGAGTCTAGACAAGGGAAAGTGTTCACGTTGGACTTAATTCCACAGACGATGACATTGTGTGGCAGCTATGATCCCATCAGGAGCTGGGATGAAAGTCTAGCACTAACTGGGATGATACTGTAACATCAGCTTAGCCAAGTAGAGCGACACGAGCTAGTCAAACATAATAAGCACAACAAGCAGGCTGTAACTATGACAGGTGTGCCCACACATGTCTGGCAACTCAGGGTGGGAGCAGCTGTGGCAGCCTGGAGCCAGTAAGGCATGATGAAATCATTACACAAGTACACTGTTAGGACTGGCTGATAAAACCCTATCAATATACTGTATACGGCGATAGACACGTAGTCCATATCAATAAAAAATGTGATTGATTTTTTTTTTTTTGTTCTTTGTCCAAACAAACAGGAAGTTGCAAAGTAAGTTTGGTTGCATGAACAAAAGCACTCACAGGAAGGCACCTGCTAACAGCCAATCAGGTAACACTATCATCTCACGTTTGGTTAAACAATCTTGTTGTCTCGTGGTTGATTATTTGCATGGAGTGAGAAGAGAAAGTAAAAATTAGTGCTGCAGACAGCGAATAAATTGAGAATAAAACTGGGAAAGTATGGCAGTTTTTTATTTTTTTTATTTTTTATTTTTTTAAAGGGACTGTAATCAGACTAATGTGGTCTGTAAATAATGCCAACAGGACCGTTAACACACCAGCTTAGCCACGCTCACCCTTTAGAGCACAGCTGTAACTTCCTGGCACTAAACCTGCAGAAAATAATTATTCTCAGGTTTTTATGTTTACATTTTTACACTGTGCACTATTTTGTTACTTTGTTAAGCATTTCTTACATATTCCTTATTTTTGCACCTTCATTTTATGAGGTTATTGTTAAGTGTTCAGTATGAATTTACAATTTTGTTTACATTGTTTGTTTTCCATGCTTGTGTTGACATTTCCTTTCTGCCTTGATAGCTGAGGTAATTATAATCAGAGCAAGGTGATAATTTGAAATATTTTGGTCCTTTTTTTCCATAGGTCATAAAAAATACCAATAATTACCGATATTGACTAATTTAAAACACTTACTGTATATCGTGATAGTTTTCAGCCATATTGCCTACCAGTGATAGATGTTAAAAGAACAGAATGAACACATGCGAAGTAGAAACTGCTGCAGAGTCCTTGAACACCACGTCACCTCCAGCATCAAAGAACAAAATTAACTACAACAGAAAATAAGATGATGTTTTATACAACTTTTTAGTCAAAGAAAAAAACATTTTTCCCCCCCCCATCTGTTTTGTTTTTGAACATAGGTGTACACACTGTTGATGTATCTACTTGACTGAAAGGAAACCACTAAACCAACAGAACCTATGACATTACCAAACACCACAGGGCCCACCATGTAAATTGGATATTCAATTCCTGCGGGACACCAATAATCCCAAGTGCACCTGCCTCCCACTGGCTCAGTAAAGATAGGGGGGCAACCTCCACTAATTGTGTCTTTTTATACATCATGTGCATTTGCCCTCTATGCCTGGATCATTAGTCATGGTCTGAGACTGAAAGATAAACCAGCAATAGCCTATAGTTTGCTTTCTTAGCGAGTTGGTCAGTTAGTTCCCATTTTCAGGGGTTCCCCTTAATCCAATCAAATGTGGCGTGCTGCTACGGCATTTTTCTTACCGCCACACCTTGAAAAAAAGTTGTTTTTATTTTTACTTGAAAACAAATTAAAGTAATATATTGTAGCCTCCAGAAGAAATCAAAGTCTGACACTATTTTTAACTTTTATTACCATTTTTATGATAACAAATGGCACAATTTTAACAGGTTTGACCTCCCGTGCAAACACGTTCGTCTCCCTAATACAAAGCTAATACAAATAACAGAAGAAATGAACAAATTAAAAAGATGGTTTGACAAAAACAGACTATCTTTGAATCTCAGTAAAACTAAAATAATGCTATTTTGTAACAGTAGAAGAGAAAGTCAAACACAAATACAAATAAAGAGTAAATGAAACCAAATTTCTAGGTATAATGATTGATGATAAATTGAACTGGAAATTTCATGTAAAAAATATACAACATAAAGTAGCAAGAAACACGTCAATAATGAATAAAGCAAAACATGTTCTAGACCAAAAATCACTTCATATTCTCTACTGCTCGCTAGTGTTACATATCTGAGTTATTGTGTAGAAATATGGGGAAATAACTACAAAAGTACACTTCATTCATTAATGGTGTTACAAAAAAGATCAGTTAGAATAATACATAATGTTGGATATAGAGAACATACAAACCCTTTATTTATTGAATCAAAAATACTGAAATTCCATGACATAGTGAATTTGCAAACAGCTAAAATTATACACAAAGCAAACTGTAACCTGCTACCCAATAATATGTGAAGTAAATTATATTTATATAGCGCTTTTCTCTAGTGACTCAAAGCACTTTACATAGTGAAACCAAATATCTAAGTTACATTTAAACCAGTGGGGGTGGCACTGGGAGCAGGTGGGTCAAATGTCTTGCCCAAGGACACAATGGCAGTTACTAGGATGGCAGAAGCGGGGATTGAACCTGGAACTCCTCAAGTTGCTGGCACGGCCGCTCTACCAACTGAGCTATACCGCCCTAGTGGTATCTAATATACAACAATTCTTCTCAAAAAAAGAGGACAAATATAATCTTAGAGAAAAATTTAATTTAAAACATTTCTATGCATGTAAAACACTCAAGACCTTCAGTATATCAGTATGTGGAATTAAATTATGGAATGGATTAAGCAAAGCAATCAAACTATGTACTAATATGATCCACTTCAAGAAACTCTTCAAACTTAAAGTGTTTACAAAGTACAAAGAAGAAGAACCATGATAAACATTCTGAATTTATTTCATCCATCCATTCATTTTCAAAATAATCTTACTCATCTCACCATATGAAATGTAACTAAATTCACGAGTATTATTTATTTATTTTTATTGTGATTACCGTGATTACTGGAGTATATTGTGAATAAATTGAGAACAGAAAGTGAACAAAAGTTTTAGCAACTGTTATGTAAAAGAAAAGGGGTAGGATTAAATAAGCTCTGCTTCTTCCTACTCCTTTTCGAACATGTTGAAAAGAGAAACTGGAAATTGTGATGTATTATGTTGTATGCTTGCATGTTCGAAATAAACTCAAACTCAACTCAACTTCCCCAGACACACAACAACACTTCCTCATTCTCCGCCAATCACCTTTTAGGTACGGACGGCGTGTTTGCAAACTGACATCAAAATCCAAACCTCACGAACATTAACACTAGCTGGTCAATGCAGTATGAATTGATAGAATATATATATATATATATGCGCACTATTGACAAGTGATGTAAACCTGACCACCGGAAAAAGACTGATCGCCAAAAACCGCACTACCCAATCTGGATGTAAACAAAACGCACACCATTGTCTGGAGCGTTGTCAGCATGTCTGTGATGTGGACGTGATTTTTATATATAGTGCAGATATACTCGCGGACAGCCAGCTACAAAATGTGCAAATATTAAGGGGACACTGGCGGCTTTTAAGAAGAGAAAGTCCAACCCGAGCAACAGCGCCAAACAAGTGTGACGTCAAGCTCCTGCAGCTCTCTTCTTTTGTCAGGGTCATTGAGGGACAGAAGTAGTTTCTAAACACGAGTAAATTTTATAATAACACCAGAAAAAGATGCTAGATTCGTTGCTAGTTGTTTTTAATTTAAAAAAGTCATTAAAAGTCTGGAAACACTTGAAAAAATCTCCAAATACATTGTACAAAAAGCAGCAACAATTGAAAATATGGCAAAATTGTTATATGGTAATGCTAATTCGTAATAGATGTTTTAAAATGATTGTATACATTTTTTGAGCGTTTTTAAAGAACATTTTATCATAACAAATTATGCAAATTACTCAATGACGTCATGGTGACCACGCCCCCACCACCACAGGTCTCTTGGCAGTTTAGAGGAACCTGCATTTGTTTGCTTTATGGTAAAAATCAGATCCATCGAGACCAAAATACAAGTAAGAATGGGAAGATTATTACCCATAGAGTCAAATAGTGTTATTAATTTTTTCTTTATCTAACTTCACTGCTACGTCTCTTTCACACAGAGAAAAGAAAACATGGCTCTGCCCGATGACTAGGGATGGGTATCCAATTCTGTACTTTTCTAGGTACCGGCCCAAGCCTGTCTGTACTAGCGAGTGCCGGCTCATGTAACATTAAATGGTGCTATATTTCAATACCGGCCTCGGCACCTGCTTAAGCACTTGGCCAAAAAACAAGCAGTCCAGCACTTAGAGCAGAGTCACATGCCAAAGAAGCAAGAAAAGGCATTCATAAATACAATAAGGCTGGACTTTTCAAAATGTGCTAGCTCGATGCTGCGTTACATTGGATTTGCCGTAGAAATGCTACCAATTAACATTAGTGATTTTACATGGCAATTTCAACACATCTGGATCTGGTCATGAAAACAACAACTAAGACGCAGGTTACAACCAAACAGCTGGTGTGTAATAAGTATAATACTTACAGTGCAAACACTTTGTAGGACTTAAAAAAAAGAGAACACTGGTACATTAAAATTATTGGCAAAGACTACAGTAAATTCCAGACCATAAGCTGCTACTTTTTTTCCTATCTTTTGAACCCTGCAGCTAATTTAAGGATTTTTCTTCGTTGACAGCAATAACAACAATCATTTTATTAAAAAAACAAGCAAAAACACTCAAGAGTGTTTACTGTTTGTGCTATGGCGTCATCTTTTGGATGAATTCGCTGACTGTAGTTACTGCAGTGTCCTTTTATTATTATTTATCCGGTAGGGTTTTTTTTTTCTTAACCGGAGTGCCATTCTTCCAGTCGTCCATAGTGTTCTACTCATATGGATTCTTCATTCATGACTCCAAGCAATGTTTGTAAGTTTTACAATATAACAAAAACTAATTATACTTACTAAACCGTCCCATGTGTGATGTCTGTAGGAGTGTTTTCATGCATATTTGTACGTACTATCGTAATGTAATGGCATTAGTGTCGTTAGCATTTGGTAATATTCTAACACGTTTATGAGTGTCAGTGTTAGTATTAACTTACAATGGCATTATTTTTGTATTGTTTCAGTTTCACAAATTCCAGTGTTGGCGTTAACGCACTTTTTGTGTCTTTTTACGCATTGAAATCAGAAAGGACGCGAAAATCTAGATTTTTTTCTTTGTAAACAATTTTCACTTTCCGCCGGCGTTTTGTTTACCGTATTTTCCGGATTATAAGGTTGAGCTCACCCACTTCCAAGCTTTTGAAGCGTTGGAAGGGGTGATAATGGTCTTAAATCAAAGATGTCAAGAAATGTTGTTATTCTGTATGATTATTGAGTTTGAGTTGAGTTTGAGTTTATTTCGAACATGCAAGCATACAACATGATACATCACAATTTCCAGTTTCTCTTTTCAACATGTTCGAAAAGGAGTAGGAAGAAGCAGAGCTTATTTAATCCTACCCCTTTTCTTTACATAACAGTTGCAAACCTTTTTGTTCACTTCCTGTTCACAATTTTTTTACAATAAACTCCATAAGTAATCACAATAAAAATAAATAAATAAATAATAGTAAGAATTTAATAATAATAATTGGTGAAGTAAGTCATATTTCATATGATGAGATAAGTAAGATTACTTTAAGAATGAATGAATGGATGGATTAAATAAATTGAGAATGTTTGTCATGGTTCTTCTTCTTTGTACTTTGTAGACACTTTAAGTTTGAAGAGTTTCTTGAAGTGTATCATATTAGTACATTGTTTGATTGCTTTGCTTAATCCATTCCATAATTTAATTCCACATACTGATATACTGAAGGTCTTAAGTGTTGTACGTGCAAACAAATGTTTTAAATTACGTTTTTCTCTAAGATTATATTTCTCCTCTTTTTTTGAGAAGAATTGTTGTATATTCTTGGGTAGCAGGTTATAGTTTGCTTTGTGCATAATTTTAGCTGTTTGCAAATTCACTATGTCGTGGAATTTCAGTATTTTTGATTCAATAAATAAAGGGTTTGTATGTTCTCTATATCCAACATTATGTATTATTCTAACTGATCTTTTTTGTAACACCGTTAATGAATGAAGTGTACTTTTGTAATTATTTCCCCATATTTCTACACAGTAGCTCAGATATGGTAACACTAGTGAGCAGTAGAGAATATGAAGGGATTTTTGGTCGAGAACATGTTTTGCTTTATTCATTATTGACGTGTTTCTTGCAACTTTATGTTGTATATTTTTTACGTGAGATTTCCAGTTCAATTTATCATCAATCATTATACCTAGAAATTTGGTTTCATTTACTCTTTCAATTTCTATTCCGTCTATTTGTATTTGTGTTTGACTTTCTCTTCTACTGTTACCAAATAGCATTATTTTAGTTTTACTAAGATTCAACGATAGTCTGTTTTTGTCAAACCATCTTTTTAATTTGTTAATTTCTTCTGTTATTATTTGTATTATCTCCTGTGTGTTCTCTCCTGAACAAAACGCTGTTGTATCATCCGCAAATAATACTAACTTTAAATCTTTTGTAACTTTACAAATGTCATTTATATAGAGATTGAATAATTTAGGTCCTAGTATTGATCCCTGAGGTACACCACAGGATATATTTAGCGTTGTAGACGTGTGTTCGCCTAGCTTCACGTATTGTTTCCTGTTCGTTAGATAACTTCTTATCCAGTTTAAGACTAGCCCTCTGATGCCATATCGTTCTAGTTTTTTGATTAAAATATTGTGATTAATTGTGTCAAATGCTTTAGTTAGATCCATAAAAACCGCTGCCCCTCATTTTTTACTATCTATTGCATTGGTAATTTCTTCTGTAATTTCAATTAAAGCCATTGAAGTTGAAACATTAGCTCTGTATCCATATTGGTTCTCTTCGAGTATTCTATTTTTATTTATGAAACTTTGTAATCTGTTATTGAACAGTTTTTCAATGATTTTAGAAAATTGTGGAAGTAGAGAAACAGGTCTATAATTTGTAAATTGATGTTTGTCTCCAGTCTTATAAATTGGTGCAACTTTAGCTATTTTCATTTTGTTTGGAAATGTACCTGTTTGAAATGATAGGTTACTAATATACATTAATGGTCCTGAGATCTCTTCAATAACCTTTTTTATCGTTTCCATATCAATTCCGTTACAATCAGTTGAAGTCTTAGATTTACATTTTTTTGCGATTGTAACTATTTCCTCCTGTGTCACATTACTGAGGAACATGGAGTTGGGATTTCGCTCTATGGTATCATTATAGTCCTCAATTGGAACTGGGTCTGGAATCCTTTCTTCCAATTTTGGTCCAATATTTACAAAATAATTATTGAAGCTTTCTACTACTTCCTTTATGTTGTCATTTTTTTTATTTTCATCTAAGAAGTATTGAGGGTAGTCCCTCTTAGTTCCATTTTTAATAATGCTATTGAGGATGCACCATGTTGCTCTCATATTATTTTTGTTCCTGTCCAATAATTCACTGTAATATTCTTTTCTACACGATCGTAGTATGTCTGTTAACTTTTATACTTTTTGTACTTAATTTCTGCCTCTATAGTTCTTTGTGCTATAAATTTTCTATATAGTGTATTCTTCTTCTTACAAGCATTTTTTAATCCTTTTGTCAACATTAGCGGGGGGGGGGGGGGGGGGGGGGGGGGGGGTTGGTGGTAGCGGGGGTGTATTTTGTAGCGTCCCGGAAGAGTTAGTGCTGCAAAGAATTCTGGGTATTTCTTCTGTTGTGTTTATGTTGTGTTACGGTGCGGATGTTCTCCCGAAATGTGTTGGTCATTCTTGTTTGGTGTGGATTCACAGTGTGGCGTATATTTCTAACAGTGTTAAAGTTTTTTATACTGGCACTCTCAGTGTAACCTGTATCGCTGTTGATGAAGTATGCGTTGCATTCGCTCTTGTGTGCGTACATAAGCCGCACATATCTTGTGACTGGGTCTGAACGATGTTAGAATGCATGAAAACCGGACGTGACGATAGCTCGTAGAGTATGTTAAAGGTTCATTTGTTCAACCTTGGCCCCGCGGCTTTGTTCAGTTTTAAATTTTGGCCCACTCTGTATTTGAGTTTGACACCCCTGCTCTAGCGGGTGACTTTTCAAATGATGCTACAAATTAGTAGTGCTGCTACTTTTTGTAGCAACGCTTTTGCCGCATACTTGACATATTACGGTTGTCTGTTCAACATCTTCCCGCTTGAAGCCAAACCACCGCCAGACGATGGACCCCGTGCTGTTTTTCTTGGGAATTAATTCTTCTTCTTCCATTTGTTACCAGATTCGCATCTTTCTCTCTCTCGTATTACCACTCGCACGGATCCGCTAGCACCACCTGCTACAGCTAACTTTAACCATGCCGCTACCTCTCTGCTCCGCGAGGGCGTATGACATTGCACGCGCGACAGTATGTGACGTATGTAAGAAGGTGCGCTTGTTTTATCTCTCTGTGAGGCGAGACAAGAAAGAGTGAGAAAAGCCTGAAGTGTAATGCCCGCAGCTAAAAGCCACTGCGTGAGAACGTATACTCCAATACTCACGATATAGTAATTTTCTATATCGCACAGAGACAAACCCACGATATAGCGAGTATATTCCATTTTTCGCCCAGCCCAAATGTGAGATATAACAGGATAATGCATACATTTATCATTTGTTTTCAAAACGGTTACAAAAAAGTGGGACCCCATAAATTTACTGCGGGACCCCATTTTTATGACTTGATGGGGTCCCTGGGACCCCATTTTGAAGATTCCTAGCGCCAACACTGAATTCCTCAGTAAATTTACCGAAACGTCACTGTGGAGTTATTGAGTCTGTTTAGTTGATTGAAGAGCTAGCTTCCACTGCTCGTGGGTACATGACCATGACTTCTGTTTTGTTTGATGAGCCTTTTTACTGCCGTGTTATAGACACCGTTTGGAAACAATTAAGGTATTAAATAAACATTTACAGAATCTTACGGTGTAAATAATTAATTTCACAATGTATATATCTGCGGCTTAGAGTCCGGTGCTGTTAAAAATGGAAAAATTATTTTATTATTTTTTGTTCTAAAATGTAGTAGTCGCCTTCCTGGAAAAGGCAACACACTGTAGTCTATACACTACTGCCATGTAATGTCTTGGAAATGCAACTGCATGCAAAGTCTACTATATAATAAAGTATTTGCAAATGAGACACATAAGTGTAAGAAAACAAGATTATAAACGGACAGCACAGTTAATTGTTAAATTAAAAAATGTGATTGTAATATTGAACAATTGACACTGACTTACACATTTGAACACACACAGTTACCAGAAATCGGTAGCCATCCTAAGCTATGGCATGCCAACATATTCAGTAGTGATTATGTGGCTCTTGGTAAACCTGTGACTTTGTTGATGATTAAAAGTCTGCTTGGCAGCCAAACAATGAAGTTGGTACGTCTGGGTTATGGACTGAATGTGGTAAGTCAGCAATGGCTCAGGGAAAATAGGCCAACACTCACAATAGAGTAATTCTGCATTGTAATAATTGGAATGTAGGTGAAGATATTCAAATTCTTAGACAGATATTGTATGAATGCTGCTGACAATCTGTAGCTGCATTGAGATGTGACACAAACGAGTACTGAGGCTGCACTGCATTGTGTAGAAGTTTGCCTTAATGAGACAGCCCCGCCAGTTCTTTTCAATTTAATTAAACTCCAGCGAGCTTATCCGAAACCAAAATTGAGTGAAATTCCATCGGCCACTTAAACAGTCATGGAGAGCCAAGGGAGGAAGTGTGAGTTGCCAAATGTCAAGAGGGAATTGATGTTGGTTTAGGTGCAATACTTCTTTCTTTTGGACTTGGATGTTTCACCACACATTCTGCTGACTGTGAGAGTCAGAGATAAGAACATTCCCGTTGTTACAACATTAACATGAGCCATATCAACCTAAATACAGAAATAAAACTAATGTTACTATTATACTAGAAACGAGGCGGTATAGCTCAGTTGGTAGAGAGGCCGTGCCAGCAACTTGAGGGTTCCAAGTTCGATCCCCGCTTCCGCCATCTTAGTCACTGCTGTTGTGTCCTTGGGCAAGACACTTTACCCACCTGCTCCCAGTGCCCCCCACACTGATTTAAATGTAACTTAGATATTGGGTTTCACTATGTAAAGCGCTTTGAGTCACTAGAGCAGGGGTCGGCAACCCGCGGCTCCGGAGCCGCATGCGGCTCCTTGACCACTCTAATGCGGCTCAGCTACATACATGCCGACCCCCCCGATTTTCCCAGGAGACTTATGGATCTCAGTGTCTCTCATAGATTACTCCCAGGGAAAAAATAATCCTATTTACACTCTAATTACTAAATAAAGGGCATGCCCTAACTGCACTGCAGCAATTGTCCTCTATAGCATTTACATACAGCGTGTCAGTCTAGCCACATGTTGCATGTTGTTATTACTTGCACACACAGGAGACAGCAAAGCATACTTACTCATCAGCCACACAGCTTACACTGACGGTAGCCGTATCAAACAACTTTAACATTGTTACGTTACAAATATGCGCCACACTGTGAACCCACACCAAAAAAGAATGAAAAACATATTTCTGGAGAACATCCCACCGTAACACAACATAAACACAACACAACCATTACCCAGAATCCCATGCAGCCCTAACTCTTCCGGTCTACATTATACACCCCGCTACCACCAAATCCCCCCACACATCAACCCCCCCCCCCCCCCCCCTCTCCGTGTTTTGGTTGAGCGGAAGAGTTAGGGCTGCATGGGATTCTGGGTATTGGTACCGTCAGTGTAAGATGTGTGGCTGCTGAGTTAGTACGCCTTGCTGTCACTTACGTGAGCAAGCTGAAATTGCATTCTATGTGTGGCCGAGCAGGTACACTATTAGGGCAGACTGTAGAGGGCGCCAAATGCAGTGTCATCACGCTCTGATATTCGGGAGTCTCCCGGGAAAAATGAGAGGGTTGGCAAGTATGACGCTATCAAGTGCCATTCATTCAAAACTCGCGGGCTGCACTAACATCAAATTTCCACATGATGTGTGCCGGTGCGTGTGTCGGAGACCCCTGGTTAACATAGCACAAAGCATTTAAGCTTTGTATGCGGTGTTTTTCTTTTAAAAAAAATTTTGTGGCTCCCATTACTTTCTTTAATTTGTGAAACTTGCCAAAATGGCTCTTTGAGTGGTAAAGGTTGCCGACCCCTGCACTAGAGAAAAAGCGCTATGTAAATATAATTCATGTCGGTATGTCAAGTAACAAGTAATATGACTCTGGGGTACACTAAGCTTTTTTGTCACAATAAAGCCAATAATGACATTTTTTGTGGTCCCCTTTATTTACCTACTCAGTGGCCTAGTGGTTAGAGCAGGGGTCGGCAACCCGCGGCTCCGGAGCCGCATGCGGCTCTTTGACCACTCTGATGTGGCTCAGCTGCATACTTGCAGACCCCCCCGATTTTCCCAGGAGACTTATGGATCTCAGTGCCTCTCGTAGATAACTCCCAGGGCAAATATAATCCTATTTTCCCTCTAATTACTAAATTAACGGCGTGCCCTAATTGCACTGCAGTAATTGTTCTCTATAGCATTTACAATCAGCATGCCAGCCCAGCCACATGTTGTGTGTAGCTTTTACTTGCACACGTAGGAGACAGCAAAGCATACTTAGTCATCAGCCACACAGCTTATACTGACGGTAGCCGTGTAAAACAACTTTAACACTGTTACGTTACAAATATGCGCCACACTGTGAACCCACATAAAAAAAGAATGAAAAACACATTTCTGGAGAACATCCCACCGTAACACAACATAAACACAAGACAACCAATACCCAGAATCCCATGCAGCCCTAACTCTTCCGGTCTAGATTATACACCCCCGCTACCACCAAACCCCCCCACACATCAACCCCCTCCCCCCTCTCAGTGCGTCGGTTGAGCGGAAGAGTTAGGGCTGCATGGGATTCTGGGTATTTGTTGTGTTGTGTTTATGTTGTGTTACAGTGCAGATGTTCTCCAGAAATGTGTTTGTCATTCTTGTTTGGTGTGGGTTCAAAGTGTGGCGCTTATTTGTAACGTAACAGTGTTAAAGTTGTTTTATACGGCTACCGTCAGTGTAAGCTGTGTGGCTGCTGACCTAGTACGCCTTGCTGTCACTTACGTGAGCAAGCTGAAGCTGCATTCTACAGGTGGTTGAGCAGGTACACTGTTTGGGCAGGCTGTAGAGGGCGCCAAAAGCAGTGCCATCACGCCCTGATATTCGGGAGTCTCCCGGAAATAATGAGAGGGTTGACAAGTATGACGCTATCAAGCGACATTCATTCAAAACTCGCGGGCCGCCCTAACATCAAATTTCCATATTAAAGTGCGTGCCGGTGCGTGTGTCTGAGACCCCTGGTTAACATAGCACAAAGCAATTTAAGCTTTGTATGCGGTGTTTTTCATTTTAAATTTAAATTTTTTTTTTGTGGCTCCCATTATTTTCTTTAATTTGTGAAACTTGCCAAAATGGCTCTTTGAGTGGTAAAGGTTGCCGACCCCTGGGTTAGAGTGTCCGCCCTGAGATCGGTAGGTTGTGAGTTCAAACCCCGGCCGAGTCATATTCATACTATAAAAATGGGACCCATTACCTCCCTGCTTGGCAATCAACATCAAGGGTTGGAATTGGGGGTTAAATCACCAAAAAATGATTCCCGGGCATGGCCACCGCTGCTGCCCACTGCTCCCCTCACCTCCCAGGGGGGGATCAAGAGTGATGAGTCAAATGCAGTGAATAATTTTGCCACACTTAGTGTGTGTGTTACACTCATTGGTACTTTAACTTTAAGTTTCTTACAAGTCCTCCAGTGATAATGTCACTGGAGGACGAGGAATAGCTAAACATGCTTCACTACACACCGTAGCTCACCGGCGTCACAATGTAAAGAAACGCCATGGGTGGATCTACACCTAACATCCACTGTATTGATACCAAGTACAGGAGCGTACAGTATCTCGTCGATACCACTATGACTACATTGATTTTTTTGATAAAAAAAAAAAAAAGTATATTATGTTTCTAAACACAGGAAATACGTCCCTGGACACATGAGGACATAAATTATTACCATTGTATGATTCTGTAACTACTTGGTATCGGATCGATACCTAAATGTGTGGTATCATCCAAAACTGAAGTATCAAAGAAGAGAAGAATGAGTGATTATTACATCATAACAGAAGTGTAGATAGAACAGGGGTCACCAACGTGGTGCCCGCGGGCACCAGGTCGCCCGTAAGGACCAGATGAGTCGCCCGCGGGCCTGTTCTAAAAAAAAAATTTAAAAAAAAATTTTTTTTTTTAAAAAAACCTTTTTTTTTTTTTTTTTTTAAATTAAATCTACAGAGAAAAAACACAAGATACACTTTCAATGAGTGCATCAACCCAAACAACCTCCCCCATGCACACTCATCCACACCCACTCACACAAAAGGGGTTATTTCTTTCTGCTACCAATATTCTGGTTCCCACAACATAGACAACACATCTGCAAGGGACACAGTCCCTGAAGCACACATGATTGTATAGGCTGCTGGTCCACTAACATTTTCATTAATTACTATTTTTTATGTAATTATTTTTATATTGTTTTACTTTCTTTTTTATCCAAGAAAATGTTTTTTATTTATTAATCTTATTTTATTTTATTTTTAAAAAAAGGGCCTTATCTTCAACAGACCAGGTTGTCAATGAAATTAGATTTGTTTAAAGGGTTTTTTAAACCAGGCCCAGTCCAGATAATGTCCAAGTCGGACTCAGCAACACACACCTTCATTCATGTACACAGAAAAAAATTAGGGAACACAACAGATTGCATATAATTTATAAACAAAACACTTTGCATTCCATTCGAAAGGACGTTCCCTTTAGATTTCCGATCCTTAACATTTTACATTTATCATAATTAAGCTTTAGGCCAGATTGCTGTGAAAATATGTCCAAAAGATTAAGAAGGTTCCGCAAACAATGAGGAAAAATCTTATCTTTGTGAATCAGCCTTTTCTGACATGAACTTCATCAAGAACAAACACAGAACACGCCTCACTGATGCACATCTGCAAGACTCACTCAGAGTTGCAGTGTCAAGTTACACACCAGAATACAACACACTAGTTAACAGCATGCAATGCCAGGCTTCCCACTAACTGACAAAGAAACAGATAACAGATTTGGTGTCCAGTTCAAAGTGTGACATGATTTAAAAATTTGAGAGTTTACTTTTGTATTTTACATGAGTTATTATTTGTACAAACATGGTGCAAAGTAATTCATGATTTGTTAAAAAATGTTAGTGGCTAGCTAGTTAAAATGGGATATTGTGATTTCACAAGACTGTCTTAGAAGTGATCATTTGAAAATGTTCAATTTGAAAAATGTGCACTTAGAGAAAATATAAAAATAAAGTGTTGCATATTGATATTTATCTGTTTCTATATATATTTATTGTGAGAAATCATTAAGATGATCAGTGTTTCCACAAAGATAAATATCATTAATTATTAATAATAACAGAGTTAAAGGTAAATTGAGCAAATTGGCTACTTCTGGCAATTTATTTAAGTGTGTATCTAACTGGTAGCCCTTCGCATTAATCAGTACCCAAGAAGTAGCCCTTGGTTTCAAAAAGGTTGGTGACCCCTGGTCCAGATTATGTCCAGGTCACTCAAATTAGGGAACACAACAACAGATATCATATAATCTATAAACATAATTATACTTTCAAAATAAGCCTTTGAGGACTTCTCATCTTTTTTTTAATGTTTTTTGGCATCATTATCGTTTTCAACCATGTAACTTTCTAAAGTTAGAAAATACTGAATAAATGTTTTAAAGAAAGTAATACTAAGTGAATATCTGTTTTTGGCCTTAAAAATATTTTTTTTACCGAGTACTATAATTAAATTGACTAAATCATGATTGTCAATGAACTCTCCTAAAATAACAGAAACCACATTAAGCTTCATAAACAAACCAATCCTTAAACACATTTTTTCAACTTCCACCCAAAACAAAGACACAATATGACAATACCAAAATAAATGCAGGGTGGATTCAGGCTCCTGACAACAAAATCGGCAATCATCTGACTCTGTCATATTCCATAATTTTAACATTTGCCCTGTGGGTAAGAAGTTATAAATAATTTTAATTTGAAAATAACGATTTTGCACATCGATAGTGGGTTTATAGATTAGTTTGAATATGGCATCCCATGGCAACGGGCAGTCAAAAAAGTCCTCCCATTTTCCATTTGTGTTGTATGAGGCAGCCTTCAAAGATTTCTTTATTAAATAAAAATTATATATTTTTCTATTTATTTTAGTTCCTTTTTTCCAACTAGAATTTCTTATTAGAGGTTTACAAACTAATAATTTTGTAGTTCCATAATTAATTATTTGTTTCCATCTTTTCCCAATTACTCCAGTTAGTTGATAAAATGAAAAGCTTGAGCAAGCATCGCCATACATAGCTCTAAATTCATCATACTTCATAATTTTACCATTCTCATTGATAATATCATTGACAAAAATGATTCCTCGTTCAAACATATTTTTCCAAAAGAAAGGCTTTCCATCTATTACAATATTAGAGTTCATCCATATTAACTGCTGCAAAATATCGTCTCTTTTTTCTGGCACATAAAATTGAAAACACCACTATGAGTGGATTGTTTCCTTTATGAACCCTGCCATGTTTCCCAGCAGACTCTCTGGGAGGGGATCACTTGTAAAAAAGGATACAATTTCTTTTGATAGAGTACATGTTTTTTGTCCAACAGGACATTTGTGT
The DNA here is from genome assembly GCF_033978785.1 of Entelurus aequoreus. Taxonomy (NCBI): domain Eukaryota; kingdom Metazoa; phylum Chordata; class Actinopteri; order Syngnathiformes; family Syngnathidae; genus Entelurus; species Entelurus aequoreus. The sequence continues at coordinate 38,495,567 of NC_084736.1, forward strand.
ACCACTCAATGTTTAAATACATCTTTGGAACTATTGATGCTTTTAAAGACAGACACATAGCTTCAAGGTTGAGAAGTTTCAGGCCCCCATATTCATACTCTTTGTACAAAACCTTTCTTTTAATCTTTTCTGGTTTGCCGTTCCAGACAAAATCGAAGACCCTCCGCTCATAAATCTTAAAAAAGTTTTGTGATGGAGCTGGTAATGACAAAAACAAATAAATAAATTGAGGAATAATTAACGAGTTGGCAATAGACATTTTACCATACAAGGTTAGGGATTTCCCTTTCCATAATTGCATCATTTTGTCCAGCTTTCTTAGTCGATTATCATAATTTACTGAGCCTAGATCTTCCAGATTTTCTGGGACAACAACACCAAGTATGTTAACTGGTCCATCTGTCCACAAAACAGGCACTTTGCATTCCATTCGAAAGGACGTTCCCTTTAGATTTCCGATCCTTAACATTTTACATTTATCATAATTAAGCTTAAGGCCAGATTGCTGTGAAAATATGTCCAAAAGATTAAGAAGGTTCCGCAAACAATGAGGAATAATCTTATCTTTGTGAATCAGCCTTTTCTGACATGAACTTCATCAAGAACAAACACAGAACACGCCTCACTGATGCACATCTGCAAGACTCACTCAGAGTTGCAGTGTCAAGTTACACACTAGAGTACAACACACTAGTTAACAGCATGCAATGCCAGGCTTCCCACTAACTGACAAAGAAACAGATAACAGATTTGGTGTCCAGTTCAAAGTGTGACATGATTTAAAAATTTGAGAGTTTACTTTTGTATTTTACATGAGTTATTATTTGTACAAACATGGTGCAAAGTAATTCATGATTTGTTAAAAAATGTTAGTGGCTAGCTAGTTAAAATGGGGTATTGTGATTTCACAAGACTGTCTTAGAAGTGATCATTTGAAAATGTTCAATTTGAAAAATGTGCACTTAGAGAAAATATAAAAATAAAGTGTTGCATATTGATATTTATCTGTTTCTATATATATTTATTGTGAGAAATCATTAAGATGATCAGTGTTTCCACAAAGATAAATATAATTAATTATTAATAATAACAGAGTTAAAGGTAAATTGAGCAAATTGGCTACTTCTGGCAATTTATTTAAGTGTGTATCTAACTGGTAGCCCTTCGCATTAATCAGTACCCAAGAAGTAGCCCTTGGTTTCAAAAAGGTTGGTGACCCCTGAGATAGAACATGTTGAAACAGAAAATAAGAAGATATTAACAGTAAATGAACAAGTAGATTAATAATCAATTTTTACATTTTGTCCCTCATAATGTTGACAAAATAATAGGTACCGTATTTTTCGGACTATAAGTCGCTCCGGAGTATAAGTCGCACTAGCCGAAAATGCATAATAAAGAAGGAAAAAAACATATATAAGTCGCACTGAGTATAACTCACATTTTTTTGGGGAAATTTATTTGATAAAACCCAACACCAAGAATAGACATTTGAAAGGCAATTTAAAATAAATAAAGAATAGTGAACAACAGGCTGGATAAGTGTACGTTATATGACGCATAAATAACCAACTGAGAACGTACCTGGTATGTTCACGTAACATATGGTAAGAGTCATTCAAATAACTATAACATATAGAACATACTATATGTTTACCAAACAATCTGTCACTCCTAATCGCTAAATCCGATGAAATCTTATACGTGTAGTTTCTTACGTGAATGAGCTAAATAGTATTATTTGATATTTTACTGTAATATGTTAATAATTTCACACATAAGTCGCTCCTGAGTATAAGTCGCACCGCCGGCCAAACTATGAAAAAAACTGCGACTTATAGTCCGAAAAATACGGTAGATAAATGACACAATATGTTACTGAATACGTCAGCAGACTAATTAGGAGTCTTGGTTTGTTTACTTACTACTAAAAGACAAGTTGTCTAGTATGTTTACTATTTTATTTAAGGACTAAATTACAATAACAAACATATGTTTCAAGTACCCTAAGATTTTTTGTTCAAATAAAGCCAATAATGAAATTTTTTGTTGTCCCCTTTATTTAAAAAAGTATTGAAACACATTTTGGTGAAGGTACCAAAATATTGGTATCGGGACAACCCAACTTCCTACTGGTGTCAAAAAAAATGATTTCAATTCAATGATTTGAGATAAAAGTATTTTGAGTTAGAAGGTACTACTGTATGTTATTCTTCTCTTTTCGTCTTCTTCTCTTATCATCCTTCGTTGAGGCTGCTCCTGCTTCTAACATTTATGCTTGCTCAGCATGTATTACATCTTGTGTGATACCAGGACAGTGGTTTGCCTTTTTCCGCCAAGAACTTTGTTCAACTTCCAAATGATACACGCTCCACAGTAATTGTGATGAATGAAAGTGAGCTCCATGGCCACACTGAAATGAGTAATGACGAAAAGGAAAGGCTTTCATTGTGGGGATGGCACAGTCTTATATTGGACATGTGACACATGCCTCGTACACTATGTTGCATGCATGGAAACATTCAATCACTCACCAATGCCGTAGGCTTTGGCAAACAGCCATCGCAGGTTGGCAGATATTTTGGCTCTGGAGGAGTCGTACATCTCTAAGGGAACCACATCCATGGTGCCTTCTGCAGAGCCAGTCGAGTCCACTTTCCTCCTGGTACTGTCCCCCGCACACAAGTCAACATCCATCCTTCATTCGGGGACAAGGGGGTGATAGAGAGAAACTATTTCAGTTATGTTGAACACACTGTTAAATGAGGTAAACAGCACATGGCACAATATGCAAATATTGAATTGTTTGGCCCATGAATAATGACAATTCTATACTACTACACTTCAAAGTGCGAGGTGGCAGATTGAGGGCTCCCTCTCTTTGCAAAAAAAGTACTTTAAAAGGGACATTTACCTGAGAAGTAAGTAATAAATACACAATAACGTCTGCCTGTAGTCGTTGGAAAGAAAACCGACTAATACTTTTCAACCAACAGTCACTAGTTTTGTCTCTAGGAGCTAAAAAGGTCTGAAAAGTGGCTAAATGTAGCGACAAAGCTGGTTGCAGAACTGCACTAGTGGAAATGCTAATGTGATTGGTTGTTGGCGTCACAAGGGGCTCTGCAGCTCAGTGCTGTGCCTTAAAGGGGAACTGCACTTTCGGGGGAATTTTGCCTACCATTCACAATCCACTTATGTTTTTCTTTTTTGTATGCATTGTAATTTGTAATGTACGATAAGTGCGAGGTGGCTAACAACAGAGGTGTGGACTCGAGTCACATGACTTGGACTCGAGTCAGACTCGAGTCATGAATTTGATGACTTTAGACTCGACTTGACAAAATGTAAAGAGACTTGCAACTCGACTTAGACTTTAACATCAATGACTTGTGACTTCACTTGGACTTGAGCCTTTTGACTTGACATGACTTGCTACTTTCCCCAAAACCTAAAGCTTAAAAAGTTATTTGGGAGCGCTCCGTAGCTTTCATTTTGTACGTGTCTGTCTATCTATCAGCGTGTGTGCTGCCTGTCAGCGTGTGTGCTCTCAGTACAACAGCCAATCAAATTAGATCTACATTGTTTTCATCCCACAGCATTCATCCAATGAAATTGCAGGACAACCAATGAACAAGAGTTGTCAAACAACGCGCCAGTGAGAAAGATTTATACCAAAGTTGGTTTTGCTCGGGTATAAAAACTACGACTTGGTCAACAAAAAACGAATTGCCGTATGCAAATCACTCAGTTCGAATATTACAGACGGAGACGCAACAACTTCCAACTTTGTTCGACATTTGAAGTTGCACAAAGAAGGGTAAGTTTTGAATGTAAGCTAACGTTTATTGGCTAAGTAACGTGACTTTTATTTGCTGTGTAGTTAAATCAGTGAGGCTGCAAACTCACTGCTAACGTTATAACCATAGACATCTTATAAGTAGACGCAGCATGGAGCGCTACTGCCTACAGGCGCAGACGAGACGCGGGGCCGCCATCTTGGAGTGGTGATCCGCTCCACTCAGTGCAATTCATTTGGCAGGAGCAATGAACTGTCAGCGCATTTAATTCATTTTACCTCACTGAATACCACTCATTTTCACGCGCTTTTTTGTCATACGTGTAGCTATGATAACGGACACATGTTTTATTATTCATGGTTTGCTTAACAGTAATATAATATTCTTATATGCTATAAGTGACCAGACGTCCGAGATCAAACCTGGGAATATAAACCCAGAGAAGAGGGAGAAAAAGGGTCAGCTATTTTTAAGTTGAAGAAACAATATGATTAGGTTATATATACATGCGTATATCCTACATAAACAATGTATGAATACATTAGATATCTATATATCTTATAGACTGTATCTCTGTTGCTGCAGCAACAGAGAGTTTATTCTGTCTTGACACTTTGTATTGATATTTTGTATTACATTCTTCCCTTAAATGATCATGTTTACAGTGATTGTTATATATGTATTTTTTATGTATGTCGCTTTGGTTAAAAGCGTCTGCCAAATACTTAAACATATATAAACACCTGAAAGTCTTTATACCAGCTAAAACCACCAAATCTGTTTCACTGGATTCAGAATAAAACCAAATGCTGCCTTACCGAACAATGTTAGTATTTGAATATTGTTACTTGAAGACTTATTCCTGGTTACAATTATACTGTTAAGAAAGTATTGTCTTATATTTTGCCTAAAATGAGAATGCATCATAATCAGTGGCGGCTGGTGAATTTTGTTTTAGGTGGGGCTGAAAGTTTGTAAACCAAACCCCTGTAGGGGCGTCATCCTCCCCCAGAAGATTTCTTTGTGATTTTCACATACAAATATTGAAGATCTTTGCTCCTTCTCAACTCTGTGGTAATGTTATTTTCATAAAATACAACCAATAGTACATTAATGTTAAATCTTACTTGTGAAAAGTAATCCCCCGATTCCTATTTTCAACAGTCCGCTCATTTGAGCAGGAAAACGCTGAACACCAGCCCGGCATCTTTGTTTTCTACCTGTCAACTGTCAGTTTAGGCTGCTCGCCGGCTCCTCATCACCACTTCAAGATGCAAATTGCTCGTGTCACAGCAACCAATGCTGCGTCTACTTATAAGATGTCTATGGTTATAACGTCATTGCAAACACGGCAATCTGTTGCGTCCACTGCAGTTCGCTACCTTATTCATACTTTTTGTCAAGTGATTTTTTTTAAGCAGGGTTGCATGAGGTACCTATACATAACGTTACGTTAGTCAATGTATCAACCACAGTAACGTAACGTTAGACGGCGGTCAGCAGCACCGCATATTTTAGCCACCTACAAAAAGACAAACATAGTCAAATAAAGGTCAGTTAAAATGTATACTATATTAAGAATATGTGTACATATTGCATAGGGCCCTGACATCTAAAAAGTACAACTCTGTTCATTGTTATGTTCATGTATTTGTTATGTTTTTCATGTGTACGCACACATCAACACACATACAGTACGAGACGAGATCAATGAGATAAGGTAAGAACAGAATAGAAACTGCTGTGGAACTAGTTACAATGCAATATGCCATGGAAATACAATGTTAACACTTTTGTACAAATAAGTACAGTTGCACTTGTTTTTGCAAATGTGTTTATTCTGTAAAGGAATGAGTTAAATGTTTAAAATTGTTTACACTGTTAAAATGACTGGTTAATAGTGCTATTATGAATTGCAATGTCAGTACTATTTTTTTTCCTGCAATTTCAAATGCATTTGTTTTAATAAATAAATACAACGTTTTAAAAGCATACACAATCTGTGTAAAAATATTAGTCTGTGGTTAAAAGGACTTGAAAGGACTCGAAACTCAAAATGCAGGACTTGTGACTTGACTTGAGACTTTCCAGTCTTGACTTTGGACTTGACTCGGGACTTGCCTGTCTTGACTCGAGACTTGACTCGAGACTTGAGGGCAAAGACTTGAGACTTACTTGTGACTTGCAAAGCAATGACTTGGTCCCACCTCTGGCTAACAATGTAGCTAATGGGAGTATTAAATTGTGCCAATAAAGCGCTCTAAAAAAACCCGCCAACAATACTCCATTTACATCTCATGATTTGAATTATATTAACCAAGTATTAGCGATGTTGTTATTATAAGCGCTAACGCTGCGGAACTACTTTTTGTGGCACTGTGATCACACAGAGCTAACTAGCTTATGCTGCTATGTTGACATTTTGAGCTGCTGCATCACCTCTGAGTTGGTGAAAGTTAATTCTAGATGAAAAGTCATGCCTCTCACCAGGATAGTAGAAGGTTGTGGCCATAAACCGAGAAGTTTGTCAACTTTGACATTGAACTTAAGAGAAAAAAACGTTCATTAGAGCCCACTTTTTTTTTGTAATCATTTTTTAGGATTATGATGAATTCTTCTTTTAAACGGGAAAATATTAACATCCCATCAATCGGCATCCCAGTGAGAGCAGACATTGTACAGTAAGGTATTGTTTTTTTGTGTTTGTATTTCGTGTTTAGCACTGAGCAATACTGCTACTTTAAATATCATTTGTCCCAGAGTAACCTTTGTTGTCTTTCTTGAAGTCTGCCATGATTAGTAGTGGTGGTGTCGTTGAAGGAAAAGGGAAATTAACACGCCGTCTTATGCTTTAAAAGAGCAAAATACATAGATATTACATATTGTTATGAATGTGTATGTTACTACATTACATATATACTTACAGTGTGTATATTGTACATATGGTGTCTGTTACTACATTATATATATATATATATATATATATATATATATATATATATATATATATATAAATATACACACACACTTACAGTGTGTATATTGTACATATTACATATTGTTATGAAGGAGTCTGTTCCTACATTATATATATATACCTGCAGTGTGTATATTGTACATATTACATATTGTTATGAAGGTGTCCGTTACTACATTATATGTATACTTGCAGTGTGTATATTGTACATATTACATATTGTTTTGAAGGTGTATGTTACTACATTATATATACCGGTATACTTGCAGTGTGTATATAAAACTTATCACATATTGTTATGAAGGTGTGTGTTACATTATATATATACTCTCAGAGTGAATATAAAACATATTACATATTGTTATGAAGGTGTCTGTTACTATATTACATATATACTTGCAGTGTGTATATTGTACATATTACATATTGTTATGAATACTTACAGTGTGTATATTGTACACGTTACATATTGTTATGAAGGTGTCTGTTACTACATTATAGATATACTTACAGTTTGTATATTGTACATATTTCATATTGTTATGAAGGTGTATGTTACTACATTACATATATACTTAGTGTGTATATTGTACATATTACATATTGTTATGAAGGTGTCTGTTACTACATCACACATGTACTTACAGTGTGTATATTGAACATATTACATATTGTTATGAAGGTGTCTGTTACTACATTACATATATACTTTCAGTGTGTATATTGTACATATTACATATTGTTATGAAGGTGTCTGTTACTACATTATATATATACCGGTACTTGCAGTGTGTATATTGTACATATTACATATTGTTATGAAGGTGTCTGTTACTACATTACATATATACTTACAGTGTGTATATTGTACATATTACATATTGTTATGAAGGTGTCTGTTACTACATTACATATATACTTACAGTGTGTATACTGTACATATTACAAATTGTTATGAAGGTGTCTGTTACTACATTACATATATACTTACAGTGTGTATATAAAATGATGACGGAGGTTCTTGAATGCTTTTTAGGGCGCTTTATAGGCGGAATAGAGTGACTCCTATTACGTCTATTGTTAGCTGACTTTTGCTAGCATTTGTTAACAAGTTAAAATGCATAAAAAACAAAAACATGTGTTCTTGTCCCACGTAACGAGTGTGAAGGACAGGCACCATTCCCGTTCAACGTTGCCCAGAAGATACCAACAGACACAACTTTTAGCTGATTTACATTTGCTCACAAGGGAGGTAGGGGTAAATCATTTTCCAGGATAATGTTACTGTCTCCATGACAACCACCACCAGGAGGTTCTGTAATCATTGCCACTGGTTTGTCCATCTGTTAGAAACTCAAAAAGTTACGGACAGATTTTCATGAAACTTTAAGGAAGATTAGATTTGGGGACTGATCCGGATCATTTCTACTACGCTACCATATATTTAGGTTTCTGAGTATGCATGCTAACGGTTTGGCAGAGACATTCCGTTTTAGATAGCTCAAAAAGGTATTTGCACATTTTCATGAACATTTCAGGATATGGTATAAGGAAGTGTGACTACATTTTGGGGATGGTTCACTGTCTGGATTCAGGACTTCATACTATTGGTAGGTAGGGCCTGGCACATGCTCTCTAAGACTGCTGTTCTAGTTTTCCACCACTGGAAAATTGTTTAAAAATTGTGGTTCTACTGTTATTTTTGTTTGCTTTTTAATGTTTTAGTGCAGGGGTCCCCAAACGAGACGTTATTTTGCGGCCCCCACCTTAATAAGAAAGTTTAATGTTAGTGCAGCCCGTGAGTTTTAAATGAATAGCGCTTGACAGCGTTGTGTGCGGAGCTGAAGGAAACCACCAATCACGGTGTGGTAAAGGCTGTCGTCAATATTGAGGGCGTGCCGTGATGGCACTGCCTTTAGTGTAAGGCTGCAGCTAACGATTATTTTTCTATCGATTAATCTATAATTATTTTTTCGATTAATCGGTTAATCTATAGATAATTTTTTTCGATTAATCTATAGATTACTTTTCCTTTTACCGATTATTTTTTTATTCAAAATGAAGATGAAAAAATAAATGTAGGCCAGTTTTTTCAAAAGGCATGGCTTTTATTTACAAAAAAAAAGAAGTATGGCCACTCAGTCAACATTGACAACAACATGACTAAATATTCTGTAACAATGTAAACATTTAAAACTTTTAACCTTTAACAAAATTAAAAGTAGCTTATTTGCTTTTTAATGTGCAAATATAAAAGTCAACATCCAGTGCAAATCTTAATATTCTGCAATAGTATAAGCATTTCAAAAGTGAAAGTATTGCTTATTTTGCTTTAAAATGTGCAAAAATAAAGATAAACATCCAATACAAAAAAGTGTAAAACGAAATATTCCGTAACAACAGTGTAAACATTTCAACAAAAGTGAAAGTATTGCTTATTTGCTAAAATGTGCAAAAATAAAGATAAACATCCAATACAAAAAAGTGCCAATCTAAATATTCTGGAGCACTGTAAACATTAAGTATTGCTTTTAAAATGTGCAAAATAAACATCCAGTCCAACATAGTACACAATAACCAATTCTACTCATTCCAGTGAGTGACTAACCGTTGTAATGAAGAAAGGTTAGCATGTCTACATGCTCTGGTTCTTTTCTTGTTTACAATATTCCCAGCAGCTGAAAATAGGCGCTCAGAAGGGGTCGATGTGGCTGGAACTGAGAGCTAATTAGCCTTCACCTCAAGCCAGGACTGCGAGTGAGCTGAGCTGCAGTTTAAGTTTCTAGAAGGTCAACGGGCTCATAGTGATGCTACTAGTAGTTGACTGGGAGGTGTTTATTATCATTTGGGGAGAGTCCGCTGCCTGATGCTCACCTGCTAAACATCTATCTGCTCCACGCTGAAGCGCTGACTACATGTGCTCTGAATACGCACTGCTAAATGGCTGGTAACGCTCTGAATACGCACTGCTGATTGGCTGATAATGCTTTGTGTGTACCAATCAGATGGTTGTGTGGGTGGGACAATGCTGTGTGCTGAGACAGAGGCAGAAGGAGCGAAGCAGCTTGTTAAGACTTTAGCAGCTAAAGTTAGCTTTAGCTTAGAAACTCGTTCGGTACACCCCCGTACCGAACCGAAAGCCCCGTACCGAAACGGTTCAATACAAAACACGTACCGTTACACCCCTAGCAGATACAAATGACACATTCATGTTTTTGTGTAATGATGACAACGTATGCTCACGCGGACGATTGACTAGTTGATGGTTGATGGTTTTCTTTTCAAATGTTCGTTCATAGCCGTTGTGCTGCTATGATAGGCCATTTCCGCTCGACACAGTGTGCATACAACAACATTATTAGGCTGTGTATTGAAATACTTCCACACTTTTGACGACTTTTGGCGTGATTTTTCCCCCTCGCATCGTCTGCTTTGCGCTTCGCCATGACGGTAGTGTGACGTAAATATGCGACGCGTCGACGCACAAAAACGGCGTCGACGTATTTACGTAACCGATGACGTCGACTACGTCGACGCGTCGTTTCAGCCTTACTTTAGTGCACTCTAGAAACTGTCACCGCATCATATTTTTCTCCATACTAACAGCGCGCCGGCCCAGACACATGTTGTAAGAGGCTTCTGCAGACACACGCTAGTTATTGCAAGACATACTTGAGGAACAGCCATACATGACTCCAGACAGAGACGATTTTTGATGCAATATTTCTTTGTTGAGCACAGGGGCACCCCGACGTGTCTTATTTCATTTCATTTCATTTTTATTTATCTCCTTCATTGATGTGCATCTTTGATCGATAGACAATTATACCTCAATTATTCAATTATACATTTACACACCAATGCCTAAGAAGGAGCAGGATAAGAAAAAAAAAAAAAAAATATATATATATATATATATATATATATATATATATATATATATATATATATATATATATATATATATATATATATATATGTATATATACACTTATATATACATATATATATATATACAGTACATATATATATATATATATGTATATATACACTTATATATACATATATATATATATACAGTACATATATATAAATATATATATATATAAATATATATGTATATATATATATTTGATATATATATATCTATATATATATATATATATATAGATATATATATATATATCAAATATATATATATATATATATATATATATATATATATATATATATATATATATATATATATATATTAGATATATATAGCGCACTTTCCGCGGACGCGATGATGTTACGTTATCGATGAGAAAATGCATTTTTAGACAATATGATTTGCCTGAGCGGCTTGGAGACACCGTGAGTAGCAAGCGGTACAAAGTGGATAAGAAAAGACAGGAAATTTTATTTTATTTTTTTTATACTTGGGACTTCCTGCGGGCCTGATTTTGGACGCTGGCTGGCCGGACCCCTGTTTTAGTGTCTTACTGTATGTGGGAAAAAACAGTACCAAAGTCGGCAGAATTTAATAATAATAATAATAATAATACCTGGGATTTATATAGCGCTTTTCTAAGTACCCAAAGTCGCTTTACATGTTAAAAACCCATCATTCATTCACACCTGGTGGTGGTAAGCTACTTTTGTAGCCACAGCTGCCCTGGGGTAGACTGACGGAAGCGTGGCTGCCAATTTGCGCCTACGGCCCCTCCGACCACCACCTATCATTCATTCAACATTCATTCACCGGTGTGAGCGGCACCGGGGGCAAGGGTGAAGTGTCCTGCCCAAGGACACAACGGCATGGTAAGAGGCGGGGAGCGAACCTGCAACCCTCAGGTTTCTGACACGGGCGCTCTACCCACTACGCCATGCCGCCCCAGAAAATTTGCTTGATAATTAGTTTTGAAATGATAAGTCAAGCAGATATTTTTTTTTTTTTTTTTTTTTTTTTTTTATAATGTCCTGCCCAGCTTCTCGGGCAAATCATATAGCAGATGTAGATGCCCATATCGGCTGTTCAGATTTACTTTACAAAAGAGAAGTGTAGGATACTTCTCTTGTTGCCTTACTTGTATTTTGACTTTATTAAATGTATTTATATTATCATTTGGTGCAGCCGGGCCGGAGCAGGAGGGGATAGAAAGAGAGAAAAAGGAAGACAGAGGGGGGAATTGTGGGGACAAGAGGGGGATTAGACAGAGAGACAAAAACAACAACAGCAAACACAACAACAACAACAACAGAGCAACATCAGCAAATACGACATGTACAAATATGATGGTAAAAGTAATAGCAAATAAGCAGTTAGCGAAAATTAAGCAGATTAATTAAGTCAAGCAGATATTTAAGTACAGTATTTATCTTTATTTTAACAAAAAATATTTTTGGAATACATTGTTTTTGATTATACTGAATTTTAAAAGATATGCAATTGCATGCAGTACATGATTTTTAATGTCAAAAGGAAAAGAACAGATATATGTAGTAAGAAAAGATTAAGCATTTTATTAACGCATATTATTTCCAGGCTTTCGCGGGCCACATAAAATAATGTGGCGGGCCAGATTTGGCCCCGGGGCCTTGAGTTTGACACTTGTGCACTTAACCGACTTACTTGGCTTTTCTTCTACATTGGAAATGAAAAATCTCACCAAATCTTTTTTTTCCCCCTGAAGCGATCATGACCACAATTGTGGAAGTTAATGATTTGCACATTGGCGCCATGTTTTGAACTTGTTAAAGAAAAAAACTAAACTTTAGGACAGAGTTGTGCCTTCAACCACGTAAATAAGCTACTCAAAGGCCAGCTACAACCACAATGCATTGTGTTCCCATTTAACACTCTCAAGCTTGATCATTTATACACAGAATAATGCATTACAAGAATCAGTTTGATTCCAGAAACGTGTTGAATAGAATCAGATCGAATCGTTCAGTGCTTAAAGAATCACACCCCTATTTTCCAGGAGGCCTCGGAACCCTGTATCTTGACTTTTAGCATACTATAAATCAGGGGAGTCAAACTCCTTTTCATTGAGGGCTACGTTGCAGTTTTGGCTCCCCTCAGAGGGCCGGCCGCTTGGAACATTAATAACAGAAACATACACGTATAAGGATTAGTCGCATAATATTGTCACATTTGATTAGTAAATGTATAGTTTACCTACACTGTAACAAAAAAAAATCAGTGGATTCTGCGGTCAGGAAAATGGCAGAATTTTACCATAAAATTTACACTCTATTTTACTGTAAAATTCTGGTGATTGAGATGCCAGTTTTTGATTTGATTTTTGCATAAAAAATATGCCTGTTGTTTTCACAGGGTATTACTGTAAATGTAGAAATTGTACCACCGTTTTTTTCTTACGGTAGGATCAAGACCGAGCGGTTTTCCAAAAATATATATTGTCATGTTTACAGTGTACAATTTGATGGATAACTTTCTTTGAAATCATAAGGCTAAGTAGATATTTATGTATGTTTTTACCCCAAACATGTTTCAAATGTATGCTAATATAATACCTGTTGCATTATTAGATAAAGTTGAAAAGATAGATAACTGCATGCAGTACATGTATTTTTTCTGTTAAAATAGAAAAAGAAAGAAAGATAAAGTACTTCATTGATGCATATTATTTCCAAGCTTTCGCGGGCCATTCAAAATGATGTGGCGGGCCAGATCTGGCCCCGGGGCCTTGAGTTTTACACTTGTGCTATAAATGATCTAAGACAGGGATGTCAAACGTACGGTCCGCAGGCCGGATCAGGCCCGCGAACAAGTTTTATCCGGCCCGCGGGATGAGTTTGCTAAGTATAAAAATGAGCCGAAATTTTTGAATGAAAGAAACTGTTGTTCTATATGTGTCCACTAGATGTCGCAATAGCAATTCTTTGTATCTTTGTCGATGATGCTACATGTGTGAAAAAAAATAAACCTCATGATGTTAGTGCACCAGTTTCGGAAAATGAACAAACTACATAAATAACATCCAGTAATTTGGTTTTGATATTTTTTTATTTTGATAGATTGAAAATTAACACCAACGAGTTGACTGATGAACATTGTCACATGATTTATTCAGAAAGTATAGATAACGACAAATAAAGAGAGAATGCTATTAACTGCAACATGGAAGTGTAAAAAACAACAATAACATTATGATTTATACATTTTCAGAATGTGCTTGTTCTATTTTTAAACAAAGAAAACAATCTGAAGCCGTCTTTATTTTTAAGTTATCGTGCCGTGATTTTACCAGTCCGGCCCACTTGGGAGTAGATTTTTCTCCATGTGGCCCCCGATCTAAAATGAGTTTGACACCCCTAATCTAAGAGAAGGCTAACACTTCGAAAACTCCTGGTTAATGATACAAAATGCAATGCATGATGTGACTGACACCTACAACATCGATTATAAGTCATGACATGCATACCTCTGCGATTGTTCTACTAAAAACTAAGCATCCCATCTGTGCAGGTGTACCTAATAGAGTGTCCAGGGTGTTTATAACTCAATTCCCGACACAGACAGACTTTTAGTTTGTCAATTCCACTTCCCAATTCGTTGAGGAGACCAAATAGACCCATTGTCTGATTCAGTGTTTTTCAACTACTGTGCCGCGGCACATGTGAGATACAGTCTAGTGTGCCGTGGGAGATGATCTAATTTCACCTATTTGGGTTAAAAATATATTTTGCAAACCAGTAATTATAGTCTGCAAATGATGTGTTGTTGTTGAGTGTCGGCGCTGTCTAGTGCTCGGCAGAGTAACCGTGTAATACTCTTCCATATCAGAAGGTGGCAGCCGGTAGCTAATTGCTTTGTAGATGTCAGAAACAGCGGGAGGCAGGGTGCAGGTAAAAAGGTGTCTAATGCTTAAACCAAAAATAAAAAAAAGGTGAGTGCCCCTAAGAAAAGGCATTAAAGCTTAAAGTCCTACTGAAACCCACTACTACCGACCACGCAGTCTGATAGTTTATATATCAATGATGAAATTTTAACATTGCAACACATGCCAATACGGCCGGGTTAACTTATAAAGTGCAATTTTAAATTTCCCGCGAAATATCCGGCTGAAAACGTCTCGGTATGATGACGTTTCCAGACATTTTGGAATAACACGGTGGCCAGCTTAAGTCGTCTGTTTTCACCACATAATTCCACAGTATTCTGGACATCTGTGTTGGTGAATCTTTTGCAATTTGTTTAATGAACAATGGAGACAGCAAAGAAGAAAGCTGTAGGTGGGATCGGTATATTAGCGGCTGGCTACAGCAAGACAACCAGGAGGACTTTGAATTGGATAGCAGACGCGCTATCCGACGCTAGCCGCCGACCGCACCGATGATCGGGTGAAGTCCTTCGTCGCGCCGTCGATCACTGGAACGCAGGTGAGCACGGGTGGTGATGAGCAGATGAGGGCTGGCGTAGGTGGAGAGCTAATGTTTTTGGCTGTCGAGGTCCCGTAGCGAAGTTAGCTTCAATGGCGTTGTTAGCAACAGCATTGCTAGGCTTCGCCAGGCTGGACAGCATTAACCGTGTGGTTACAGGTCCAGGGTTTGGTTCGGTGTCTCCTGATAGTAGAAGTTATAATAGTATTGTTGATCTTCTGTCTATCCTTCCAGTCAGGGGCTTATTTCTTCTGTTTCTATCCGCAGTTAAGCACGATGCTATCACGTTAGCACCGAAGCTAAAGTGCTTCGCCGATGTATTGTCGTGGAGATAAAAGTCACTGTGAATGTCCATTTCACGTTCTCGACTCTCATTTTCAAGAGGATATAGTATCCGAGGTGGTTTAAAATACAAATCCGTGATCCACAATATAAAAAGGAGAAAGTGTGGAATCCAATGAGCCCTTGTACCTAAGTTACGGTCAGAGCGAAAAAAGATACACCCTGGCGTCCTGCACTGCACTCTAATCCTTCACTCTCACTTTCCTCATCAACGAATCTTTCATCCTCGCTCAAATTAATGGGGTAATCGTCGCTTTCTCGGTCCGAATCGCTCTCGCTGCTGGTGTAAACAATGTGCAGATGTGAGGAGCTCTTCAACCTGTGACGTCATGCTACTTCCGGTACAGGCAAGGCTTTTTTTATCAGCGACCAAAAGTTGCGAACTTTATCGTCGATGTTCTCTACTAAATCCTTTCAGCAAATATATGGCAATATCGCGAAATGATCAAGTATGACACATAGAATGGATCTGCTATCCCCATTTAAATAAGAAAATCTCATTTCAGTAGGCCTTTAAGGATGGCTATGCAAAACGAAAGTAAAACTGAACTGGCTACAAAGTAAGCAAAAACAGAATACTGGATGACAGCAAAGACTTACTGTGGAGCAAAGACGGCGTCCACAATGTACATCTGAATATGACATGACAATCAACAATGTCCCCACAAAGAAGGATAAAAACAACTGAAATAATCTTGATTAGTAAAACAAAGTAGATGCGGTCCCCTCCAAGGTTTCTCATTGTCATCCCATTGGGTTGAGTTTTTTCTTGCCCTGATGTGGGAACTGAGCCCAGGATGTCGTTGTGGCGTGTGCAGCCCTTTGAGACACTCATGATTTAGGGCTATATAAGAAAACATTGATTGATTGATTGATGGATGCTTGGTTATGGTTTAAAATCATATCCAACAACTGCAACAACAACTTTTTACTATCAACTGAGTTTGGTTTTTTAATGATTTCTGCTGGTGGTGTGCCTCCAGATTTTTTCAACGCAAAATAAATGTGCCTTGGCTCAAAAAAGGTTGAAAAACACTGGTCTGATTCACTAATCGATCCTATTTAGTAACATTTTACGATGGCAGTTGGCTAAGTTACTGATACCTGTAGCATCAACTCAGGTGTATTTTTGTTACCATTGCCAGCTTAATGAGCCGCATATCATTGCTGCCGAACTTCAATATTTAAAACACTAAACGTGATTTAGAAAAGCGAACATTGGCTATTTTCCAACAAGCGAAAGGAATGTTCTAGCGACGAATGCGCCGAACAAGCATGCACTTGCACTGGGCTAGCTAATGCTAACTGTAATGCTAGCTAATGCTAACTGCAGCTAGCACGGAGGGAAAGCTCAACATTTTGGCTAAGGAGGAGGACTTTACCTTGAAAATGTGAAATATCCGAGTCCAACTTCACTCCCACGGCAACCAGCAGTCAACCAAGAACCCGCCCGGCGTGGAGAACAGCCCGCCGCCAGCCGCACATCGTAGCCGGCTAATGATGCTAGCTCCTGGTGCTAGCAGGGGGAGGCAGGTCCGATGGTCTCCCAGCAACAACACCCGATTCCCGGCCTTATTGACAACCGCGCCGCGGTAGAATGGCAATCGGGGGGAAAAAAAGAAAGAAAATCGAGGCGCTGCAGTAAAGAGGTGCGACTAACAGTATGACATCAGTAATAGACGCAACATTGCAGACAGAAATGCATGCATATGTTGAAGATTGCAGAACAGCGAGCAGCAGGGCGTTCGCGCTCCTAAAAAAAAAAAACTATCATAGCAGCTATGCGCATGCGCCGTTACTCCACAGACGCGAGAAACCTTTTTTTTAAATAAACTTTATTTTTTATAACAACCTGTGTAACTTTGTTGTAATACAACTTTTCAAAAATAATAAAAGTACACAATCAAAAAAGCTGACGTTGTTCCATTTGATAATGTTTATCATTCTGACCGCTAGAGGGCGTAGAAGAATGTGATTGATTGATTGATTGAGACTTTTATTAGTAGGTTGCACAGTGAAGTACATATTCCGTACAATTGACCACTAAATGGTAACACCCGAATAAGTTTTTCAACTTGTTTAAGTCGGGGTCCACTTAAATTGATTCATGATACAGATATATACTATCATATATACCAGACCTGGGCATTGTACGGCCCGCGGGCCGCATCCGGCCCTTTGCGCATCCCTGTCCGGCCCGCGTGAGGCCAATCAAAAATTTCAAAATACATTTCAAAAAGTATCTATGTCGAGTGTGCAATACAACGGTGCTGCTTTTGTTTTGAAAAGCGTTATTTGTATTACTTCCGTGTGGACGTATGCGCGTGTGCGATTGTGAGTGAATTGAACGGCGCAATAACAAATTACAAAATAAAGTTTAAAAAACATCTATGTCGTGCGCGCAATACAACTGTGCTGCTTTTATTTTGAAATGTGTTATTCATGCCATATGTCCGGGGGGAACCTGTGAGTGCAGGTGCACAGCGACAAGTGATGAGACGCTAAAAAAAGAAAAGTTGATGACGAATGGCGTGTTTTGGACTGGCAAGTATTTCTTTACATAAATTAATGGTAAAGCCGTGTGCTTAATGTGTGGTACACAGCTTGCTGTGTTTAAAGAATATCATTTTAATCGCCACTACACGAAGAAACACGAGGGAAAATACCGGAATGTGTCTGATGAAGCGCGCGCAAGGGAGGCTGATGCGTTGATGGTAAAACTGCAAAGCCAACAAGGACTTTGTGCCATATTTCACACCCCCAGAGATGCAGCCGTCAGGACAAGTTTCGTCATTTCTCACAAAAGCGCCAGAAAAAGTAAGGCGTTTTCTGACGGAGAGTTTATTAAGGAGTGCTTATTGGACTCTGTTGCGCTGTATGCCCGGAGACATGGACTGTTTTTCGCTAACTTTGGATGAGATCTGCGATGTACGTGACACCTCCAGCTGCTCTTCTTCTTATGTGGGATAACTGCAGACTTTCAAATCACGGAGTAGGTGGCAGCCATGCAGTCAATTAAAGAGACAACCACAGGTAATGACTTGTTCACATAGGTAAATGTGTGTTTGGACATGTTAGGACTGAAATGGGACAAGCTGGCAGGTGTGACAATCCAATCCAATCCACTTTATTTATATAGCACATTTAAACAACAAAATGTTTCCAAAGTGCTGCACAACAATATTAAAAACAATATTCAAATATTATCCTTAGCTCCACCAATGACTGAATAAAAAGAAAAAACAATTACATATAAAACCAATATAAAAAACAATATAAAATAAATATGATTAAAAACTATTTTTAACAACAGATGGTTGTCCAAATCTGATGGGGAAAAATGTTGGACAATGCAGGATAAAGTGACCATCAAAAGCAATCTGCTTTTGTATAAAGTTAAGTGAGGTTAAATTAAATTATTATTATTATTATTAATTATTATTATTATTATCATCATTATTATTTATCTTACGGTATATCAAAAATAATATTGAGCAAAATTTAATTGAAATATTGTCGTGTGGCCCTCCAGCAGTGCTCGGGTTGCTTATGCGGCCCCCGGTGAAAATTAATTGCCCACCCCTGATATATACTATCATCATAATACAGTCATCACACAAGATAATCACATTGAATTATTTACATTATTTACAATCAGGGGTGTGGAGGGGGGGGGGGGTGTACACTATATTGCCAAAAGTATTTGGCCAGCCATCCAAATAGAATAGAATAGAATGAACTTTATTGTCATTATATTTGCATATAACGAGATTAAGGACTCCAATTTAAGGTGCGGTAGTGGGAACAATATGGGGTAAAAATAAATTAAATTACACAACAGGTAATAAAGAAAAAACTAACAATTGAAATAAACAGACTACTATCCAATAAAAATAATACGCAAAGCTGTACAATATACAAAACACTATAGTGATGAGAATCAGGTGTCCTAATCACTTGGCCCGGCCACAGGTGTATAAAATCAAGCACTTAGGCACTTCCACACTGTTTCTACAAACATTTGTGAAAGAATGGGCCGCTCTCAGTGATTTCCAGTGTGGAACTGTCATAGGATGCCACCTGTGCAACAAATCCAGTCGTGAAGTTTCCTCGCTCCTAAATAGTGATGGGTTGATGAGGCCTCATGAAGCGTTTCGACACATTGCAAAACTGTATTGATACTGTGTCGATACTGTGTCACTAAATACTGACATCTGCTGGACATTAAAAATCCCTACAGGCAACCTATGGACCGACTCAACTGACACTGATTTTATGACCTAGTATATACAATAATATAAACCAAGTCATTGTATTTCATTTAGGATTATTTAATATCTTCATTTAAATAAAAATATATTTTTATCTTTTTTAGATACAGTCAAATAATGTGAACATGTATCATGACTAGGATGGTAGAAGATGGGGATTGAACCCCAGTAACCGATTGCTGGCACGGCCACGCTACCAACTTCGCCACGCCGTCATTCCTGTACCTTCTCTAGTAACAGTAGTGATGGGTCCACACAGATGCATAGGCGCATGCGTCGAGCTCATAGAGCGAAACCCTGTGTCGGTGCGCGTACCGCTTTTAGAAAGTCACGTGACCGATCATGAGCTGCTTTGGTCACGTGACCGATACGCGAACTGTATCGCACTGACGCCTCCTCTGTGCCCTGTGAGCAACATTCCCTCTAAGGTGCGACACCTTCTCTGGAGTGATGAATCACGCTTTTCCATCTGGCAATCTGATAGACCAGAACGCTACATTTCGGACTGCATTGTGCCGAGTTTGAAATTTGGTGGAGGAGGAATTATGGTGTGGGGTTCTTTTTCAGGAGTTGGGCTTGGCCTCTTAGTTCTAGTGAAAGGAACTTTGAATGCTCCAGGATACCAAAACATTTTGGACAATTCCATGCTCCCAACCTTGTGGGAACAGTTTGGAGTGGGCCCCTTCCAACATGACTGTGCACCAGTGCACAAAGCAAGGTCCATAAAGACATGGATGACAGGGTCTGGTGTGGATGAACTTGACTGGCCTGCACAGAGTCCTGACCTGAACCGATAGAACACCTTTGGGATGAATTAGAACGTAGACTGAGAGCCAGGCCTTCTCGACCAACATCAGTGTGTGACCTCACCAATGCACTTTTGGAAGAATGGTGGAAAATTGCTATAAACACACTCCGCAACCTTGTGGACAGCCTTCCCAGAAGAGTTGAAGCTGTAGTAGCTGCAAAAAGTGGACCCACATCATATTGAACCTAATGGGTTAGGAATGGGATGGCACTTCAAGTTCATGTGTGAGTCAAGGCAGGTGACCAAATACTTTTGGCAATATAGTGTATATTTATTATTTCTATATTAACTTTACATTTTTCTTCCTGTAATCATTTTTCATGAATAAGGAATCTATTTTTATTAAAAAATGACAATCATTAATTTGTGAGACTTGGAGAATGGGTACAAAATATTACTAATTCATAATTTGACTTGTTCTTCCTACTTTACAGATGTGTTCAATTCCGCAAGTTTTAACATGAAATGATCTTTAGTGGAATTTTCTTAAACATGTCCAGTATGAACATGTTTCATTTTTAATTGTGGTAATAGCATTACTGTAATGCAGTGCAACATGAAAAGAATACAAGTTGTTGCATGTCCAAAATTAGTTTAAAAAAATATAAACAATTTGAACAAGGCTTATTTACTTTTCTCTACGGAGTGCTGTACTTAGTGTATACTTGCCTGGTAGAGATGGGACATTCTCGGACGAGGCGGGTCTTTTGAACGGCTCCTTTGTTCAGTGGACAATGAGACTTGTGAGTCATTTGTTTGCGAGTCCTTCCTCTCAATAAATGAGAATATGGTCAAAACTAATTTACCTAATGAGTTCAATTAAGACTAATTAAAGGCTGAAGAAGTTTTTGCTGTTATTTTTGGCGAACCAGTAGTTTACAAGATGGAACTTGTTGACATTTTTTCCATAAAAGATAGTTTTATTTGACAAAAATAGTATTAAAAAACAACAACTTAAAATCGATGGGTAGGCCTGAAGTTGATCTCGAGACTTGAGCGTTGAAAGTAAAGATACAATACAAATTTGATTTATTTTTAACACTTTTATAAGTGGGTGACTTTTGGATCCCCAATCATTTTAGTGGGAATTAAAAAACATTTTGTTTGATTTGCAAAAACACTGGTCAAAGAGCCTTATATTACAGGAGTTATCTGCTTTTTACTGCAAAACAACAAGTCAAAGATCCTCTATATAACAGAAAAGCACTGCTTTTTATTGCGAAACCACAAGTCAAAGATCCTCTACATTACAGGGGAGTTTTGTTTCATCTGCAAAAACACTAGTGAAAGATACTTTATATTACATAAGTTATCTGCTTTATACTGCAAAACCCCATTTCAAAGATCTTCTACATTACAGGGAAGTTTTGTTTCATTTGCAAAAACACTGGTCAAATATCCTTTATATTACAGGAGTTATCTGCTTTATACTGCAAAACCACAAGTCAAAGATCCTCTATACAACAGGTGTGTTCTGCATTGTGTAAGGATCTATACTGCAAAACAGTGGTTAAAGATTGTCTATATAACAGGAGTTCTCTGCTTTTTACTGCAAAAACACAAGTCAAAGATCCTCTATATAACAGGAGTGCTATGCTGTATACTGCAAAAGCACAAGTCAAAGATCATTTACTTTACAGGGGAGTTTTGTTTCATCTGTAAAAACACTGGTCAAAGATCCTCTATTAGCAAGAGTGCTCTGCTTTATACCGTGAAAACACTAGTCAAAGATCCTCTATATCACAGTAGAGCTCTGCATTGTGTAAGGACCTCTAATGCAAAACACTGGTTAAAGATTGTCTATATAACAGGAGTGCTCTGCTGTATACTGCAAAAACACGAGTCAAATATCCTCTTTATTACAGGGGTGTTAGGTTTCATCTGCAAAAATACTTGTCAAAGATCCTTTATAACAGGAGAGCACTGATGTTTGTACTGCAAAACTACATGTCAAAGATCCTCTACATTACAGGTGTGCCTTGTTTAATCTGCAAAACCACAAGTCAAAGATCCTCTATTAGCAACAGTGCTCTGCTTTACACTGCAAAACCACAAGTCAAAGATCCTCTATATTACAGGAGTGCTCTGCATTGTGTAAGGACCTATGCTGTAAAACACTGGTTAAAGATCCTCTTTATTACAGGAGTGCTTTGTTTTATACTGCAAAAACACTCCTTAAAGATCCTCTTTAAAACAGGAGTGCTCGGCATTGTGCAAGGACTTATACCGCAAAAACACTAGTCAAAGATCCTCTATATAACAGGAGTGTTTTGCATTGTGTAAGGACCTATGCCGCAAAAACACTAGTCAAAGATCCTCTATACGACAGGAGTGTTCTGCATTGTGTAAGGACCTACACTACCGTTCAAAAGTTTGGGGTCACCCAAACAATTTTGTGGAATAGCCTTCATTTCTAAGAACAAGAATAGATTGTCGAGTTTCAGATGAAAGTTCTCTTTTTCTGGCCATTTTGAGCGTTTAATTGACCCTACAAATGTGATGCTCCAGAAACTCAATCTGCTCAAAGGAAGGTCAGTTTTGTAGCTTCTGTAACGAGCTAAACTGTTTTCAGATGTGTGAACATGATTGCACAAGGGTTTTGTAATCATCAATTAGCCTTCTGAGCCAATGAGCAAACACATTGTACCATTAGAACACTGGAGTGATAGTTGCTGGAAATGGGCCTCTATACATCTATGTAGATATTGCACCAAAAACCAGACATTTGCAGCTAGAATAGTCATTTACCACATTAGCAATGTATAGAGTGTATTTCTTTAAAGTTAAGACTAGTTTAAAGTTACCTTCATTGAAAAGTACAGTGCTTTTCCTTCTAAAATAAGGACATTTCAATGTGACCCCAAACTTTTGAACGGTAGTGTATACTGTAAAACAGTGGTTAAAGATTGTCTATATAACAGGAGTGCTCTGCTTTTTACTGCAAACACACGAGTCAAAGATCCTCTATATAACAGAAGAGCACTGCTTTTTATTGCAAAACCACATGTCAAAGATCTTCTACATTACTGTTATTGTAAAAACAAATATAAATAATATCAATGTTATGAATTCACATCAAATATTGTACTTTGAAATATATTTGGGGTGGAAAATATTCCATGTTTATTTTGCAATATTGCACGTTTTGTGTTTTTGCCATAAAAAGAGGGTTTTGACGTGCATAAAACATTTAAAAAAATACCTTTATATTGACAGATCTGAAGTTGATCTAGAGATTTAGGCGTTAAATGAAAAAAAAAGAAAAAAAAAGACTTATTTTTCACATTTTAATTGGTTTTAAAAAAGGAAAAATTATTTTTGTTTTGATTTTTCTACGGAAAAAAGTTTGGACACCCCTGCTGTAAAATGTAATCATCAAAATAATGAAGAAAGTAAATAAATCATTGAAATATTTGTCTTTGAGTGCATCGATAAACATCATCATCTCTGTAGGCAAGAAGTCAAAGATCCTCTAAATAACAGGAGTGTTCTGCATTGTGTAAGGACCTATACCGCAAAACAGTGGTTAAAGATTGTCTTTATAACAGGAGTGCTCTGCTTTTTACTGCAAAAACATCAGTCAAAGCTCCTCTATATAACAGAAGAGCACTGCTTTTTATTGCAAAACCACATGTCAAAGATCTTCCACATTACTGTTATTGTAAAAAAAATAAATGTTAATGTTATGAATTCATATCAAATATTCCACTTTGAAATATTTTTTGGGTGGAAAATATTCCATGTTTTGTGTTTTTGCCATAAAAAGAGGGTTTTGACGTACATAAAACATGAAAAAATAGCTTTATATTGACAGATCTGAAGTTGATCTAGAGATTTAAGAGTTAAAAGTACAAATAAAATAAAAATGATGACTTATTTCAACACTTTTATAAGTTTGGAGCCCAAAAAATTTCAATGGGAATAAAAAAAACCCCGTTATTGTTAATATATATATATATATATATATATATTTAAAATCAATATTAGGAATTCTACTTACTTCACATCAAATGATCCACTTTGAAATATTTTTGGGGTGGAAAATATTACACGTTATGTGTTTTTGCAATAAAAATGTGCATACAACATGAAAAAATATCATCATATTTACCGATCTGAAGTTGATCTAGAGATTTAAGCGTTAAAAGTACAAATAAAATAAAAATGATGACTTATTTCAACACTTTTTTTCAATGGGAATAAAAAAACCCCCTTATTGTATTGAAGCCAATACAAAATAGCTTTGTTTTCATCTCATTATTCCACAGTATTCTGGACATCTGTGTTGGTGAATCTGTTGCAATTTGTTCATTGCATTATGGAGAAAGAAGCTGAGCAAGCAAAGAAGAAAGTTGTCGGTGCGAAGCGGAGTATTTTGCGAGGGAAGTCAGCAACACAACACAGCCGGCGTTACATTGTTTACATTCCCGAAAGATGCAGTCAAGATCGAAGAACTCGGACAACAGAGACTCTTACCAGGAGGACTTTGACTTCGATACACAGACGCCTGTAGAGAACTGGGACAACACATGGGACGGCGTGGCGAAGTTGATAGAGTGGCTGTGCCAGCAATCGGAGTGTTGCTGGTTACTGGGGTTCAATTCCCACCTTCTACCTTCCTAGTCACGTCCGTTGTGTCCTTGGGCAAGACACTTCACCCTTTGCCTCTGATGGCTGCTGGTTAGCGCCTTGCATGGCAGCTCCTGCCATCAGTGTGTGAATGTGTGTGTGAATGGGTAAATGTGGAAATACTGTCAAAGCGCTTTGAGTACCTTGAAGGTAGAAAAGCGCTATACAAGTATAACCCATTTATTTATCATTTATAACACAGACTCTTACCAGGATTACTTTGATTTAGATACACAGACGCAGACGCGGTACCGTGAGTGCTCTTCCAAACATTTGATCGCTTGCCCGTACGTGCGTGTCACGTACGTAACTTTGGTTAAATATATAAGCTTTATGAACCATGGGTTAGGTGAACGGTCCTTTGGGCTGAGTGACTGTGTGTGTTGTGCAGGTGTTTGAATTGTATTGGCGGGTTATATGGACGGGAGCTAGGAGCTAGGAGCTAGCATAACAAACACCAAAGTGTTTTTATGCGGGATTAATTTGTGGCATATTAAATATAAGCCTGGTTGTGTTGTGGCTAATAGAGTATATATATGTCTTGTGTTTATTTACTGTTGTAGTCATTCCCAGCTGAATATCAGGTCACCCCCGGCTCTCACAGCATCTTCCCTATCTGAATCGCTTCCACTCCACACTAGTCCTTCACTTGCACTTTACTCATCCACAAATCTTTCATCCTCGCTCAAATTAATGGGGAAATCGTCGCTTTCTCGGTCCGAATCGCTCTCACTTCTGGCCGCCATCACTGTAAACAATAGGGAACTTTGCGGAAATGTTCAACTGATTACGTCACGCTACTTCCGGTAGGGGCAAGCCTTTTTGTTGTCAGATACCAAAAGTTGTGATCTTTATCGTCGTTGTTCTATACTAAATCCTTTCAGCAAAAATATGGCAATATCGCGAAATGATCAAGTATGACACATAGAATAGATCTGCTATCCCCGTTTAAATAAAACAATTTCATTTCAGTAGGCCTTTAAAATCAATGTTATGAATTCTACTTACTTCACATCAAATATTCCACTTTGAAATATTTTTGGGGTGGAAAATATTGCACGTTATGTGGTTTTGCCATACAAATGTGCATAAAATATGAAAAAATATCTTTATATTGACATATCTGGAGTTGATCTAGTGATTTAGGCGTTAATAATTACATATTTTTCACATTTTAATTGGTTTTGAAAATGAAAAATAATTTTCGTTTTGATTTTTCAGAGGAAAAAAGTTTGGACACCCCCGCTGTAAAATATATTCATCAAAATAATGAAGAAAGTAAATAAATCTTCGGCTTGAGTGCATCGATAAACATCCTTTCTCTGTAGTCAAAGATCGTCTATTCGACAGGAGCACTGCACTTGAATAAATAAAGGAGACATGTTGAGTGTGGCTGCATGCAGCTTTTATTTGTTCCTATGGTCCATCTTAGAAAGAGTACAAAATCAACATGTCAACAACATGCATGTTCCCTTCCTTCACACTTGCTATTATCAAAAACATGCTCCTGTTCCCAACATGTCCTCAGGGGCCCGGGGCCTTCTTCACATGGACAGAGAGGTTAAAGGGACATGCCTTGTTCTAGTCTACAAGTCTTAGTGCAAAAATAGTCCTCTCTTACGTGGCAACACAGACGGGCAGAGAGCATATCCAAAGTTACTATTTACACACATGAAGGGCGGCCATCTTTCTTCCAAAACATCCGAGTGGAGCATCCCCATAAATAACGAGGTCACCAGTCACATTGGAGGCATGTTAGCGAGCGCCTGATTGAGGCAAAATAACTCAAAGACATGGTGGTCATTTTTATTATTATTATTTTTTTTTACACATGTCCAAAAGGCAAATGTAAGCATTAAAAATAAGTAATTCTGATGTTGAAGTATTATTGGAGCTAAACTATTTGCAAATCTGTGCACTTGTAATCCCATTCATGTGTACTCATTTGTGTGTCTGTGTCTCAATCTGTGTGTGTGTAATCAGATCCATGTGTACTAATTTGTGTGTCTGTGTCTCAATCTGTGTGTGTAATCAGATCCATGTTTATATTTGTGTGTCTGTGTCTCAATCTGTGTGTGTGTGTAATCAGATCCATGTTTTAATTTGTGTGTCTGTGTCTCAATCTGTGTGTGTGATCAGATCCATGTTTTAATTTGTGTGTCTGTCTCAATCTGTGTGTGTGTGTGATCAGATCCATGTTTTAATTTGTGTGTCTGTGTATAAATCTGTGTGTGTGATCAGATCCATGTTTTAATTTGTGTGTCTGTGTCTCAATCTGTGTGTGTGTGATCAGATCCACATTTTAATTTGTGTGTCTGTGTCTCAATCTGTGTGTGTGTGATCAGATCTGAGTTTTAATTTGTGTGTCTGTGTCTCAATCTGTGTGTGTGTAATCAGATCCATGTTTTAATTTGTGTGTCTGTGTCTCAATCTGTGTGTGTGATCAGATCCATGTTTTAATTTGTGTGTCTGTCTCAATCTGTGTGTGTGTGTGATCAGATCCATGTTTTAATTTGTGTGTCTGTGTATAAATCTGTGTGTGTGATCAGATCCATGTTTTAATTTGTGTGTCTGTGTCTCAATCTGTGTGTGTGTGATCAGATCCACATTTTAATTTGTGTGTCTGTGTCTCAATCTGTGTGTGTGTGATCAGATCTGAGTTTTAATTTGTGTGTCTGTGTCTCAATCTGTGTGTGTCTAATCCAATTCATGTGTACTAATTTGTGTGTCTGTGTCTCAATCTGTGTGTGTGATCAGTTCCATATTTTAATGTGTGTGCTGTGTCCCAATCTGTGTGTGTGTGATCAGATCCATGTTTTAATTTGTGTGTCTGTGTCTCAATCTGTGTGTGTCTAATCCGATTCATGTGTACTAATTTGTGTGTCTGTGTCTCAATCTGTGTGTATGATCAGATCCATGTTTTAATTTGTGTCTCTGTGTCTCAATCTCTGTGTGTGTGTGTAATCATATCCGCGTTTTGTGTGTCTATGTCTCAATCTGTGTGTGTGATCAAATCTGAGTTTTAATTTGTGTGTCTGTGTCTCAATCTGTGTGTGTCTAATCCAATTCATGTGTACTAATTTGTGTGTCTGTGTCCCAATCTGTGTGTGTAATCAGATGCGCGTTTTAATTTGTGTGTCTGTGTCTCAATCTGTGTGTGTGTAATGAGAGAGTGTAATGCGGTGTTGTCATCACAGAATAAGATGAGTGTGTGCAAGGCGCCAACTTGTGGTGAGTATAGGGAAGTATAGTTGCAGACACACAAGTCTTTTTACACATCCAGATCACTGCACAGACACACTAGTCATGTGTATACATATACACCGCCCCCCCCCCCCCCCCGCTACCACCAAACCCCGCCCAATTCAACCGACGTACGAGGGGGGGGGGGGGGGGGGGTTTGGTGGTAGCGGGGGTGTATAATGTAGACTGGAAGAGTTAGGGCTGCATGGGATTCTGGGTATTTGTTTTGTTGTGTTTATGTTGTGTTACAGTGCGGATGTTCTCCAGAAATGTGTTTGTCATTCTTTTTTGGTGTGGGTTCACAGTGTGGCGCATATTTGTAACGTAACAGTGTTAAAGTTGTTTTATACGTCCACCGTCAGTGTAAGCTGTGTGGCTGTTAAGCAAGTATGCCTTGCTGTCTCCTACGTGTGAAAGTAAAAGCTACATACAACATGTACGCTGTTTGTACAGGCTATAGAAGACAATAAATGCAGTGCCAATAGGGCAAGCCCTTAATTTAGTTGTTAGGGTGAAAATCAGAGATTATTTGCCCCGGGAGATTTCCAGGAGATGCACTGAGATCCGTAAGTCTCCTGGGAAAATCGGGAGGGTCGGCAAGTTTACAGCTGAGCCGCATCAGACTGGTCAAAGAGCCGCATGCGGCTCAGGAGCCGCGGGTTCCAGACCCCTGCCCTTTGGTGTGTAGTGAAGCATGTTTAGCTATTCCTCATCCTCCAGTGATAATGGTACTTGTAAGAAACTTACTTTATTCGTCGCTATGGAGGCCAGGATTAGTGATTTAGAAGTAGCTAAAACACTGTGGATGGATGTTAGCCGCTAGCTAGCTAGCCATGTCTTAAGCACCTCTTCCTGAGGGTGTTTCAGTGTTATAACTTCACCTTTTTCTTTACTTTTTACACCAAAATGCGTCCATTCTCCCTTTTCTGTCTACACACTGTGTCTGCTTGTAAGTACTCTGTGTGTGTGCGCTGCCCAACATGCTCCTCTGCTCGTAGAACCAGCAATGTCACCACGTGACGACACTCCGTCATGCCCGGGAACCGGTACTTTTCAAACAGAATTTAGTACCGTTTTTGATTCATTAGTACCGCGATACTATACTAGTACCGGTATACCGTACAACCCTAACACACAGATGGAAATACGGACAGACATATCTTTTTTGTTACACACACACAGATCGAGATACAGATACACACATCAGTACACTTGAATCAGATTACAGACGCACAGATTGAGATAGTTTTGCTACAATAATACTTCCATATGTGAGGGCTAATAACCAAGCTACAAGTGAGTGTTTAACCAGGAAATACTGGTAATTAAACACATTGTGTTAAGTTAAGTGATTGATATCATTTCATATTTTAAAGTCATGACAAGTAGAATTTGTGCTGACTCGTGACTAAAATAAGCCTTTAGACAATATTGACCCAAATATAAGACAACTTTTTTTCAAAACCAGTTTTGAACAAGGGTGTCCCGATTTAACATTGATATCGGTCCGACATCAGTATCGGATGATATGGGCTTGCATCGAAAATGTCCGATACAAACAGTCCCGCAGCGTGTTTACTTGTGCAAAGTGAGCTAGTTAGCATCTGAATGTCCTCCGAAAAAGTTGGTCATGGTTGGACTTTTCTCGTATTTCAGTCATTTACAAAAAAGTAAACATGTTAGGCAATTGACTACAGGAAGCTAGCGAATACACAACAGCTAAGCACACAATAGCACACAAGCTAGACACAGGTAATAATTAACTAAACAATATTGCAGTGTAAAACAGCACATTTGTCCAATATAAACAGGTATCAAATAATTACTTATACATACAGCGTATCAGAAAGTATCCAGTAACAAACGTGTCTGCACCATTCACTTTATGACGACATGAGCTTAATTTAAGAAAAAATAAAACATTTACCACTTCACTTCAACTTTAAGACAGCATAAGTACATTCCTGATAAAAAAAAATGAAACAAAACAGGTTAATGTCTTTCATACAGTCGCTACCAGTGCAAAATGATACAATGATACTGAAATTGTATCAGATCAATATCGGTATCGGAGGTGAACAAGTTGTATCGGGACACCCTTAGTTTTGAAAGACAAACTTATTTTTTAATGTTAGATTTCTTTTCTGCTCCTTTTTTGATCATCATTATTTTTAAATATGCAAAACAAAAAATCAGACATTTGTATCCTACCAGGTGTGTGTGAGTGACAGGGAAAAAAGCTCCGACTTGCCTGCTTAGAAGAGAAGTTTGTTGTGTAAATCTTTACGCCCTGCATGCAAGACGACTCTTCTTTTTTTGGGGTGGGGCTCCGGTCTTGTATAGGGGTCAATGTTTGACATGTTTATTGGTTTTGATACAGTGGAACCTCCAAAGCTGAACATAAATTGTAGTCACGCCTTAAAAGTCAAACAAAACGTTACGTTTAAAAACATGCAGACTTTAACTTAGCAAGCATTTTGGGAATTACTGTAGTGTTTTGGAAATGTAACGATAACCATAGAATTGTACATTGAACTTTCCATCCAATGTTTTTCTTTATTTGACTTTTATTGTGCTGTAATGTTTAGCTATTCCTCACTTTTGTTCTGAAACATCACATAAATATTTCTTTTTTTGTTTTTGGAGGTTCAACTTGATTTTTTCAAAGCTTGACAAGAAGCTGAAAGTGTGTGCTCCATGAAGAATGTCTACTGGTGTACAAACAGGTATTTACAAATAAATAATGGCACAATAGCAGATTAGAGGAAGTGATGATGAATACTGACTTCAAAAAGAAAAACACTGCGGGGGAAAAACCAGACGTTGTGATATAAAACGTTGGCGTTGATCCCAACAGCCAGCAGGGGGCAGCAGACTCAACTATGTAAACATTTTCAACACATCAATGACAGTCCATACAGCAGGTGGTCATAATAATAATAACAATAATAACAATCACAATATCATTATGATTATTATTTCGACAATAATACAAATAATAATAATCATAATAATATTATCATCATCATGGGTACTCCGGCTTCCTCCCACCTCCAAATACATGCACCTGGTGATAGGTTGATTGGCAACACTAAATTGGCCCTAGTGTGTGAATGTGAGTGCAAATGTTGTCTGTCTATCTGTGTTGGCCCTGCGATGAGGTGGCGACTTGTCCAGGGTGTACCCCGCCTTCCGCCCGATTGTAGCTGAGATAGGCTCCAGCGCCCCCGTGACCCCAAAGGGAATAAGCGGTAGAAAATGGATGGATGGATGATGATGATTATTATGAATCATCATCACAATAATAATAATAATCATGAATAATTAATAACAACTATGGTTATTAATTAATAATGGTAATAATAAAATAATAACCATAATAATAATCATAGTAATAATAATAATAATCATCATAATAATATTCATCATCATCATAATATTATGATTATGATGATTTTTATGACGATGATTATTATTAATAATTAATAATAACTGATTATTATTAATACTTAATAGTAACAATAACCATAATATTAACATTAATAAACATTGTATCATAATAATCATATTAATAATAATAATCATAATCATCACCATAATAACAACAATAATAATCATAATAATATGATTATTATGACGACGATGATTATTATTATTAATGATTATTATGATGATGATGATTATTATTAGTCATCATAATAATAATAATAATCATTAATAATAACTATCGTTATTAATTAATAATGGTAATAATAAAATAATCATAATAATAAAAAAATACCAATAAAAATCATAATAATAATCATAGTAATAATAATAATCATAACCATAATAATAATAATCATAATAATTATAATAATTATAGCTATAATAATAACCATAATAATAATAATATTCATCATCACCATAATCATAATATTATGATTATGGTGATGATGAATATAATTATAATGATTATTATAAATAATGATCATTATTAATAATTAATAATAATTTATTATTAATACTTAATAGTAACAATAACCATAACAATAATATTAATAACAATTATCGTAATAATCATAATAATAATAATCAAAGTAATAATAATAATAATAATCATAATAATAACAATCACTATCTTAATAACAATAATAATAATAATAATAATAATAATAATAACAATCATAATAATAATAATCATCATCATCTTAATAATAATCATAATATTTATCATCATCATCATAATAATGCCCTAAAGTGGGAGTCCACACACCTGCCATGATGATGATGATGATGATGATGATGGCTATATCCACATTTTCTACAATAATGGCACCGCCCCCACACTGACACCTATGCTCCTACAGGAAGTGTGTATGCTCCTACAGGAAGTCTGTGTGCTCCTACAGGAAGTGTGTGTGCTCCTACAGGAAGTGAAACCACTGACCCAAAAGAAAAAGGTTGCTGTATGTTGCTGCCCTGATGCTTGGCCCACAAACACAAGGCACGAGGGCACAGAGTGTGTGTGTGTGTGTGTGTGTGCTTGCGTGCGTGTGTGTGTGTGTGTGTGTGTGTGTGTGCGTGCGTGTGGCAAAAAGAAACTAGCCTTAGACGACGCCCTCCATGTTAGTTGTGACAAGATGGCGGATGATGAGGCACTCTTCACGCGTCAGCAGAGTGACGGCAACAGTCCTGTGCGGCGCTGGCTCCGAGGTCAAAGGTCTCGCCAGCGTAAAGGGGGGGGGGGGGGGGCCCTCATAGGTGTGTCTCGTCTCTGGTCTCCGAGCCGAAGCGCGCCGGGTTCTTGGTGCCTCGACACTGACCCACCTGGGACTCCTCAGGCATGTGGGCCAGGGGGTCTGAGCGGATGATGTACCTGAAGACCACACACATCCCACAGAACATGCTGTTTGTTTCCATGACAACGGCCTCGTGGAGCCTGCAACATGTGGTATTGACGCCTGTGGCTGTAGACAACCTCCCGATGGAGCGTTAGATTAACACCAAAAGACGACATTAAAATATCATGGCTAGAGACTAGTACCCTTCACATTTGATCCCGTACTCAATGGTAGACATTTTCAGTACTTTTGTGTGGAAATAATTATTAGTTTTTGATCGTAAAACATCATTTTTATTACTTAAAAAATTATGTGATTATGATAACTGCTGTCCAGTTATTATATTTTGTTTTATGATCACATATCTCAGTCTCATTTGCAAGTCGTTCATCCAAGACGTTCTTTTTTAGGTTTTTGTTGCGCTCTAACAAGTGTTA
Source organism: Entelurus aequoreus (assembly GCF_033978785.1). Taxonomy (NCBI): domain Eukaryota; kingdom Metazoa; phylum Chordata; class Actinopteri; order Syngnathiformes; family Syngnathidae; genus Entelurus; species Entelurus aequoreus. The sequence continues at coordinate 38,529,285 of NC_084736.1, forward strand.
ATACTGTAAGCATTGCACTTACTGTATTACTAACCGGCTGTTTGATTGCAACATGTAGTTGTAGTTTTTATTAACAAATTTGGAGGTATTGAAATAATTTTAATTTTTTTTTAAAATAGCCAACGCTAATCAGTAGCATGTCAACAGCAAAGCCAATGTATATTAGCATCAAGCTAGCACATTTTTGGAAAAGTAGAGCCTGACTTTTCTTACCTTGGGGCCTTTTTTTTAAGTTCATTTTTTTGTTGGCATTGAAAAAGTCAACATTACCAAGAGGTAGTTTGGCTGTGTCCGCTCTCAGTGCTGCTGGAGTGATCGCCAGGCACTGTTGTATCATACGTGAATCGGTGCCTGGTAGGACCGGCGGGGTTCGGTCGGTGCCAAAAAAAAGTACTGGATCAATGAGTCACAACACTGGTTCTGTAGCTGCCGCGTAGCGTGATATACTTGTTAATAGCGGTGTCTCAATCTGATATTATTATCCCATGTCAGTATCGGATGATATCAGCTTGCATCTAAAAATGTCCGATACAAGCATGTTTACTTGTGCAAAGCTGTACAGCCTTTTAACATCTAAATGTCCTCCAATATTTCTTCTATCTTAGTCATTTACCAAAGGTAAACATGCTAGGCTTTATTCTACATGGATCTAGCAGCTACACCACAGCTAAGCACACAATAGCGCACAGGCTAGACAAACGTAGTAAGTGTCCTCGATTCACGGCTTCTCAATTATTTACAGGGAGAAGAAAATATAAATAGTATAATTGGCCTATAAAGTGGTTATAAGTACACCTCTGCATAACATTGTATCCTTATTAACATCAAAGAAAACAACAACGGTCATTCCTCGTCTCCCACCGTAGCCGCATGGAAGTCATACGCATCGTCACATTGTAGTACGGGAAAAAATAAATTATGTTTCACCAGGTCACCCCCCCCATGGGGGCTCCACTATTTCAGAAGGACCGCCTCAATTTAAAAATATTGCAGTCTAAAATGTGTTGTTACAGGCAAGTATTGAATACTCATAGTTGCATATTACTTACACATATAGGGTCTCTGTATTAGAAAGTATCCAGTAACAAACGTGTCCGCATCATTCAACTTACTGTGTTCTGAGCTTCAAGGGCAAATGCACTTTTTGGGTGGAATTTTGCCTATCAATCCTTATGTAAGAGACAAACACGTTTTTCTTTTTTTTAATGCATTTTAAATATTAAATAAATGTGATCAAAAGTCCGCTTACAATGGAGCCTATCAGAGCTGCTCTATTTTACCTATAAAGTCACTAAAAACATCCTCCATTGAGGTTTTATATACACACTGTAAGTATATATATATTTATAGTAACATTTGATATTGATGTATTTTGTTCATTTTAATCATACGCGGTGCATTAATTTTAAAAACGCATCACTGATTTTTACTCACTGCGGACTTCATGAGAGCCAACACGCATAATAAAACATCACTTAGTGTACAAAGTCTGCTGTCATTAGGATGCAGACTGCTAGGATGTTCATATATTCCCATTTAGATGAGGAATGACTCATAATCCCTGTGAAGGAACGTTCTCCGCACTTCCGGGTCTAAATTGGCTGTCAAAGTGTACCAACTTGTTGGAATACCTCGTCATCCTTCTACTGTCCAGGTGAGAGGCATGATTTATGATCGACTATAAACTTTTACGGGCAAAGGAATCGAGGAAGCAGTTTACCACGCCATGATGTAAACATAGCAGCATACATTGGTGATACTTACTTAAATACTTAGTCTTTGTTAGCACTTATAATAACAATATCACTAATACTTAGTCAATATTCAAGTCACAAAATGTAAATAGTTAATCTGCGTAAGCACTTATAATAACAATATCATTAATACTTGGTCAATATTCAAGTCACAAAATGTAAATAGTTTGTCTATGTTAGCCATACTTGCCAACCCTCCCGTTTTTAGCGGGAGAATCCCTTTATTCAGCGCCTCTCCCGACAACCTCCCGGCAGAGATTTTCTCCCGACAAACTCCCGGTATTCAGCCGGAGCTGGAGGCCACGCCCCCTCCAGCTCAATGCGGACCTGAGACTGAGTGGGGACAGCCTATTCTCACGTCCGCTTTCCCACAATATAAATACGCTTGCAAGTTCCAAAACGAATGGAAACAAGAATTTCAGTTCATCCAGGACAGTTCGAAGGGGAAGGTGTATGTTGCCTGTAAATATGTAGAACAGACTTCTCCATTGAACACGGTGGCCGAAATGATTTCTCAGTCATGAACAGAGAAGTTAAACAGGACAATACTGCCCTCTAATGGATAGATAATTCAAGTATTTCTTTTATGTAAATAAAATAAATATATAGCTAGAATTCACTGAAAGTCAAGTATTTCATACATGTATATATATACATACATATATATATATATATATATATATATATATATATATATATATATATATATATATATATATATATATATATATATATATATATATATATATATATGAAATATATATGAAATACTCGAGTTGGTGAATTCTAGCGGTAAATAACCACGCACCCAACCACGCCCCCCCCCCCAACCCCCCACCTCCCGATATTGGAGGTCTCAAGGTTGGCAAGTATGATGTTAGCACTTATACCGTAATTCCCGGACTATAAGCCGCTACTTTTTCCCCTCGTTCTGGTCCCTGCGGCTTATACAAGGGTGCAGCTTATTTATGGCCTGTTCTTCTCCGACGAAGAGGATTTCGGTGGTTTTAGTACGAGGAAGACGATGACACAATGATTAAAGACTGACTTTTCATATACCGGTAGGCTGGTTATTTTGATAACGTACAGGTGAGCACTTTGTATTACTTTGCACCGTTGTATTATTTGTACTCTGCACGAATGCTGTTCGCCATGTCAAAGATGTGAAAGTTTGATTGAATGATTGAAAGATTTATTGTTAATAAATGGGACGCTTTGCGTTCCCAAACAGTCATCTCTGTCCCGACAATCCCCTCCGTGGTAGCAGGAACCCCTATATACTACGGTAATTACACATCAAAACCCTGCGGCTTATAGTCGGGTGCGGCTTATATATGGAGCAATCTGTATTTTCCCCTGAATTTAGCTGGTGCGGCTTATAGTCAGGTGCGGCTTATAGTCCGGAAATTACGGTACTAACAATATCACTAATACTTGTTAATATTTAGGTCACAAAATGTAAATAGTTTAATCCAGGAATTCCCGTTCTTTCAAACCCTTTTTCGACCCTTTTTTGTAGCGACTACTCTTCCCACATTTTTCAACCCACTTCAACCGTTCCACCGTCAAAATATTCCTCCAAATTAGGACATAAAAACAAAGTTGTTTTTTGAACTGGAAAAATCCCCGCTTTTCCTGGAATACCTTGATACCATTTTCCAATTAAAAATGTTACTACGTTAACATTTCTCGACCGATTTGAAAAATTTCAACACCAACCATTCTAACTCATTCAGAACAGTACTTTTTTTTTTTAGCATTTTCACTACATTTCCATGAAATTCCCATTGAAATTTCAAAGTTCCACAACTCCAACATTTTTTATCCGATTCAAATCGTTCCAACTTCAAAATATTCAGCTTGTTCAGGAATTGTTTGCCTTTTTTAAACAATTCTTATAAAATTCCCGGATTTCCTAGAATTCTCAGTTTTAGGGACATTTCTCCCATTCAAAATTAATTGGCCATTTTTCAAACTTCCAAAATTCCCACATTCTTTAACCGATTCAAACCATTCCACCTTCAACACATTCAATTCATCCTGGAAATTCAAACAACCATTTTTCCACGTTCAACAAATTTCCAGGAAATTTTTTTCTAACCTTATTTGCAACCTTTTTTAGTGCGATGACTCCTTCCACATTTTTCAACCTATTTAAACCGTTCCACTGTCAAAAAATTCCTCTGAATCAGGACAAAAAACAAGTTAGTTTAAGAACTTGAAAAATTCCCGGTTTTCCCGAAATCTGTAATACCATTTTTCTATTAAAAATGTTACTACTTCAAAATTTCTTGACGGATTTAAACAATTCCAACAACAACCAATTCAGCTCATTCAGGACATTCATGGTCCCAATCATTAAAAAAACAACAACAACACTTTTCCCTAAATTCCCACATTTCCAGGAAGTTCCCATTGAAATGAATGGGAAATTTTTCCTAATTGCACAATTCCCCACATTGTTCAACCTATTCAAACCATTCCACCTTCAACACATTCAACTCATCCTGGAAATTCAAACTAACTTTTTTTCCCACCTTCAACAAATTTCCAGGAATTCCAGTTTTTTTCTTCCTATCCTTATTTCCAAACATTTTTAGTGTGATGACTCCTTTCACATATTTAAACCCATTTCAACCGTTTCACTGTTAAAACATTTTTCTTTGTCAGGACAAAAAAACAAGTTGGTTTAAGAACTTGAAAAATTCCCGGTTTTCCAAAATTCCGTAATACCATTTTTCAATTAAAAAGCTGTTACTACTTCAACATTTGTTGACCGATTTAAACAATTCTAACACCAACCAATTCAGCTCATTCAGGACATTCATGCGCTTAATCATATTTTTAAAAATCCCACTTTTCCTGAAATCCCCAAATTTCCAGGAAGTTCCCATTGAAATGAATGGGACATTTTTCCAAGTTGCACAATTCCCACATTTTTCAACCTATTCAAACCATTCCACCTTCAACACATTCCACTCATCCTGGACATTCAAACTAACACTTTCCCAAGTTCCAAACCAAATTCCGGTTTTCCTGGAAATTGAAACTCTTCAACATTCAAACCCTTCCAACATTGAAACTATTCTTACATTGATGCTACATTCTGTCAGCATTTCACTTCAACTTCACACTCATTTCTTCCAGGAATTGCCTCTTCTAGTTAACATTATTTTTTTTAACCACAAAAAAGGGGAAAAACAGACTTTCCAGGTGTCACTTTTTGAGGAGTGTGTATTTTTTGACTTGGGCGCCACGTAAACAAACCCTCCTCTCCAGCAAACAAAACATGGCCGTTATAATAAGTGACACTTCTTACACGATGTCGTTGAGTTCCAACATGGTGTCCGGAGGCGGGTTGATGAGGACGTAGGACAGCGTGTTCTGGTGGTCGTTCATCTCGTCTGCGGACAAACAATCAGGAGTCAGACCTCTCTTCAAGCGCCCGCTTGGCCCCGCCCCTTACTGCCCAAAGCACAGAAGCAGACATGTGACTCACAACCTATTATTATTATTACTGAAACAACTACATACCTCAAATATTATAAATACATTCTCCAAAAATAGCTCATGTATTTATAAATATTGACAGGCTGCATTTGAGAAAATACTGAATTGTTAGCACCTCATAATGTGGGATTATATTTTTGCATACAGGTTATTGAATATTTTGATACCATGACGCAATAGTCAAACATAATATGGAGGTATTCATTGTTTCAACTGAGATGTTACTATGTGTCTCCATGACAACCCACCTGCTTGTGGTGCTTTACAAAGCCACAAGGGGGCGGAAGAGAGAGAGAGGGGCTCAGCGTTACTGACGGACAAAGGGGCGGGGCCAGTTGAGGACATGCGCAGCTTCAAACATGCACACGTCGCCATCGTCACCTCATTCCGACACTGGACTGACTAGCTGGTGAGGCGGGAGGTTGCCATGCCGACGGACGACAGTCAGCCCCCATGGTGGCGGACACACACAGAAAGAGGACATGCTCCAGCATCCGTCAGACGGAACCACAGCGGTAAAGGAGAGCAGGACGCGGCAGCAGTGCGAGAGGGGAGGACGCCATCTTGGATCAGAACGTTGTTAACGCAATTCTTTAGTTTTGCTGCAGTGTGAACGCATGGCTGATAAGATTCCATACTACAAATATGACTCACAAAGTTAATCATGATCACTTTTCATTGACACGGAGTGAGTTATTATTACTGAATTAACTATACTGTATCGCGGTACTAATGAATCAAAACTAGGTACTATATTCTGTTTGAAAAGTACCGGTTCCCCATTTATTAATTTTTTAATCTGGTGACATTGCTGGTTTTACGAGCAGAGGAGCATGTTGGGCAGCGCACACACACAGAGTACTTACAAGCAGACACAGCGTGTAGACAGAAAAGGTGTAAAAAAGTAAAGATAAAGGTGAAGTTATAACACTGAAACACCCCCATGAAGAGGTGCAGCAGCGTCACTAATCCTGCCCTCCATGGCGACAGATAAAGTACGTTTCTTACAAGTAACATTATCACTGGAGGACGAGGAAATAGCTAAACCTGCTTTTTGATTGATTGATTGAAACTTTTATTAGTAGATTGCACAGTTCAGTACATATTCCGTACAATTGACCACTAAATGGTAACACCCGAATAAGTTTTTCAACTTGTTTAAGTCGGGGTCCACGTAAATCAATTCACTTCACTACACACCCTAGGACAGTGTTTTTCAACCTATTTTGAACCGAAGCACACTTTTTGCGTTGAATAAATGCGGAGGCACACCACCAGCAGAAATCATTAAAAAACGAAACTCAGTTGACAGTAAAAAGTTGTTGTCGCAATTGTTGGATATGATTTTAAAGCATAACCAACCATGCATCAATATAGCTCTTGTCTCAAAGTAGGTGTACTGTCACCACCTGTCACATCACCCCCGACTTATTTGAAGTTTTTGTTGTTTTCCTGTGTGTAGTGTTTTAGTTCTTGTCTTGCGCTCCTATTTTGGTGGCTTTTTCTGTTTTTTTGGTATTTTCCTGTAGCAGTTTCATGTCTTCCTTTGAGCGATATTTCCCGCATCTACTTTGTTTTACCAATCAAGAATATTTCAGTTGTTTTTATCCTTCTTTGTGGGGACATTGTTGATTGTCATGTCATGTTAGGATGTACATTGTGGACGCCGTCTTTGCTCCACAGTAAGTCTTTGCTGTCGTCCAGCATTCTGTTTTTGTTTACTTTGTAGCCAGTTCAGTTTTAGTTTCATTCTGCATAGCCTTCTCTAAGCTTTAATGCCTTTTCTTAGGGGCACTCACCTTTTGTTTATTTTTGGTTTAAGCATTAGACACCTTTTTACCTGCACCCTGCCTCCCGCTGTTTCCGACATCTACAAAGCAATTAGCTACCGGCTGCCACCTACTGATATGGAAGAGTATTACACGGTTACTCTGCCGAACTCTAGACAGCACCGACACTCAACAACAACACGTAATTTGCAGACTATAATTACTGGTTTGCAAAAAATATTTTTAACCCAAATAGGTGAAATTAGATAATCTCCCACGGCACACCAGACTGTATCTCACGGTGCGGCAGTGGTTGAAAAACACTGCCCTAGGAGGATACAATAGCTCACCGGCTAACAAAAGCCAGCGCTCCTGAATGTAAACAAATGCCATGGGTGGATCTACACCTGACATCCACTGTAATGATACCAAGTACAAGAGCGTATCTAGTCGATACTACTATGATTACATCCATATGTTTTATCGTCCTTTTTCAAAAATTCATATTATGTACCGGTACCCAAATATGATTATGGTACCTGTACCAAAATATTGGTATGTGTCTTTTTATGAAACCAAACAATAAATGGATTCAGTGTAAAAAAAGAAAAACTTTTGTAAAAAAGACACGAATGAACCTTCATACCTACGAAACATGAAAAAACCATTAAGGTCCTTCTTATCTTGCTGATTGTATTGTGCTGTCCTAAAATCTGCCGGATTATTAGTGACCTTCGGAGCCCTAAACAAGTCTGCAGGCCCCAGAGCAGGAGTTTCAAACTCGTTTTATCTCAGGGGCCGCATGGAGGAAACTCTATCCCAACCTGGACAGGTAAAATCATGGTCCATAAATACATGGATGACAGAGTCTGGTGTGGATGAACTTGACTGGACTGCACAGAGTCCTGACTTGAACCCGATAGAACACCTTTGGGATGAACTAGAACGGAGAATGAGAGCCAGGCCTTCTCCACCAACATCAGTGTGTGACCTCACCAATGCGCCTTTGGAAGAATGGTGGAAAATTGCTATAAACCCACTCCACAGTCATATTGGAAGAGGAAGAGGCCCGCTACAAACTGTTCCCACAAGGTTGGGAGCATGGAATTGTCCAAAATATTTTGGTATCTTGGAGCATTCAAAGTTCCTTTCACTGGAACTAAGGGGCCAAGGCCAACTCCTGAAAAACAACCTCACACCATAATTCTTCCACCAAATTTCACACTCGGCACAATGCAGTCCGAAATGTAGCGTTCTCCTGGCAACCTCCAAACCCAGACTGGTCCATCAGATTGCCAGATGGAAAAGCGTGATTCATCACTCCAGAGAAGGCGTCTCCACTGCTCTAGAGTCCAGTGGTGACGTGCTTTACACCACTGCATCCCACGCTTTGCATTGGACTTGGTGATGTATGGCTTAGATGCAGCAGGTCGGCCATGGAAACCCATTCCATGAAGCTCTCTGCGTACTGTACGTGGGCTAATTGGAAGGTCACATGAAGTTTGGAGCTCTGTAGCAACTGACTGTGCAGAAAGTCTTTGCACTATGCTGACCTCTCTGTCAGTTTACGTGGCCTACCACTTGGTGGCTGAGTTGCTGTTGTTCCCAAACTCTACCATTTTCTTATAATAAAGCTGACAGTTGATTTTGGAATATTTAGGAGCGAGGAAATTTCAGGACTGGATTTGTTGCACAGGTGGCATCCTATGATAGTTCCACGCTGGAAATCATTGAGCGTGGCCCATTCTTTCACAAATGTTTGTAGAAACAGTCTCCATGCCTAAGTGCTTGATTTGATACACCAAGTGATTAGGACACCTGATTCTCATCATTTGGATGGGTGGCCAAATACTTTTATAAATGATAAATGGGTTATACTTGTATAGTGCTTTTCTACCTTCAAGGTACTCAAAGCGCTTTGACAGTATTTCCACATTCACCCATTCACACACTGATGGTGGGAGCTGCCATGCAAGGCGCTAACCAGCAGCCATCAGGAGCAAGGGTGAAGTGTCTTGCCCAAGGACACAACGGACGTGACTAGGATGGTATAAGGTGGGGATTGAACCCCAGTAACCAGCAACCGTCCGATTGCTGGCACGGCCACTCTACCAACTTCGCCACGCCGTCCCTTTTGGCAATCTAGTGTATTTCAAAGGAAAATGCTGAGATTAATCAGGTTTTCATGGAAGAAGCAATAAAAAAAAGCAGGTTTAAAGTATATGGCAAAAATGTCAATGAGGGACAAAAGGGTCCCGGGGAACTCCAATGTACGTTCACTCAAATACTAAAATAACTTCCAATACACATTTTGAGAATAATTCTTTTTCGACTCCTGTTTTATGGCGGGGCACTCAACTTTAAAGGTGCACCTACTGTGTTGGAGTGTGAACCAGAGTTCCCTCCCTCACATACATATCTTCCTTAGACTTAGACATAGACTTCCTTTTTATTGTCATTCAAATTGAACTTTACAGTACAGATAAGAACGAAATTTTGTTGCATTAGCTCATGGTAGTGCAGGATAGAAGAGCAATATGGTGCAGATATAAATAAATAGATTACTGTACAGATAAATATATTGCACTTTTGCATATGCATCCACGTTTATGGATGTATGTTATATTGTCTTTTTATTCCAGCCAGTTAATCCATTTTTGGGGGGAATTGAGGGGATTATTATGATGCGTTCAAGCGTCTTACGGCCTGAGGGAAAAAGCTGCTACAGAACCTGGAGGTTCTGCTACGGAGGCTGCGGACATCTTTCTAGAGTCCAGCAGTGAAAACAATCCTTGGTGGGGGTGGGAGGAATCTCTGCAGATTTTCTGAGCCCTGGTCAGGCAGAGAGTGGTGAGGACTATACATACATATATATATATATATATATATATATATATATATATATATATATATATATATATATATATATATATATATATATATATATATACATACAGTATATACTCAAATCTATTCCATAAACCCGTCTCTTTCAGAAACGTCACTATAATGTTCTGGTTGCTGCTTCGTGGCCCTTTGAGAGTAACCTCCTTCTGTCCGTGTCTTCTAACTTCCTCTCAGTCTGCTGTGTTCTGATCAAAGTCCTGATATGATTCCTTCCTGTTGTGCTCCCCCTTACAGTTTTTCCCGCTTTTACTGTGTTTTGTATGTGTCTCCCTGTTGTACTTACTGTCTGTCCCAATGTTGTTGCCACTTTAATGAATGATGTTGCCTCCGTCTTACTGAGAGCTAACTCTCTGTGCTGGCCATATTTAATTGATTCTCCTTCTTTCATCAACATTTTGTTGCATGATGTTATATTCGAAGGCAATAAAAAAGACCCACAAAGGGTTAAAGCATAGTCCAGCTGTTTACTGACAAATACTATTCATGATCAATTAAAAAAGTACCAATAATTGTCACACACACATTAGGTGTGGCGAAATTATTCTCTGCATTTGACCCATCACCCTTGATCACCCCCTGGGAGGTGAGGGGAGCAGTGAGCAGCAGCGGTGGCCGCGCCCAGCAATCCTTTTTGGTGATTTAACCCCCAATTCCAACCCTTGATGCTGAGTGCCAAGCAGGGAGGTAATGGGTCCCCTTTTTATAGTCTTTGGTATGACTCGGCCGGGGCTTGAACTCACAACCTACCGATCTACTTTTACTGCAAATTAATATTGGCTCCAAATATCGACTGCGGTATCAGCCCTGAAAAAAAAACATATCAGTCGATCTCTAGTTTCGATTTGGGGATGTCGTTGTGAGTTTGTACAGCCCTTTGAGACACTTGTGAGTAGGGTTGTACGGTATACCGGTACTCGTATAGTACCGTAATACTAATGAATCATATGCGGTACTATACCGCCTCTAAAAAGTACTGGTCCACCCACCCCCTTTTTTTAACGGGCATGACGGCGCGTCGTCGTCACGTGGTGACATTGCTGGTTTTACCAGCAGAGGAGCATGTTCGGCAGCGCACACACACAGAGTACTTACAAGCAGACACAGTGTGTAGACAGAAAAGGGAGAATGGACACATTTTGGTGTGAAAAGTAAAGATAAAGGTGAAGTTTTAACACTGAAACACCCTCAGGAAGAGGTGCTTTAAGACATGGCTAGCTAACTAGCTAGCAGCTAACATCCATCCGCAGCCGGCAGTTTTTTAGCTACATCTAAATCACTAATCTTCATTTCCATGGCGACAAATAAAGTGAGTTTCTTACTTTATTTGTACTTTCTATTCTACTCTATTCTATTCTACATGTAACATTATCACTGGAGGACGAGGAATAGCTAAATATGCTTCACTACACACCCTAGGAGGATACAATAGCTAACCGGCATCACCGCTAATGACGCCGTTCCTGAATGTAAACAAATGCCATGGGTGGATCTACACCTGACATCCACTGTAATGATACCAAGTACAAGAGCGTATTTAGTCGATACTACTATGATTACATCGATATTTTTTATCGTCACAAAATCTTTTTTCCTTTTAAAAAAAATCATATTATGTTTATAAAGTCAGTAAATATGTCCCTGGACACATGAGGACTTTGAATATGACTAATGTATGATCCTGTAACTACTTGGTATCGAATCGATACCTAAATGTGTGGTATCATCCAAAACTAATGTAAAGTATCAAAGAAGAGAAGAATAAGTGATTATTACATTTGAACAAAAGTGTGGATAGAACATGTTAAAACAGAAAATAAGCAGATATTAACAGTAAATGAAGAAGTTGATTAATAATAATTTTTTACAATTTGTCCCTCATAATGTAGACAAAATAATAGGTAGATAAATGATACAATATGTTACTGCATACTACAGCAGACTAATTAGGAGTCTTTATTTGTTTACTTACTACTAAAAGACAAGTTGTCTAGTATGTTCACTATGATATTTTATTTATTTATTTACTTGTGATGAAGAGCTATGTAAACACGTTTTGATTGGTCGATTACAGTACAATACATGTGAGATCCAAGATGCACGCCTCACTCTGCAGACATGACACATCCTGCTCCGGTCGAGAAGCCAAACCGACGCCCTGCGGGACTCCAGCTTTTTTTGGGACGCCGACCTCACATGTGCACGATGCATAGAGAGAGAGTGACAGGAGGGCGAGAGACTGGCTGCTGATCTTCTGGACACGCTTCACTCCAACACACACACACACACACGCGCACGCATGCACGCACGCACCCACGCACACATTCTTATAATAAAAGTCGTAATTTTACTCAACGCAAGTTAAAATTTTACAAGAAAAAAGAAAGATTTGTGCAATATTATGGTAAAAGTTGGAATTTAAACTTAATAACAGTTGCAATTTTACAAGGAAAGCTAAACAGTTTGGCAATTGTATGAAAATAGTTGTAATTGTACTTGACAAAAGTCACAATTTTATCAGAAAACTTTAACATTTTGGCAATATTATAACGATAATCTGAGTTTTACTTGGCAAAATGATGACAAAAGTCATAATTCTACTCAAAAAATGTCACTATTTTACAAGAACAACAAAAAAAAAGTGCAATATTGTGACAAAATTCAGCATTCTATGTGACAAATGTCACCATTCTGCATTAAAAAGTAATAATTTTACGAGAAAACATTGCAATGTTACAGAAACAGAAAGAATATGAGAAATTGTTCCCAGTTTTATAAGAAAAAAGTTGACACATTGTGAGAAAAAGACTGATTTTAGTTCATTCATTTTTTGGGGAATTTTTTGTTTGTAATTGGTTTTTAATCTTCATTATTTACTTCAAGGTATTAGAGTATGTCTCTATATACATATTTATTTTATTTTTTTAAATTAATTTTGACCAGAGGGGGCGCATTTCAATTTCTTACACACACTTGTTATTTCATATGTTGGCCAGAGGGGGAGCACTTTTAAAAGCGACACAAAGTCAATTTGAAAAATCTTTCCTTTTTGGAACCACCCTCATTTTGATAGATTTCACCACCAGGGGTGCAAATGAGATCTCTATTTTTCGTTTTTTTGTAATGTGCTTAAGTACAATGACAAAGGAGTCACGGACCACAGATGGCCCCTGTGCCGCACTTTGGGCAACCCAGCTGTAGCGAAATTTTAATGGCCACTATAGTGGTAAAATCAGCTGTTCACCTGGCGGGTTTTTTCGGGGATGAATAGGTAAGTCCTTCTTTAGCTGCCATCTTGTTTTATCATATATTGCTGCCTTTGCACCTGTCGATGTTTACTTATGTATGCACATTAAATAAAATTAAAAAATCCTGACTTTGGAGCAATGTTCACGGACTCTAGTATTTGGCTCTCTATTAGATGCAATGTTATTGGGACCATGATTTATGTCATCACTTGTTCACACCTCACATGGAAGGTACTTTTCTTTGTTGATGTCTCAAGAAGGGTAGAAATACACACACACACACACACACACACACACACACACACACACACACACACACACACACACACACACACACACACACACACACACACACACACACACACACACACACACACACACACGCGCGCGTACACACACACACACACACACACACACACACGCACACATGCAGTTAAATAGAGTCTAACCTGGCGGCCGGGTCGCGTCTCTATACGGCTGCTCTGATATGTCCTGCAACTCTGAGCAACGGTATTGATACGGTTAAGGTCAGCACACGTTGTGAAAGTGCAGCACACACAGCTAGAGCAGGAGGATGCTGGTGAAAGGACGAGATCCTTCCCACCACACGCCGTCACCATTCACACGCTGCACAACCAGTGTCAAGAGTGCACACACTTTACCTTGCAAATATCCGAGATTTACTCGGTTCATCACATCGCTCGCAGTGAGATTAGAAACATCCTCTACAAAGCCCAAAGAAGAGTCACACAGAGAGAGAGAGAGAGAAAGAGAGAGGAGAGAAAGGAAACAAATCAGGCAAGCAGAGAATGCATTTGCTGTCGGAGAAGGTGAAGCCTCCAAAAAGTGAGAAGATGCAAAAAGTCAAAGACAAAAAACAAGCCATGCGTTATTTGAGTGTGCACAGAATGACTTGTGAGGTGAGACAGACGTGAACAAGAGCATGTATTGTCTCGTTATGATGTAAAGGAGAGGTGTCGATGAGAGGACATTTTATGACGTTTCTTTCTATAGCAGGTGTGCCCGTTACCTCGATCGCGAGCTACCGGTCGATCGCGGCAGCCATTAAAAAAATATATCTAAAAATTAGCAATCATCAATCTTCATTATGACGTTATTTTTGTCACATTCGTGACAAAAGGGTCTTGTACTGCCAGATCATTATTTATTAAAAAACGACCGACAGGAAGGCGAGAAACACTTTTCATTTCAACTTTTATATGTCAAAACTCTAAAGACTGACCGCATAGTTCCTGTCTTCACAATAAAAGCCCTGCTTCATCCTGCCTGAGCTAACAAAATAAGAGTCTCAGAAAAAAAGCAAGCTACGGAGTTTGTCGCCAATGTATTTCTTGTAAAGTGTATAAAAAGGAGTATGGAAGCTGGACACTTTCATGTGGTATTGGACAGAAAAGAGGACTTGTCTTCTCCTCCATTTGACAATGTGGAGGTTATCATCACTACTGTCTGATTCCAACCAATGCATGTCATCACAATCATACCAACTTATATTCTTGTCTTCATGAAAGAAACATGCTTGTATTATCATTAAACACCTTTAACTTCTTAACATTTCTTTCACAAATAAATCAATATAAATGATATATATATGAATGATCCCCTCCGCTTGGTACATTGAAAAGTAGCTCGCCTGCAGAAAAAGTGTGGCCATGTGTTTTGATGTAAAGGGGAGGTGTCAATTAAAGGGCTTTTTTTTTTTTTTACTTTTCTTAATTTGATTACATGCAATAGTATCATTTTATTGTTTAAATTTTGCATATCTTAAATTTAGGTAACCAGGGACTGCAGATGGAAATAAGCTATTTAGCTATAATCTGGTGCAGAACATAGAGTATCTGTCTTTGAGCGTCATGTCTCTGTGCGTTGTCCCTTCAAATAAAGACTCAACTAAACTTCCAAAGGATTCATATTACGTCGACGCTCACTCAGGAGATCTGGAGCGTTTGGCCGCATGATTGTTGACATAAGACAATGTTCAGCCATGATTCAGCCAGGCGGGTGTTGTGGGGAGCATGACGTGACGCCAACTTAAAAGGTGAGCGCAAGCAAATGGTGACGTGACACATTCACATGTAGCAGGGTTCCTCTGGTGTGGTTTTTAACATACAATGTACACTCTTACATCTTTGTTCCATCATTTACCAAAGCCTCTGTTTGCTAACTTTTCTGTTTACGAGCTTTTAGAAGAAAAATGTGCTGCATGCTCTTCAATAGTATGTGATCATGTGACATGATATTCCCAGCACTTTTTAATACCAACAATATATATCTGCGAGTTATTGATCTGTTTGTTAGCAAAAAAAAAAGCAATCATCAAATGTGTAGGTACTCTCTGAGGGCAGCCATCGCCACCATGTTACCACTTTGACATTTTGAAATAAAGCTTATTCACCGCATTGTAGGGCTGCAACCATTAGTACACAATAAAAGTTGTCGCCGACGATTATATTTGTCGACAATATTCATGGCGTCGTCACTCGGGTTTTTCCGGGCGGACGTGGGTCCCTGGCAAAAGCAACGCCGGTGATGTAAAGTAAAGTTTGAGGATATGTCCTCTTATTCTTGTTAAAAACATGAATAATTGCTCATTTTGCAAAGCCGAGCCTATACTTAATTCTATTCCATAAACCCATCTCTTCTAGAAACTTCACTAAAGAGTTCTGGTTGCTGCTTCGCGCCCCTTATAGGGTAACCTCCTTCTGTCCATGTCTTCTAACGTCCTCTCTTTCTCCACTGTGTTTCCCACAAAGTTCCTCTGAGCCCACCTCATTGCAGCTGTCACACCATCATGTTTACTTATAAGGTGCAATGTCTTATTCAGTCTGCCGTTTGTTTACATTGTGAGCTATTGTATCTTCCTAGGGTGTGTAGTGAAGCATGTTTAGCTATTCCTCGTCCTCCAGTGATAATGGTACGTATAAGAAACGTACTTTATTTGTCGCCATGGAGGCCAAGATTAGTGATTTGGAAGTAGAAAAAACACTGCGGATGGATGTTAGCTGCTAGCTAGCTAGCCATGTCTTAAAGCACCTCTTCCTGAGGGTGTTTCAGTGTTATAACTTCACCTTTATCTTTACTTTTTACATCAAAATGCGTCCGTTCTCACTTTTATGTCTACACACTGTGTCTGCTTGTAAGTACTCTGTGTGCGCGCGCTGCCGAACATGTTCCTCTGCTCGTAAAAACCAGCAATGTACTTTTCAAACAGAGTATAGTACCGTTTTTGATTAATTATTACGATACTATACTAGTACTACTGGTATACTGTACAACCCTACTAGCTAGCTAACAAGAGTGAGACCAAGTTGTGTGAAAAATAAACTTTAACTATCATTTTAGTTAAAGTCAGCCAGTTAAACTTTGTTGATATCAATTCAAGTACTTTTTAAAGCAACGTTAATTTGCAATGTGGTAAAAAAAGACACTTTAATAAACGTGCGTGTAGAGGTATCATACGATTAAACATACAATCTATTAGATTACCAACATTTAAAAAATGTATCAAAAGATATAATTCTACA
Organism: Entelurus aequoreus; assembly: GCF_033978785.1. Taxonomy (NCBI): domain Eukaryota; kingdom Metazoa; phylum Chordata; class Actinopteri; order Syngnathiformes; family Syngnathidae; genus Entelurus; species Entelurus aequoreus. The sequence continues at coordinate 38,546,012 of NC_084736.1, forward strand.
CATTGAGTCTATTAGAGTGCTAAAACTGTTCTCAATAATCAATATATCAGTGTGCAGATTTTTAAACATCACAAAATCCTTTTCTTTCAGAGGAAGTTAGATTTGGTGCTTTATTGTTTGTTTTCTTCGCTGCTATTTTAACTGTTTTTAAATACATAAACAAGGCTAAATGTTTTTTTTTGTTAGCACTCTGCCTTTCCTTTCTTTTAAATGGACAACATTTTATTAGTCATTTTAATGTTTGTAGCAGCTGAATGAGCAGCACAGAATAAATAAACATTTATGAATTAATTAGTCATCTTTGTTGTTATTTTAGACATCAGCACATGGCTAAAATAACTTAAGCTGCATTTAAAAATTAGAGCCATTAAATACGTGTACGCTTTAGTACCAGATTAGTCGACGAATCGTTAGGATAATCGTTGACTAATCGACTATCAAGATAGCCGTTAGTTGCAGTCCTAGTCATACTGGATATGAATATAGACCCTGGAACCCTGAGTGATCAATGCTGAATGAGGGCAGAGATTATGGAGACATTAAAGGGACAAGCGGTAGAAAATGGATGGATGATGATGTTGATGCTCACGTATGACCAGCATGTTTATGTTCATGCTACACGGCGGAATGTGCCATAAGACCCATGACAAACCATACAAACAGATTGGAGTTCCTCTATAGTGCACAACAATAAGACTACAGCTCTGTGGGCGGAGCCAAAGCATCACCTATCCAGACTGTGGACACGCCCACCCGGCGTAAATTTTGACCCACAGAGTTTGCCATGACGACTTTTTTTTTTTGGCTGTAGGAAAATAATGAAATATTAAAAATATTAATAATAATTACAATTAAGTAATAAATATGTAACAATATATAAGACATGTATAAAAATATAAAATACATTTGAAAAATAATGAAAACAACATTCCGAACACTTGTTTATAGGGATGGGTACTGAATTCTGTGCTTTTATAAGCGGCAACCAATTGCCGTCAGTACTACCGGGTATCCATTCACGTATCATCACATGGTGCCATATTTCCATACCTTTGTTAGTGTGAGGTTGCAGACTAAAACACTTGGTGAGGAAACAATCACTCCATCAGCATCCAGAGGGGACTCTAAGACTCGAAGTCAATTTGCAACAAAACGCTAGAAAACGCTCAAACGTAAAGTCAGGCTCCAGTCTTCCAAAATGCGCTAACTTGATGCTAATTTGCTACTATTAGCATTAGCAATTTTACATGGCAATTTCAAAACCTCCAAATTTGGTAATCAAAACTACCACTAAGAGGAACGTTAGCTGGTGGGAATATAATATTTAGAGTACAAACACTTTGTAGGGCGCAACACAACACATTCATCCTATTGGAAAACGCTACTTCCCAGTTGGACAACATACCAGAAATACAGTGCTGCCATCTACAGTCTCGGAAGTGCAACTTAGACAGCTGGACAGCTCAGTTTTCATAATGATCTGACTTTTCAATGTTACATTAAAATGTTATTATCTAACAAGCTGCATTTTATCAACACACACAAAAGTCCAGAAAGTACCGATATCGATTCTCAGGCACCGGGAATTGGTACAAAAGTAAACGGTACCCATCCCTACCTGTTTATGTCACTGAAAACAATAAAAAAGATACCGCTTTAACTTATTTTGTAGTTAGTGTTCATTCTAGTTCAAGAAAGAATAACATATTTAACGATAATACATTTGAACATTTATATGATTGAAACTCCAATCTGCAAAAAAACCAAAAACTATATTTTTCCCAATGAAAATTATGAATGATGATGTAAAAATAAAATCAACACCATGCATGTATTAGTAGAATATATAAACAATATGAGATCATACCATAAATATCAGTGATTCTCAAACTGTGGTTTGATTCATTATTTAAGTACAGTGTTTTGTTTTCCTACATTCAGTGTTACCGTTCAAAGGGTGCAATGTCCAAAATATTAAATATACTTTGCCTTGTTTTTAATGAATACTTAAGCCTACTACACAACGTCGGTCATTATATGTCATTCATTATATGTCATAATATGTCATTCATGATATGTCATTATATATCACTATATGTCATTATATGTCATTATATATAATTATATGCCATTATATGTCATTATATATCATTATATGTCATTATATGTCATTATATGTTATTATATGTCATTATATACCATTATATGTCATTATATATCATTATAGGTCATTACATAACATTATATATCATTACATGTCATTATATATCATTATATATCATTATATGTCATAATGTGTCATTCATTATACGTCATTATATATCATTATATGGCATTATGATTCATTATATGTCAGTCTACCCCAGGGCAGCTGTGGCTACGAAAGTAGCTTACCACCACCAGGTGTGAATGAATGATGGGTTTTTAACATGTAAAGCGACTTTGGGTACTTAAAAGCGCTATATAAATCCCAGGTATTATTATTATTATTATTATATGTCATTATGTCATAATATGTCATTCATTATATGTCATTTTATATCAGTATGTCATTATATTTCATTATATATCATTATATGTCATAATATGTCATTCATTATAAGTCATAATATGTCATTATATGTCATATGTCATAATATGTCATTATGTGTCATAATATGTCATAATATGTCATTATATATCATTATATGTCATTATATGTGATTCATTATAAGACATAATATGTCATATGTCATAATATGTCATTATATATCATTATATGTCATTATATGTCATGATATGTCTGTCATTATATGTCATTTTATATCATTATATGTCATTATATTTCATTATATATCATTATGTTATAATATTTAATTCATGATATGTCATAATATGTCATTATATGTTATTATATGTCATTATATGTCATTATATACCATTATATGTCATTATATATCATTATATGTCATTACATGTCATTATATATCATTATATATCACTACATGTCATTATATATCATTATATATCATTATATGTCATAATGTGTCATTCATTATATGTCATTATATATCATTATATGTCATTATGATTCATTATATGTCATTATGTCATAATATGTCATTCATTATATGTCATTTTATATCATTATGTCATTATATTTCATTATATATCATTATGTCATAATATGTCATTCATTATGAGTCATTATATGTCATTATATGTCATATGTCATAATATGTCATTATATGTCATAATATGTCATTATATATCATTATATGTCATTCATTATAAGTCATAATATGTCATATGTCATAATATGTCATTATATGTCATAGTATGTCATTATATATCATTATATGTCATTATATGTCATGATATGTCATTCATTATATGTCATTTTATATCATTATATGTCATTATATTTCATTATATATCATTATGTTATAATATGTAATTCATTATATGTCATTATATGTTATTATATGTCATTATATGTCATTATATACCATTATATGTCATTATATATCATTATATGTCATTACATGTCATTATATATCATTATATATCATTACATGTCATTATATATCATTATATGTCATAATGTGTCATTCATTATATGTCATTATATATCATTATATGTCATTATGATTCATTATATGTCATTATGTCATAATATGTCATTCATTATATGTCATTTTATATCAGTATGTCATTATATTTAATTATATATCATTATGTCATTATATATCATTATATGTCATAATATGTCATTCATTATAAGTCATATGTCATTATATGTCATATGTCATAATATGTCATTATATGTCATAATATGTCATAACATGTCATTATATATCATTATATGTCATTATATGTCATTCATTATAAGTCATAATATGTCATATGTCATAATATGTCATTATATGTCATAATATGTCATTATATATCATTATATGTCATGATATGTCATTCATTATATATAATTTTATATCATTATATGTCATTATATTTCATTATATATCATTATGTTATAATATGTAATTCATTATATGTCATAATATGTCATTATATGTAATATGTAATAATATGCCATATGTCATTATATATCATTATATGTCATAATATGTCATATGTCATTATATGTCATTATATATCATTATGTCATTATATATCATTATATGCCATTATATATCATCATATGTCATAATATGTCATAATATGTCATTCATTATGTCATTTTATATCATTATATGTCATGATATGTCATTCATGATATGTCATTCCTTATATGTAATTTTATATCATTATATGTCATTATATATTATTATATGTCATAATATGTCATTCATTATATGTCATTATATATCATTATATGTCATTATATTTCATTATATATCATTATATGTCATAATATGTCATATGTCATTATATGTCATAATATTTCATTCATTATATGTCATTTTATATCATTATATGTCATTATATTTCATTATGTATCATTATATGTCATAATATGTCATTCATTATTAAGTTAAAGTACCAATGATTGTCACACACACACACTAGGTGTGGTGAAATGTGTCCTCTGCATTTGACCCATCCCCTTGTTCACCCCCTGGGAGGTGAGGGGAGCAGTGGGCAGCAGCAGTACCGCGCCCATTTTTTGCCGAATCATTTTTGGTGATTTAACCCCCAATTCCAACCGTTGATGCTGAGTGCCAAGCAGAGGTAATGGGTCCCATTTTTATAGTCTTTGGTATGACTTATATGTCATAATATGTTATATGTCATTATATGTCATTATATGTCATATGTCATTATATATCATTATGTCATAATATGTCATTCATTATGTCATTTTATATCATTATATGTCATTATATATTATTATATGTCATAATATGTCATTCATTATATGTCATAATATGTTCTTGTATGTCATTATATGTCATATGTCATAATATGTCATTATATATCATTATATGTCATATGTCATCATATATCATTATCCATCCATTCATCCATTTTCTACCGCTTGCATATGTCATTATATATGTCATTATATGTTATTATATATATCATTATATATCATTGTCATATGTCATCATATATCATTATATGTCATAATATGTCATTATATGTCAATATATGTCATTATATGCCATTATATATCATGATATGTTTTATTGGTGTTTGAGAACCACTGATATATGTTCCAAGTGAAAGTGGACTGACCGTATCCCACGGTGGGCAGGCCCAGGTGCTTCATGCGGTTCTTGACCAGCTCGGACAGCTCCTGGCGCTCGGAGCGGCGGTAGAGGTTGAGGCGCTGCTGCGAGATGCGCTCGGCCCGGCTGGAGGGCTTGGTGCTCTTCCTGCTCAGACGCCGCGCCCACTGCATGCTCTTCTTCCTCAGCAGGGGGTGCTCCGACTGCTCGCTGCCACTGGAACTCCTGTTCGCCGTCTTCTCCTTCCAGGACTCCTTGCGGTGGCGCTGCTCCTCCCCCTGATCCACGTTGATGGACACCTCAGACTGTGTAGGGTCAGAAGCTGTTATCACCTCACTTTTTCCTATCTGACACTTGTTTGGTTTCTCTTTCACCCTCGTGACCATGGTTTCACGTTGGGGGGTCTGACTCTTACCTGCATGGAACGGTCCTTGTTCTGAAACAAGAGAGGGACGAACGCACATCCAAACAAAAGAAAAGATGGGTGCATACAAAAAATAAATGATATTTAAAAAAAAGCACAAGCTGTATTTACTAGAGATGTTCCAAGTGGGATCGATCACATGTAGTAACTGTATATTTTTGTGCAAACCCCAAACTAGTGAAGTTGCCTCGTTGTGTAAATGGTACATAAAAAGAGAATACAATGATTTGCAAATCCTTTTCAACTTATATTCAATTGAATAGACTGCAAAGACAAGATATTTAATGTTCACACTGAGAAACTTTGTTATTTTTTGCAAATATTAGCTCATTTGGAATTTGATGCCTGCAACATGTGTCAAAAAAGCTGGCACAAGTGGCAAAAAAGACGGAGAAAGTTGAGGAATGCTCATCAAAGACTTATTTGGAACATCCCACAGGTGAACAGGCTAATTGGGAACAGTTGGGTGCCATGATTAGGTATAAAAGCAGCTTCCATGAAATGCTCAGTCATTCACAAACAAGGATGGGGCGAGGGTCAACACTTTGTCAACAAATGCCAGAACAAATTGTTTAAGAACAACATTTCTCAACCAGCTATTGCAAGGAATTTAGGGATTTCACCATTTACACTCCGTAATATCATCAAAAGGTTCAGAGAATCTGGAGAAATCACTGCACGTAACATTGAATGCCAGTGACTTTGGATCCCTCAGGCGGTACTGCATCAAAAAGCGACATCAGTGTGTAAAGGATATCACCACATGGGCTCAGGAACACTTCAGAAAGCCACTGTCAGTAACTACAGTTGGTCACTACATCTGTAAGTGCAAGTTAAAACTCTACTATGCAAAGCCAAAGCCATTTATCAACAACACCCAGAAACGCTTCGCTGGGCCCGAGCACATCTAAGATGGACTGATGCAAAGTGGAAAAGTGTTCTGTGGTCTGACGAGTCCACATTTCAAATAGTTTTTGGAAACTGTGGACGTCGTGTCCTCCGGACCAAAGAGGAAAAGAACCATCCGGATTGTTCTAGGCGCAAAGCGTAAAAGCCAGCATCTGTGATGGTATGGGGGTGTATTAGTGCCCAAGGCATGGGTAACTTACACATCTGCGAAGGCACCATTAATGCTGAAAGGTACATACAGGTTATATGTTGCCATCCAAGCAACGTCTTTTTCATGCTTATTTCAGCAAGACAATGCCAAGCCACGTGTAACAACAGCGTGGCTTCATAGTAAAAGAGTGCAGGTACTAGACTGGCCTGCCTGTAGTCCAGACCTGTCTCCCATTGAAAATGTGTGGTGCAATATGAAGACTAAAATAGCAGAAGGGAGACTGTTGAAACAACTTAAGCTGTACATCAAGCAAGAATGGGAAATAATTCCACTTCAAAAATGTGTCTCCACAGTTCCCAAATCTTTACTGAGTCTTGTTAAAAGGAAAGGCCATGTAACACAGTGGTAAAAATGCCCCTCTGACTACTTTTTTTCCAATGTGTTGCTGCCATTACATTCTAAGTTCATGATTATTTGCAAAAAATAACAAAGTTTCTCAGTGTGAACATTAAATATCTTGTCTTTGCAGTCTATTCAATTGAATATAAGTTGAAAAGGATTTGCAAATCCTTGTATTCTGTTTTTATTTACCATTTACACAACGTGACAACTTCACTGCTTTTGGGGTTTGTACTAGAGATGTTCCAAGTGGGATCGATAACGATGTATTAACTTTATATTTTTGTATTTACGAGACATATTTGACAACATCAACACAATATTTCTCCTAATTTTACTTAATTACATTCCCCGAGCTCGGGATCTTTCTGTGTGGAGTTTGCATGTTCTCACCGTGACTGCGTGGGTTCCCTCCGGCTTCGGACTGTATGCTGATACTACCCTTGGTATGGACTGTATGCTGATACTACCCTTGGTATGGACTGTATGCTGATACTACGCTTGGTATGGACTGTATGCTGATACTACCCTTGGTATGGACTGTATGCTGATACTACGCTTGGTATGGACTGTATGCTGATACTACCCTTGGTATGGACTGTATGCTGATACTACCCTTGGTATGGACTGTATGCTGATACTACGCTTGGTATGGACTGTATGCTGATACTACCCCTGGTATGGACTGTATGATGATACTACGCTTGGTATGGACTGTATGCTGATACTACCCTTGGTATGGACTGTATGCTGATACTACGCTTGGTATGGACTGTATGCTGATACTACGCTTGGTATGGACTGTATGCTGATACTACGCTTGGTATGGATTGTATGCTGATACTACCTTTGGTATGGACTGTATGCTGATACTACCCTTGGTATGGACTGAATGCTGATACTACCATTAGTATGGACTGTATGCTGATACTACCTTTGG
>NC_084736.1:38556544-38559044 GCF_033978785.1 Entelurus aequoreus
TCCTTTATAACTGCCAAGCAGTAGTGCATCCACAAAGTTTTAAGGTACATGAAGATGACATCCAAAGCCAGCAGGAGCTATCAGGTGTCACAGCAACCTTACCTCGGAGGTGGAGAACATGTGCGACTCTGTGCGGTAGATCCCCATGGGGATCTCGGCACTGGAGGAACAGAGCTTCTGGAAGAGTCTGCCGTACGTCCTGATCCACAGGTCCTCCTCGGTGATCTTCATCTGCAACGCGACGTGAGACATCGATGTCATGGCAGACTAAGAAGTCCTCCTCCAATGAACACATCCACTTACAACGCACAAGTAGCCAGAACCAGGTGTTGTGTCCAGACCCAGAAGGAGCCGGGCTATAACGATCATGTAGTCCTTCACGAAAGACTGTCAAAGCAGAAGGAGAGGTTTCTGTGAAAAACAGCTCATCAAGTAGCGTTTAGTGCTGTGAGGAACTGGAAAAACTGTTACAATGCTAACAGAAGACAGACTCCTGGGTTTAATTCTCAGTATTTAAATAGTAAGAAAACAAATAAAGGTGTTAGGATTGGTCGTCGTCACGTCGTGACATTGCTGGTTTTACGAGCAGAGGAGCATGTTCGGCAGCGCACACACACAGAGTACTAACAAGCAGACAGTGTGTAGACAGAAAAGGGAGAACGGGCGCATTTTGGTGTAAAAAGTAAAGATAAAGGTGAAGTTATAACACTGAAACACCCTCAGGAAGAGGTGCTTTACGACATGGCTAGCTAACTAGCAGCTAACATCCATCCACAGTCTGCAGTCTTCTAAATCACTAATCCTGGCCTCCATGGTGACAAATAAAGTACGTTTCTTGCAAGTATTATTATCACGGGAGGACGAGGAATAGCTAAACATGCTTCACTACACACCCTAGGAGGATACAATAGCTCACCGGTGTCACACTGTAAACAAATGCCATGGGTGGATCTACACCTGACATCCACTGTAATGATACCAAGTACAAGAGCGTATCTAGTCGATACTACCATGATTACATCGATATTTTTTATTGTCACAAAATATTTTTTCCTTTTTTGAAAAATTCATATTATGTTTATAAACTCAGGAAATATGTCCCTGGCCACATGAGGACTTTGAATATGACCAATGTATGATCCTGTAACTACTTGGTATCGGATCGATACCTAAATGTGTGGTATCATCCAAAACTAATGTAAAGTATCAAAGAAGAGAAGAATAAGTGATTATTACATTTCAACAGAAGTGTAGATAGAACATGTTAAAACAGAAAATAAGCAGATATTAACAGTAAAATGAACAAGTAGATGAATAATCAATTTTTACAGTTTGTCCCTCATAATGTAGACAAAATAATAGGTAGATAAATGACACAATATGTTACTGCTTACGTCAGCAGACTAATTAGGAGTCTTTGTTTGTTTACTTACTACTAAAAGACAAGTTGTCTAGTATGTTCACTATTTTATTTAGGGACTAAATTACAATAATAAACATATGTTTCATGTACCCTAACATTTTTTGTTCAAATAAAGACAATAATGACATTTTTTGTGGTCCCCTTTATTTAGAAAATAAAGGAAAAAATTTATCGAAATACATTTTGGTACCGGTACCAAAATGTTGGTATCGGGACAACCCTAGTGCGTAATAAATATTATTTATTTTATTATTTTTTTAATGATAAGATCACATTTTTAGTGCAACATTTAAAAATGAGCTGATTATGATAACCCACTTCTTGTATCATGTTTTATTATCACCATACTCTAGTATCATTTGCAAGTATGACATTAAGTTGTTTTTGTTGCGCCCTAAAAAGTGTTAGTATTGTAAGTATTGTACTTACTTCCCACCAGCTGTTTGATTGTATCGTGCATCTTAATTGTACTTTTCATTAACACATTTGGAGGTGTTGAAATCGCCACGTAAAATCGCTAATGCCAAACAGTAGCATGTCAATAGTGAAGCCAATATATTTGCATCAAGCTAGCAAATTTTTAGAAAAGTGAAGCCTTACTTTACTTATATTGGACCTTTTTTTTTTTTTTTTGACGATTGCTTTGTGGGCATTGAAAATTGCAACATTACCTAGAGGTAGTTTGGCCGCTCTCAGTGCTGCTGGAGTGAGCAACCGGGCGAGACAATATGGAACCGTAGGATTTTACGTGCATCGATGCCAAGAAAGTAGCGAATTTGGTATCCATCCTTAGTTACAATACAACTTTTTCACTTCCGATACCAATATCGCAGCCTTGAGTATTGGCCGATTCCGACATAAATGTGATATCAACATGAATGAGTGCCACCTGGTAGAGCAGCGTGTCCAGCATGCTGATACTGAACACTCTGCCGGCTGCGAACGGCAAGCGGAACATGAACGCCAAGTTGGAGCCTTTATCTCGCTCGATCTACAAAGAACAAAACACATAGACATATTAAGGTTGGTCTACATCAGTTATTCTCAAACTGAGATACCATCTAGTGCAGGGGTGTC
>NC_084736.1:38561544-38649044 GCF_033978785.1 Entelurus aequoreus
AAAGTACTGTCACATCACTCCCTGACTTATTGAGTTTTTTGGTGTTTTAGTTCTTGTCTTGCGCTCCTATTTTGGTGGCTTTTCCTGTTTTGTTGGTGTTCTCCTGTAGCAGTTTCATGTCTTCCTTTGAGCGCTATTCCCCGTACACGCTTTCTTTTAGCAATCAAGATTATTTCAGTTGTTTTTATCCTTCTTTGTGGGGACATTGTTGATTGTCATGTCATGTACGGATGGACTTGGTGGACGCTGTCTCTGCTCCACACGCTGTAAGTCTTTGCTGTCGTCCAGCATTCTGTTTTTGCTTATTTTGGAGCCAGTTCAGTTTTAGTTTTGTTCTGCAAAGCCACCCCTAAGCTTCAATGCCTTTTCTTAAGGCGGGGGTCAGCAACCCGCGGCTCTTTAGCGCAGCCCTAGTGGCTCCCTAGAGCATTTTTAAAAAAGGATTGCAAATGGAAAAAGATGGGGGAAAATATTTTTTTGGTTTTAGTATGTTTTTGTTTGAGGACAAACATGACACAAACCTTCCCAATTGTTTAGAACTACCACTGTTTAATATGTTTGTGTATATGCTTCACTGATGAGAGTATTTGGGGAACATCGTTTTGTCCTACTAATTTCGGCGGTTCTTGAACTCACCATAGTGTGGACTGTGACGCAACAGTTTGTTTACATGTAAAATCTTCCAATCCTTCTTTGTCTCATTTTGTCCACCAAATGTTTTATACTGTGTGTGAATGCACAAAGGTGCACTTTGTTGATGTTATTGACTTGTTGGAGTGCTAATCAGGCACATTTGGTCATTGCATGACTGCAAGCTAATCAATGCTAACATGCTAGTTAGCCTAGCTGTATGTACATATTGCATTATTATGTACATATTGCATCATTATGCTCGTTTAATATCCTTTACTTTTATCCTCTTTGTATATAATTTATGTTTGCATGTCTCATGACACATTATCTGTATGTAATATTGACTGTATTTCTGATAATTGTTTGTGTGCCATGTTGTTCCAGACCACAGCAAACATTACCTAGCTTGCCAAAGATTGTAATAAATCCATTAGAAGAAGACAGCCTGCCGTTTCCTTTAACTTGGACACAAACATCTATACCTTTGGCCATTAAAAGACAGTCATTTCCGGGAGTTATCTGATCTTCTGAGAAGTTCTGCTAATGTTTTGTAATGTTGTAAAAATGTGTAGAATAAATATTACATTTCAACATTTCTGTCAACGAAGATTTGCATCAGCCTGCGACACATAGTCATTTTGATAGTAGGCTGTTATAGCTAATGTAGACACTTGCGTCACGTGTTGCCTTCATTATAACACTTATATAAGACTTTTAAAGGGGTCGGTGTGGCGTGGTTGGGAGAGTGGCCGTGCCAGCGACCTGAGGGTTCCTGGTTCAATCCCCACCTTCTACCAACCTCGTCACGTCCGTTTTGTCCTTGAGCAAGACATTTCACCCTTGCTCCTGATGGGTCGTGGTTAGCGCCTTGCATGGCAGCTCCCGCCATCAGTGTGTGAATGTGTGTGTGAATGGGTGAATGTGGAAATAGTGTCAAAGCGCTTTGAGTACCTTGAAGGTAGAAACGCGCTATACAAGTATAACCCATTTACTATTTAAAGTCATTTTGATAGTAGGCTAATATAACTAATATATACACTTACATCATGTGTTGTCTTCTAACTATCCAACAATTTGCAAAGCTCAGCAATTCAGACGTTCACCAATAGTGAGGTTTTGGTTGTAAATGAGCCATTAACATAATTGACAGTGAGTGTGAGTCAACCACGTACTTATCGATGGTGCCGGCCATGAAGTAGACCATGGGGAAGCAGCAAATGGCCTCTAAGAAGTGGTTGTCCGGCCTGCAGGAAACAGGAAACAGCACTGTTAGCATCCCACACGCTGCTGGACAAAGACAGATCATCACATTGTTGTGTGGACCCAACTGATGAGTCTCAATGAAGTAACAGAAGAAATAATAACAGAAGAAATGAACACCTTAAAAAGATGGTTTGACAAAAACAGACTATCTTTGAATCTCAGTAAAACTAAAATAATGTTATTTGGTAACAGTAGAAGGGAAAGTTAAACACAAATACAAATAAATGGAGTAGATCAGTGGTGCCCATTACGTCGATGGCGAGAAAAATTATCAATCATCAATCTTCACCAAGACGTCACTTGATTGACATTCACGGCACCCGAGGGTCTTGTGAGATAACGCTGGCTGCTGCCACATCATTATTAAGAAAAAATGACCGACAGGAAGGCAAGAAACAACCGTATCTGTCACAAGCGAGCGATGATGGTTGTAGTTTGATGTTGGATGCTAGAAAAGGTCCGATTTATTGCAACAATCAGTCTTAATGTATTGTTACTTTTCTAATATTTCCGTGATCAACCTGATCAATCACAAAGATCGACTTGTTGGCGACCCCTGGCTTACACTTTATTAAATGATGTCTATTGTTCCTATCACAAATGTCCACTGCAGAGAACACTGATTCTCAGGAAGATACCATGTAGTGGTACTTCTTGTGTATTTGTTCAGCAAAGCTAAACATAACCTTAAATATTCAAGTGTAATGAAATCCCTTTTAGAAATCCTTACTTTGGAGCAATGTTCACGGACTCTATTATTTGGCTTGTTCGCTTCCCGTCACAGGTGAGCGATGATGGTTGTAGTTTGATGTTGGATGCTAGAAAATGTCCGATTTATTGCAACAATCAGTCTTAATGCATTGTTACTTTTCTAATATTTCCGTGATCGACCTGATCAATCGCAAAGATCGACTCCTGGCTTACACTTTATTAAGTGATGTCTATTGTTCCTATCACAAATGTCCACTGCAGAGAACACTGATTCTCAGGAAGATAACATGTAGTGGTACTTCTTGTGTATTTGTTCAGCAAAGCTAAACATAACCTTAAATATTCAAGTGTAATGAAATCCCTTTTAAAAATCCGTACTTTGGAGCAATGTTCACGGACTCTATTACCGTAGTTTTCAGAGTATAAGTCGCTCCGGAGTATAAATCGCTCCGGAGTATAAGTCACACCGGCCGAAAATGCATAATAAAGAAGAAAAAAAAAATATATAAGTCGCACTGGAGTATAAGTCGCATTTTTGGGGGAAATTTATTTGATAAAACCCAACACCAAGAATAGACATTTGAAAGGCAATTTAAAATAAATAAAGAATAGTGAACAACAGGCTGAATAAGTGTACGTTATATGACGCATAAATAACCAACTGAGAACGTGCCTGGTATGTTAAAGTGACATATTATGGTAAGAGTCATTCAAATAACTATAACATTTAGAACATGCTATACGTTTACCAAACAATCTGTCACTCCTGATCGCTAAATCCGATGACATCTGAAGGATATATATATATATTTTCATATATCCATATTTTGTGTTACTTATTAATTTTCATAGTCATATTACATATAGCTAATGTTCCATATTGTACTCTTTGCTTTTCTAATCATCTCATGACAAAGTGCTTGCACTGGGGATGGCCTTGGGGTGGAAGGCAGAGAGAAGGAATCCTCCTTGCTTTCCTTCAGCCCAACTCTAGATAAGAAGCACAATGAGCATGTGTTTGAGGTGAGACAAGTGAGGGCGGGCGGGGGGGGGGGGGGATGTTTTCAGATCAACTTGGGCTCCGCATTTATATGTGTTGTTCGAGGCTGGTCTCTATTCTCAAATATTTGACAATAAATTACAAAATACCTATCCTGTGCTCTCTAAGATTGAACCCTCCTCCAAAACTAACGCTGTCTCCTGAGTGTAAATCACCTCTGGTGCCTAAGCCCCAAAATAACAGCCACCCAGCGGAAAACCTCCCGAATATGCCTAATCTTACTAGACAGCAGATAATGCATGAGTCAACGCAAAACTCCTCACTTTACACGCCAGACCATTTTGTTGCCATAAACAAATGCCCTCCCCCAGTAGATGACAGCCTCTCACGTGCACATCAGACATTCTTGAACAACACACAACAGAGCCAGACTTTGTGGTCTCCTGTAACTGTAACTGTAACGGGGGGGGGGGGGGGGGGGGGGTAGTAGAGATATTGAAGAGGAGAGTGCATTCTGGGATGTTTTCAGATCAACTTGGGCTCCGCATTTATATGTGTTGTTCGAGGCTGGTCTCTATTCTCAAATATTTGACAATAAATTACAAAATACCTATCCTGTGCTTGGTGGTACATTTGAGTTCAGTTTATAGTCATCTAAGGAACTTGGGACTGACCAGCATTTTACATCCCACTTGGAGGAACATCTGGTCAAACGCAACACATCTTATACGTCTAGTCTCTTACGTGAATGAGCTAAATAATATTATTTGATACTTTACGGTAATGTGTTAATCATTTCACACATAAGTCGCTGCTGAGTATAAGTCCCACTCCCGGCCAAACTATGAAAAAAACTGCGACTTATAGTCCGAAAAATACGGTATTTGGCTTGTTAGCTTCCAGTCACAGGCGAGTGATGATGGCATCAACCGAATCAACCGTACCTCTCGTTAAAAGCTTAAAGACCGACCGCACAGTTCCTGTCTTCACAATAAAAGCCCTGCTCCATCCTGCCTGCTCTAACAAAATAAGAGTCTCAGAAATCTAGCAAGCTATGGAGTTTGCCGCCAATGTATTTCTTGTAAAGTGTATAAAAAGGAGTATGGAAGCTGGACACTTTCATGTGGTATTGGACAGAAAGGAGGACTTTTTTTCTCCTCCATTTGAAAATGTGGACGCTATCATCACTACTGTCTGATTCCAATCAATGCAAGTCATCACAATCATACCAACTTATATTCTTGTCTTCATGAAAGAAACATGCTTGTATTATCATTGAACACCTTTCACTTGTTAACCTCTCTTTCATAAATAAATCAATATAAATGATATATATGAATGATTCCCTCCACTTGGTACATTGAAAAGTAGCTCGCCTGTGGCCACCCCTGGAGTAGACATTGAAAGGGTACAAGAAAACACATATTTGGGTGTAATAATAGATGATAAAATGAACCGGAAAGTTCATGTAAAAAAATACACAACATAAAGTAGCAAGAAACACGTCAATAATGAAGCAAATGAAGGACCAGAAATCATTTCATATTCTCTACTGCTCACTACTGTTACATATCTGAGTTATTGTGTAGAAATATGGGAAATAATTATGAAAGTACACTTCATTCACTAACTGTATTACAAAAAAGATCAGTTAGATCAAGGATGTCAAAGTGGTTTTCATCGAGGGCCACATCACAGTTATGTCTGCCATCAGAGTGTAACAGTGACTAATGTATGAATTTGATTTCATTATTCATTATATACATTGTTTTAAGTAGTCCATTTTACAGTAAAAACTTGACATTAATAACATTTTAATGTAAAATATAGTGATGTTTTCATTTCTTACAACATTTTACGTTAAATATAAAAACAGTACCACTGTTTTTTGGGGGATTTTTAGGGAAAAAGCTGCAGCTTAATTGCCAGAACGTTTGTGTTGAATTTACATTGTTTTTATATTGTTCATGGAAAAACAGTACAAGTTCTTAGTACAACTTAGCTGCCAGTTTTTCTACCCTAAAAACAAATTTACAGTAATACAGCGTTAAAAACAAGATTTTACAATCAAAAAACTGGCAATTTAATCAACATAATTTTAACGCAAATTTTTAAAAAAAATTTTCAATTTACAGTAATATGCTGTAAAGAACACCATAAAATGTATTGTCATTTTTATCAATTTGATGGGTAGTTTGCTGTGAAGTTAAGTATTTAAACATGTTTGGAAAGTATGATAATATACTGTAATATTTGTTGCAATATTGGATACTACTAAAGTTTAAAATGTATTCAATTTCAAGCAGTACATCTATTTTTTCTGTCAAAATGAAAAAATCAATGACATTTAGTGAGAAAATATGAAGTACTTTATTGACACATCATTTCCAAGTGTTTGTGGGCCAGGTAAAATGATGTGGCGGGCCAGATCTGGCCCCCGGGCCTTGACTTTGACCCCTGTGAGTTATAATACTACATCATATTGAATATAGAGAACATACTTTATTTATTGAATCACAAATATTGAAATTCAACGATTTGGTGCATTTACAAACACCTAAAATGATGCAAACTATAACCTGCTAGCCAAAAATAATAATAATAATAATAATAATACCTGGGATTTATATAGCGCTTTTCTAAGTACCCAAAGTCGCTTTACATGTTAAAAACCCATCATTCATTCACACCTGGTGGTGGTAAACTACTTTCGTAGCCACAGCTGCCCTGGGGTAGACTGACGGAAGCGTGGCTGCCAATTTGCGCCTACGGCCCCTCCGACCACCACCTGTCATTCATTTAACATTCATTCACCGGTGTGAGTGGCACCGGGGGCAAGGGTGAAGTGTCCTGCCCAAGGACACAACGGCATGGTAAGAGGCGGTGTACAACAATTCTTCTCAACTAAAGAGGAGAAATGTAATCTTAGAGGAAAATGTAATTTAAAACATTTGTATGCACTTTCAACACTTAAAACCTTTAGCACAGGAGGGTCAAATTTGTTTTCACTGAGGGCCGCATCACAGTTATGGCTGCTGTCAGAGGGCCGCTTAATAATAAATAATTTATACATAAATGAATAAATGTTTAGGGATTGGCCTCATGATATTTTCATACAATTGCCTATGCATTTAATTCTTATATTTTTTACATACACACACACACAAAAAAAAAAAAAGTTCGATTTTGCAGTAAACAAGGCAGCTCAGTCGCCACAATTTTACTGTACATTTTTTTTTTTTACAGCATATTACTGTAAATGGAAAAACGGTCCTATATATATTTTTTTTTTACAGTAAAACTAGCAGATGAACGAGAGGTGTTTTTTTTGTTTTTTTTTTACCGTAAAATCTATTGTCATTTTTACACTGTGGAATTTGAGGGATAACTTGCTTTGAAATCATAAGTCAAGCAGATATTATTACTATTATTTTTTATTTTAACAAAAAAAAGTTTAAACTCTATGATAGTATAATATTTTTTTCATTATTAGATAATATTAAGGTTGAAAATATATTCAATTGCATGCAGTGCATGTATTTTTTTGGTCAAAAGAAAGGATAAACTACTTTTATATTATTACAAAGCTTTCGCGGGCCACATTAAATGACAAGGCGGGCCAGATGTGGCCCCCGGGCCTTAAGTTTGACACCTGTACTTTAGCATGTCAGTATGTGGAATTAAATGATGGAATGGAAATGAAAGAAAGCAGTAATATGATTCAGTTTAAGAGACTGTTCAAACTACAAGTGTTCACTAAGTACACACAACAAGAATTATGAAGAACAGTATTAACATTAAATATTGTTTATTTGTTTAATATTTGTTTACTTACAATGGTGTATTATTTATTTATTCACTGTTCTGTTACAGAGAACAAGGAAATACAAATAAAACTGCTATGGAATGAAAAGGGGTAGAGTTAAATAAGCTCAGCTACTTCCTACTCCTTTTCGGACGTGCTGTAATGAAACAAGTGGAAATATGTGATGCTTCATGTTGTATCGTATGCGTGTTCCTAATTAAATGAAACTGACCTGAAGTCAGTATTATGACATGAAAACAAAGACTTCTTCGGACTCACGGGTAGTCCAGCAGGAGGACAATGGGGTTGAGCTCCTTCCGGGGTCGGTAGTACGCCCGCAGGGGCACGATGAAGTTGTACAGCCCGTTGCCTGCCGTCTCTGCCGACACGATGATCAGCTTGTTCTTGAAGCCGTACGCTTTGGCGTCCTCGAAGCTGTTGTGCGTGCAGCCCTGTGGTCAGAAAGGGCAGCGCCGATTACACCCTCGGTGCCAGGCGGCGAGCATGGCCACATGTGTGACGTCACGCACCTTGTCCAGACGCAGGCAGCAGAAAGGAGCCTTCTGTGGGAGGAGGTGGCACAAGGTGGGAGAGCTCCCGATGTAGGGAGAGTTGGGGGGGTAGCCCTTCACAAAACTGCCAAGATGCAAAAACATTTCATTTCAAAGTAGATACATTTTATCTATATATATATATATATATATATATATATATATATATATATATATATATATATATATATATATATATATATATATATATATATATATATATATATGTGTGTGTGTATATATATATATTTATATATATATATATGTGTATATATATATATGTATATATATATATATATATATATATATATATATATATATATATATGTGTGTGTGTATATATATATATATATATATGTGTATATATATATATATGTATATATATATATATATATATATATATATATATATATATATATATATATATATATATATATATATATATATATATATATATATATATATATATATATATATATATATATATATGTGTGTATATATATATACATATATATATATATATATTTATATATGAATGCGATGTTACCGCGGCACTGCCGCTGAATATAATCGGCGGGCCAGCTCTAGTGTTAATTTGATATTGCCTCAAGGTCCAAGTGAAATTTCATGGCGCAGGCCAGAGTTTGACACGCATGACCTACACCATTGTAACTGATGTATCTCTATGAGGGGCCGTTAGGGACATTATTCAGAATTACCTCTTACATACACTACTGAAATGCTCTCACATAAACAACTGAAATCTTTTTCTTTTATACACACTACTGAAACACTCTTATAAACACTACTGAAATGCTCTTGCATACACTACTGAAATACTCTTACATACAATACTGAAATGCTCTCGTAAACACTACTGAAATGCTATTACATACACTACTGAAACACTCTTATAAACACTCTTACATACACTACTGAAATGCTCTTATAAACACTACTAAAACACTCTTATAAACACTACTGAAATGCTCTTACATACACTACTGAAACACTCTTATAAACACTACTGAAATGTTTTTGTCTCACGCACACACACACGCATACCTGGAATTATTTTTCACTAGTATGTATAAACGGATTTCACCTGTGTGTGTGTGTACTTTTTACACGTGCGTGTGAGAGACAACAATTTCAGTAGTATGTGTGCAAAGATTTCAGTTATGTGTATGAGCGCATCTTACCATTGTGTATACGAGCATTTCACCACTATGTGTAAGAGCATCTTACTAGTGTGTGTGAGCGATGTTGCATTCCGGTTCCGGTATAATCCCCGCCCCTTTTCAGACAAGTTTATTTTTTATTTTTTTTAAAGCCAAGTTGTGGACAAAATGTCTGCCGACAAGTAGCTTAACCGAGGCGGGAGCTCCACTTCATAATTTGAGGGCTTCAGCGGAGAATATAAGAACACTTTCAATGCAACAAGGGTCGCGCTGGAGTAGACGGAGATTGACGGTTGGCAAACGCTGGACTGTGAATGGGCAGGAGATGGCAGGCGCAAGTGACGGATCAGGAAGTGAGATGGGAGGAATTGAAGCAGATGGCGGGAGGGGAGATGACTGGAATCTGGTAGGGGAAAAAAACAAGAGAAAGCGTAAAAAACAGAAAAAGCAAGCGGATAGAGTCAACTTAGAAGGAACGGATAGTGAGGGAAGTGGTACACCAATAGCAAGTCAGAGTGAGGAATATAAAATTATCATCAAACTTTCTCAAGACGGTGCGTCGTTCGGTGAGTGGAACCCAATTCTGTTGACAAAAGCGATACATAAGTTTATAGGTGAAGTAAAGAATGCCAAAGTGTTGCGGAATGGTTCATTGTTGATATTCTGTAAAAATAGTATGCAACAAGGAAAGGCCATAAGACTGGACAAGATTGATGGTAAAAAAATGCAGTGCTCAATACCTGAGGATAGGAAGAAGTCGACTAGGGGAGTCATTTCAGGTATACCTACGGTTGTGTCAGTTGACCAGATTAAAGATAATGTGGTGGGTGCAAAGGTTTTGGAAGCCAGGCGGCTGAAAGCGACCAGAAATGGAGAGAAGTGTGATAGCTTGTCAGTGTTGATTACATTTGATGAGCCCAAGTTGCCGAGCAAAGTTTATATAGGATATATGAGCTATGAGGTGAGACCATATGTTCCGCCACCACTGCGATGCTTTAAATGTCAAAAGTATGGTCATGTAGCAGCAATTTGCAAAGGCAAGCAAAGATGCGGTAGATGTGCAGGTGAGCATGAGTACGGTAAATGTGAAGTAGGGGCTAAGCTAAAATGTTGCAACTGTGGAGGAGAGCATACTTCTGCGTATCGAGGGTGTGAAATGAGCAAAAAAGCGGCTGAGGTACAGAGAGTCAAAAGCTCCCAGGGAATTTCATATGCAGAGGCGGTGAAGAAAGTAAAGCAAGCAGACGCCCCTAAACCAGTGGCAGAAGAAACAACACAGCACAGTGACAGCAGACCTTGTGGAGGATGTGCTAAGCCAGACATAAAGGAGGATATGCTGAGTGTAGGCAAGAATGAATTTGTACTGTTTATGGTTGAGGTGATCAACTGTTCAGCACAAACAAGCAGGAAAACTGAAAAGATTAAGATCATTGTGAGAGCAGCTGAGAAATATCTTGGACTGGAGGGGATAAGCTGGGAAGCAGTAGAGGACATGTTAGCTAGAGAAACACCTAACTCTCAGACATGGGCTGGTGGATCTTCATGTTCTTAATTATTTTACAGTGGAATGCAAGGAGTCTTACCTCTAATGGACAGGAATTTAAAAAATTTGTGTCAAATTTGTCAGACAAACCGCATGTAATATGTATCCAAGAGACATGGTTAAAACCACAATGGGATTTTGTTATGTATGGCTACACTGCAATAAGGAATGATAGGGAAACTGGGAATGGTGGAGGAGTGGCAACATTTGTGAGGAATGGGTTGAGCTATAGTTTAGTCAAGATAGGAAAGGAGCAAGAATCTATTGTAATCAAGGTATGGACAGAAAAGAGTAGCATTACAATAGTAAATTACTATAACCCATGTAATAGACTAAGTACTGATATATTGAATGATGCAAGTGGGCCGACACAAGGGAAGGTAATATGGTTAGGGGACTTTAATGCGCACAGCACATTATGGGGTAGCAATAATACAGATGCAAATGGGTCAATAATAGAGGAGTTTATAGATGATATGGGTTTGGTGTGTATCAATGATGGAAGAGGTACAAGGTATAATAGCTCACAGAATACAGAGAGTGTAATAGATCTAACGCTCACATCCACTATAATTGCAGGTGTTAGTACTTGGGAAGTATTGAATCAGTCAACAGTAGGAAGTGATCATTATCCAATAATGGTCAAGATTGGAATAGAAATACATCAAGAGGGGGGAGCAAGGACACCAAGGTGGAGGTTGGATAAGGCAGATTGGGGTGCATTCCAAAAAATAAGTGAAGGCAGGTGTGTAGAGCTACTGGGAGAGAATATAACAAATATAGAAGAAATGAATGGAAAATTGGTAACGGCAATGATACAGACAGCAGAAGAAACTATTTCAAAGAGTAGAGGAAGCAAGCGGAAAAAGAGTGTGCCATGGTGGGAGGACAATTGTAGCAAAGCAATAAAAATGAGAAATAGAGCATTCAGACAGTTGAAAGTTCACCACACGCTAGACACATTGATACAATACAAAAGAGCACAGGCAGTAGTTCGGAAAACAATAAGATCAGCAAAACGGACATACTGGAGACAATACTGCAATAAAATTGGGAGAGAAACACAGCTGGCAGAAGTGTGGGGAACGATTAGGAAAATGAGCGGCATAAAAAGTAACTTTGAGATACCAGTGATGCATAGCAATAATACAACAGCAATAAGTACTGTAGAAAAGGCAGAACTCCTAGCAAAGACATTTGTGAAGGTTCACAGCTCAGAAAATTTATCTGTTAAAGCTAAGCAGTGTAGAGACAACACCCTTGCACAAAATATAGGAGGTACAGAAAGAAGAAGCATATTGTCAGGAGAAGACCTGGACTTACCGTTTACTCTATTTGAGCTGAGGAGAGCAGTTTTAAACGCACGACAAACTTCACCAGGGAAAGATGGTGTATGCTACAGTATGTTAGCTCATATGACGGATAGTGCACTTGAAGCAGTGTTAAGGCTATTTAATAACATATGGGACACAGGTAAACTCCCGTCGACATGGAAGCAATCAGTTATAGTACCAATATTAAAACCAGGTAAAGACTCATCAAATCCCTCTAGCTATAGACCCATTGCTTTAACATCACATTTAGGGAAAACTATGGAACGGTTGGTGACAGAGAGACTGTCACATTTTCTTGAGAGTAGAAACCTTCTCTCAAACTATCAAAGTGGATTTCGCAGGGGAAGAGGGACAATGGATAGTGTCTTATGTTTAGAGTCAGAAATTAGGAAAGCCCAGACCAACAGAGAAATGGTGGTGGCGGTAATGTTTGATGTTGAGAAAGCATACGATATGTTATGGAAGGAGGGACTACTTATCAAACTCAAAAAATTAGGTGTAAATGGAAAACTGTACAACTGGGTGTTAGATTTTATGGTTGGAAGAACAATAGAAGTGAAAGTGGGTACAGAATATTCTAAAATATATCAAGTTGAGAATGGAATACCACAGGGAAGTGTCTGCAGTCCAATCCTGTTTAATGTCATGATCAATGATATTTTTGAGCAAGTGGAGCGAGGTATAGGGAAGTCATTGTATGCGGATGACGGGGCATTATGGATAAGGGGGCGGAATCTTGCATATATTCAGAAGAAATTGCAGGCAGCAATTAGGACGGTGGAGCAGTGGGCAGATGAATGGGGTTTTAAGTTTTCTATCGCAAAGACGCAAGGGATTTGCTTCTCTAGACGTCACAAAGAGGTTTCCTTGAAAATATATGGTCAAAAAATTGAGCAGGTTAGTGTCGTTAGACTGCTTGGAATGTGGATGGATGAAAAGCTGACTTGGCGGCAGCATATTGACAAAGTGAGGGATAAATGTAAAAGAGTCAACAATCTCTTAAGATGCCTTTCAGGAAGACACTGGGGTGCAACTAGAGCATCACTGCTGAATATATATCAGGCCATCATGAGAGCAACGCTAGACTATGGGGGCATAGGCTATCTAGCAGCAGCAGACAGCCACCTGAAAAAGCTGGATGTGCAGCAGACACAGGGTCTGAGAATATGCAGTGGGGCATTTAAATCCTCTCCAGTAGCAGCCATACAGGTAGAAATGGGGGAACAACCATTAGGGATCAGGAGACTGAAACTGCTGTTAGCGTACTGGGTCAATCTCCAAGGGCATAGTGTTTCACATCCTGCTAAAGCCATCCTAGAGGACTGTTGGGAGCATAATGAGTCACAATTTATGAGTTTTGGGTGGATAGGAAATGTAAAGGCAGTACAAGCCGGTTTAGGTCATATTCTATTCAGTCCGACAGTCCCATACTCATGTACTCCTCCCTGGTTGTTCATAGAACCGACAATACATTTTGAAATACAGCAACAATTAAAGAAAAGGAATAGGCAGGCCTCTGCGGGAGGGGTAGCCGAAGGCTATTTGGAAAAACATTTCTCAGACAAAACGCTGATTTTTACTGATGGGTCAAAAGACCCTGATACTGGAAGAACAGGAGCTGCAGTTTTCATTCCACAATACAAGATACACATCAAGAAAAGAACCACAGACCATCTATCAGTATTCACAGTTGAGCTTGCAGCTATCATTTTAGGGTTGGAATGGATAGAAGGAAATAACCATAAAAATACACTAATAGCATCAGACAGTTGGGCAGCACTTACAAGCATCAAAACCATGAAGTCATGTAGGCAAGATCTCATTTTCAAAATACATAATCAACTGCACAGAATGAATAAGAGGGGATTAGCTGTTTGCTTCATCTGGGTTCCTGCCCATGTAGGGATAGAAGGGAATGAGGGAGTGGATATTCTGGCCAAACAATCACTCAGATCACACACTGTAGATATGGACATACCGTTATGTAGGGAAGAAGGTAAATCAATAATCAAGAAACATGTGGGTAAAGTGTGGCAAGAATATTGGGACATCCAAGACACGGGAAGACACCTTTACAACATACAGAAACACGTTGGGTTGGGAAGGAGGAGGGGCAGGAGCCGGAGGGAAGAAGCAGTGATCACACGACTTAGGATAGGGCACACAGGACTGAATAGTTCACTACACAGGATAGGAAAACACCCTGATGGCAGATGTGACCAATGTGGGCAGGATGAAAGTGTCCAGCATGTGTTGTTAGAATGTAGAGGGTATGAGGAGGAAAGGAGGACGCTAACAGCAGCGGCAGAGGAATCCAGGATGATATTAAGTGTTGGGAACCTGCTAGGAGCAGAGGCAGAAGCTATGCTCAAGCATCTTATGGCATATCTGATAGACACAGGCCTAATGGAGAGGATTTAAGTTCCCTATTTAGTTGTTTTGTTTCTTTATTTCTTTATTTTATTTTTTTTATTTTCTTTATTTTTCTTATTATTTATTTTGTTAATTATTATTTGTATTTATTTTGAATCCCAATTTACAGTCCCACACTCCAGTCCAGTAGGTGGCGGTAATGCACCTTTGTTGGTTTGCCAACCGCCAATAAACTCCATAGAAGAAGAAGAAGAAGGGTCGCGCTGCCGCAGGACGCAGCACCTGAGCGGCCACACAGCGGTGCCTTTCTCCTCCCGACAGCCAAGCAGCCTGGAGCAAATGTAACCTTGCCAGTTTGCACCGCACACATGCAACATTTCACCTCATGGACATTGGGGCAAGAGGAGGAAAAGGTAATTAGACATTATTTATTTCTAATTGATTGTTGAATCCCACGAAATGTAAGACAACATGGCATTGTAGTGAGCTACAATGGTAACATGTCGAAATGTGAGTCACGTCAGTAGCTGATCAAATACTAATGATAATGGATTACATTTATTTAGCGCTTTTCTATCGACTAGATAAGGGTTCCCCAAACTACCGGTTTTGGTCCGCTAAAGTCCAACATCCGGCCCGCTGGAATTTTTTAAAATTTTGTATAATTTTTTTTCAATCTGTCTTTTCTAATCCATTTTTTGGTGTCCCCTAGCCGCTCAGGCAAATCATATTGTCTAAAAATGCATTCTCCCGTATGACTTATATTGTCTTAAGCTGTTTTAATGTGATCTGATTATTACATTCTTATTTCAGAGTCACCACACAGCTGCATGACCATTTCAACAAGGAGGGAATAAACAACCTCTGGATTCATGGAACTTCTCTGCACACAAATATATTAATTGGTATATTCAATAAATTTCACATAGAAACATTGTGAATATTATTTTCAACAGTGTGTTGAAAACAACCCTTTTTGGTTCAGAAAGGTTCCTTATGTCTTATTATTCATATACTTTCAATACTTGTCGGTGTGTAATTCCAGACATAGATGTAAACATTAATGAGACAACAATTAACATTTTTCAACAAGTGAACCCACTTGAAAATGATGGCAACTATGGAATAGACATTTTCACTTCAAATCTGCACTTAATTCAGTGAACAATATAGGATATATAAGGTTTGTTAAAATGTTTTCTTCACTTGTGCAGTGTATTCTGCTAATTAACATTTTATTTAAACATTTTGTAAAAAATAAATAAATAAGGAACCTGTTATACAGACCTGTATGAAGGTGCCCACTTTATTATTGCAAATATCAAAATAACACTTTAGTGCCCCTCCCGAAAATCTCCCAGGGCAACCATTCTACCGAATTTCTCCCGATTTTCACCCGGACAACAATATTAAGGGCGTGCCGTCATAGCACTGCCTTTAGCGTCCTCTACAACCTGTCGACGCGTCCGCTTTTCCACCATACAAACAGCGTACCGGCCCAGACACATGTAGTACCGTATTTTTCGGATTATAAATCGCAGTTTTTTTCATAGTTTGGCCGGGGGTGCGACTTATACTCAGGAGCAACTTATGTGTGAAATGATTAACACATTAGCGTAAAATATCAAATAATATTATTTATGTCATTCACGTAAGAGACTAGACTTATAAGATTTCATGGGATTTAGTGATTAGGAGTGACAGATTGTTTGGTAAACGTATAGCATGTTCTATATGTTATAGTTATTTGAATGACTCTTACCATAATATGTTACGTTAACATACCAGTTGGTTATTTATGCCTCATATAACGTACACTTATTCAGCCTGTTGTTCACTATTCTTTAGACATTTTAAATTGCCTTTCAAATGTCTATTCTTGGTGTTGGCTTTTATCAAATATATTCCCCCCAAAAATGCGACTTATACTCCAGTGTGACTTATATATGTTTTTTTTCCTTCTTTATTAGGCATTTTCGGCCGGTGCGACTTATACTCCGGAGCGACTTATACTCCGAAAAATACGGTAGTCCTGGGTTCAGTCCCGGGCTCGGGATCTTTTCTGTGTGGAGTTTGCATGTTCTCCCCGTGACTGCATGGGTTCCCTCCAGGTACTGCGGCTGCCTCCCACCTCCAAAGACATGCACCTGGGGATAAGCTCCTCCCACCTCCAAAGACATGCACCTGGAGATAAGTTGATTGGCAACACTAAATTGGCCCTAGTGTGTGAATGTGAATGTAAATGTTGTCTATCTGTGTTGGCCCTGTGATGAGCAGGGGCGCCGCTAGGGATTTTGGGCCCCATAAAAAGAATCTTTACAGGGCCCCCTGTATTATAATTTCATCATCATTAGGGGCCTCTCTGGGCCCCCCTCCATCATGGGCCCCTAGAATCCGTCTCCTTTACCGCCCCTTTTCGGCGCCCCTGGTGATGAGGTGGCGACTTGAACAGGGTGTACGCTGCCTCATGCCCGAATGCAGCTGAGATAGGCTCCAGCAACTCCCGTGACCCCAAAAAAGGGACAAGCGATAGAAAATGGATGGATGTTTACACTTATTTTGACGGCACATTTTATATTCTTGTCAAACTGTCTTTTAACATATACTTGTTTGGACAGCTAAAATGTAAACAAATAAGCTGAACATATGCCTTGTATGACACCTGGCTTAAGTTTATCGCACAAACCCCTTACCATTGCAAATATTAAAACAACACTGCCATTGGTTTGTGCTGTAAAAAAAAAAAAAAAAAAGTGTTTGTGTTGTTAAGTTTGTTGTTATTCCAAAATAGATTTTCTGACTGGTGATGTCATCCAGCCCCCCCACCGCCTCAAAATCTTCCCAAACTTGTCCCAATTGTTTGTGCTGAATATTTTTTGGGTCCAAAATTATTGTTTAAGCTAATGTGTTAATATTTACACCTAGCCCCTAACCTAAATACAATAATCATAAGACAAAAACATTGTGTATCACAAACGTTTGGGGAGATTTTGACAAAGTGTGTGTGATGGTGGGGCTGGATGACATTACTAGTCAGAACATGTATTTTAAAATAACTTAAAAACCTCAACGGTAGAAACATAAATGTTCACAGCACAAACGTATTGCAGTGTTATTTTGATATTTGCAATAATAAAGTGGGCAACTTCATACAGGTGTTCACTAGGTGTTGTAAAATATCAAAGTACTATTGCAAAAGCGAACAGTGACCTCAAACATGACCTGTCCTCCGCCTCTGTTCTTGCTGCACTTGACTATCAGCTGCCTTTTCAGGGAAGTAAAGATGTCTAAAAACTTACAATAAGCACTGTCCACATTTGGTTCTCTGTAAACTGAAGTCCAATCTTGAACTGCTAAACTATTGTTTAGGGCACAGATTGTTTCCTCAGTTGTTATTCGTTTAGAGATTTTTGCCATTGTGTCTTTGGTTTTCTTGAGATGACAGTCGTATAAAGTAAAGACAGGTAAATGGTCAGTGATATCACATATAAATAGGCCACTGGTGACTTGATTTCCCATAATGTTAGTAAAAATGTTGTCGATGATTGTGGCACTATGTGTTGTTATTCTGCTTGGTTTGGTTATGGTTGGATATAGAGACAAGCTGTACATTGTGTCAATGAAGTCATCAACATGTTTTTGCTTGGTTGAGTTTAACAAATCAATGTTAAAATCACCACAGATAAATATGGTTTTATGGTTCACAGAGGAAAATAGTTTACCCATCCACTCATTGAAAGTTTCTATGCTTGAACCAGGTACCCGATATACACAACTCATGAAGATATTTGTCTTTTTGTCCTTTAGGATTTGCACTGTTAAACATTCAAATAATCCATTGACTGCTATGGTCATGTTTGTTAAAACTTTAAATGTAACATATTTATTAATGTACAATGCGACCCCTCCTCCTATTTTATTTATTCTGTTTATGTATCTTAATTCATAGTCATTCAGACTAAAATCAATACCTTTATCATTGTTGAACCAGGTTTCAGTGATTGCAATAATGGTAAATGGATGACTAAATTCTTTCAAGTAATCCTTGATAGCCTCAAAGTTAGTGTACATGCTTCGACTATTGGAATGTATAATTGATAGAGTATCTTCTGATTTTACACTGTTTTCATATTGTTCACAGGTAAAATAATTAGTTTTTTACAATCGCAGAGAAAAAATTATTATCAGGGTCTATCTCTGTTGTGACGTGCTCTTAATACTCACAAATGTCCAGTTCTTTTTGTTGATGTTGTAGGATCTTCTGTAACATGTCCATATCAATACTTGGTGTGGTCTGTTCTTGGTGTGGGTAGCATTGAGATGATGGAAAGGTCACAAAGCTACATTGATACCAAGTACTGCATCAATGTCAATACTTATCAAGATTTTATAGATTATCTTCTTCCCACTCCCTTTCAGGCAAAACTGGACAATCATGAATTACATTCTATACATTACCTTTTGCACTATATTAATTTATATTATTATGTGTTCTCAACTTTGTACTTTTTTATGTTATTGCCTGAAATAAAAAAATAAATATAAAAAAATTAAAAAATTAAGAAATCTTCTATGTTCCTTATCACCAAGTCTTTTGCTTCCTCCGGCGTCCCATTTAGTTTGATGAAGATCTTACAGTTCGTTACCCAGGTTTGTCGAATCTTGCTTTGCCTTTTAAGTTGTCGTGCGATCCTTGCGATGTCAGCATTTTTCCTGGTCAAATGTTCATTTATGAAAACATCTGTACCTTTGAGTTTGCGTCCTTGCCTTAATAGTGCGGTTTTCTTTTTTCTGTTTGCGAATCTCATGATGACAGCTGGTGGTCTCTGGTTCCTCATGGGCAGTGGGTGACAAGCCTCGATGTGCTCCAGGTCCATCTCTATTGCCCTGCTCTGGAGATAGGAAGCCACCTGCTGCTCCACCGACTGTATCTTCTGCACGCTGGGCTCCCCGTTGTCCGCGGCCACCACACGCGCGTAAGAGCGCAGTTTGATCTTGATCCCGGTGATGACCACATCATTCATGCGGGAGTATTGCTCCAGCTCATCCACTCGCCACTCTAGGTCCACAATGCGCCGGCCTTTTTCCACGTTCTGGAGGCGTAGTTGTTTGACCTCCTCCAGCAGACCCAAGAGCTGCCCCTGCTGCTCTCTTACCGCAGTCACATCGCCGCATAGGGAGTGGAGTGTGAGCCTCAACTCTTCGAACTCCTCCGATGTGGGGCTTTTCCTCGGTGCAGGCATTACGATGGTCTATCTGCCGACGCATCCAGCAACAGAAGAAAAAAAATCCCACCTCCGTATCTCAGGCTGCTAATGCTAGCCGGCTTCGGTGTGCCAGCCCGCAGCGCCGATCGACACAAGCTGCGAAGCCAAAAAAGTACAAAAGATGTGCTGGCTTGGCACAAGGCGATCGCCAAACTCGACAGGCCCACGTTGAAAACAGCCAGCCAGTCACGCGCAAACTCCAAAACAGGAAGTGACTTGTGAAACAAATAAAAATAAAAATAAAATCTTATCTGATTGGGATTTTATTGTACCCCGCCTTCCGCCTGAATGCAGCTGAGATACGCTTCAGCACCCCCCACAACCCCTAAAGGGACAAGCGGTAGAAAATGGATGGATGGATGGGGAACTATGAGTACTATTTTGTGATCTTGACAATGTTTGTGGTATGTGCTCAGTCTTTGTATTGTATAACTAAGATCTTACTTTCTCTCTCTGTTTCGATGGATTTTTTGATATTGCTGACTGCAAAACAATTTTACCTTTGGGTACTAATAAAGTAACCTCACCTAACCTAAGTAAAGGTGACTTTGTGGATGTTATTTCATGTCTCGAGGGCCCTGACAATGTTTAAATATAGAGGGTTGTCAACAAGTGTTCTATGATCAAAGCTATGAAAATAATTGATATAAAATGAATAATCCCTCCTAGGCAGAAATTAATTCAGCACTGTTTGGCCCGGAACCAATTAACAGCGATAAACAAGGGAGGACTAGATTTACATAGTCTGACTTGTTCAATGCACCACTAGCTGGTCACCACACGGTGGCACTGTGGTACTTTCAGGCAAGTGCCTAAGAGAGGCACCAATGGGACAGTGTTGGACTCAATAAATAATCAGGGAACACTGTTTGATTGTCATTTACTGTCATGGCGGGCCCCTAAATGAGCATGGTACACTCTTTGGACCCAATCATGAGCTATTAAACGCTGTGAAGAATCATAAGAGCCTGACAATTACCATCAAAGGTAAGAAAAATCTATAATCTTCCTTTTTTCATGCTTCACTTTTGATACATAGAGGTTTGAAGTGTTGTGTTGACAAAAAATTCTGCTCTATGAGCATGTCCAGTGCTATGTACACATTGGGAGGCCTGGGTTTAAAAAAATAAATAAATATATAAACAGGATTCGCTACGAATCTGAAAATAAGGCCAACTATCTGTCAGTCAGCTACAAACATGAACGTTATTAGCAAATTGACTCAAGTAGCATAAGAGCCTGGTAAAATGTGAGTGTAACGTTAGCGCTGTCTTCATCGAGGCTACGCTAATGTAGCTAATGTTTGTGTCCTTAATGTTACGTTGCTGAATACAGTGACGAAGTTGATAGAGTGGCTGTGCCAGCAATCGGAGTGTTGCTGGTTACTGGGGTTCAACTCCCAACTTCTACCTTCCTAGTCACGTCCGTGGTGTCCTTGGGCAAGACACTTCACCCTTTGCCTCTGATGGCTGCTGGTTAGCGCCTTGCATGGCAGCTCCCGCCATCAGTGTGTACATGTGTGTGTGAATGGGTAAATGTGGAAATACTGTCAAAGCGCTTTGAGTACCTTGAAGGTAGAAAAGCGCTATACAAGTATAACCCATTTATCATTATTTATCTTTGTCGAGGCTACGCTAATGTAGCTAATATTTGTGTCCTTAATGTTACGTTGCTGAATACAGTGAGTGTAAAGTTAGCACTGTCTTCATCAAAGCTACGCTAACGTAGATTCATCGATTGATTGAAACTTTTATTAGTAGATTGCACAGTACAGTACATATTCCGTACAATTGACCACTAAATGGTAACACCCGAATAAGTTTTTCAACTTGTTTAAGTCGGGGTCCACGTTAATCAATTCATGGTACAAATATATACATTAGCTACGCTAACGTAGCTAATGTTTGTGTCCTGAATGTTACGTTGCTGAATACGGCTTTATATTAGATTACATTTTCGGGACTAATGCAGATCCCAAATACACATCAGCAGGTACCAATACGAAAGAAAAGTTGTTTTTTGGGGTCCTTATACACACACTATAATAATACCCGTATGTTGAAGCACAGTACGTCTGACTATGGTAGACGTACTCACATTTTAACGGTCATAACTTCCTTCCACATCAACTGATCTTCCTGAGATTTTTGATGGTATTGCTTCACGATACGAACGTTTCGATTTACAAACCCTGTTCAAGAACAAATTAAGCTGGTACATGTAGGTTCCGCTGTACGCTGCGTTCCAAAGAGAGCAGGTGTAGCTAATGTTGAACGAGGATGTTAGTTGAGCAAGACGAGTGTTGGTGGTGACGTCTGAGTGTCGGGTCAGTGGAGGAATTACCACTGAGAGAGAGTGGTGAGCTGCACACACGATGGAAAGTGCTGACTTCCGCTACATGTCATCTTCATCATTGTCAAGTACGCCCCCCTTCATCATCATGACGCACTGATTACACGCCAAGCTCGTCTATCTCACCTTACAAAATAGGCGGCATCCATTAATAATACCCGTATGTTGAAGCACAGTACGTCTGACTAGGGTAGCCATAATCACATTTTAACTGTCATAACTTCCTTCCACATCCAAAATAGGCGGCATCCATCCCTGGGAGGAGCCATCAGGGTGAGGCGTGTTCAGACATTTAGAAACATCTCACACAGACATCACTTACTCTGAGCCCACCGAGCCCTCCTCGTCCGATTGGTTGGTCTCGTCCTCGGACTGGTCGCTGAGGAGGTCACAGGGGAGGATGGCGGAGGAGTCGGCGATCTCCAGGACTGGCGCGATGCTCGGCCTGCGGCTGCCGGCACCATTCTCCGTGGGCAAGGTCAGCTTGCTGGTTTCCTCCGGAGGATCGGGGTTCTGGAGGTCGATGGCCACGGTACCTGGACGCCACACGGAGGAGCATCAGAGATTGAGATTTTCAGCACAATCCCATTCAAGATCAGACAAACATTACAGGGAGACAGAAAAAGGATCGCTGACGGGTCTGCCAACTAATATGTATATAGAAATAAAATCTCTGGACACGACTGTGAGGACAAAAAGCATAAAACAACCTAAATCTATGTGTGTATATGTGTATACATATATACATATACATACATATCAATGCTAAAAAATATAGATTCCTGTGATAACTGAGGGCAAAAACCAAAGGAAAGAAAATATTTTCTTTGACAAAGAGGGCAGAAAACAAGCAAAAATCCTATAAATACACACACACTCACACTCACACACACACACACACACAAATGTGTATATATATATATATATATATATATATATATATATATATATATATATATATATATATATATATATATATATATATATATATATATATATATATATATATATATATATATATAAATATACAAAGCACATGTAGACTGATTGGGCAAACTCCTTTATACTATATATACTAATATATATATATATATATATATATATATATATATATATATATATATACAAACTCTGTTTCTCTATGAGTTGGGAAATTGTGTTAGATGTAAATATAAACGGAATACAATGATTTTCAAATCCTTTTCAACCCATATTCAATTGAATGCACTACAAAGACAAGATATTTGATGTTTCTAACTAATAAACTTTATTTATTTTTTGCAAATAATAATTAACTTAGAATTTCATGGCTGCAACACGTGCCAAAGTAGTTGGGAAAGGGCATGTTCACCACTGTGTTACATGGCCTTTCCTTTTAACAACACTCAGTAAACGTTTGGGAACTGAGGAGACACATTTTTTAAGCTTCTCAGGTGGAATTCTTTCCCATTCTTGCTTGATGTACAGCTTAAGTTGTTCAACAGTCCGGGGGTCTCCATTGTGGTATTTTAGGCTTCATAATGCGCCACACATTTGCAATGGGAGACAGGTCTGGACTACAGGCAGGCCAGTCTAGTACCCGCACTGTTTTACTATGAAGCCACGTTGATGTAACACGTGGTTTGGCATTGTCTTGCTGAAATAAGCAGGGGCGTCCATGGTAACGTTGCTTGGATGGCAACAAATGTGGCTCCAAAACCTGTATGTACCTTTCAGCATTAATGGTGCCTTCACAGATGTGTAAGTTACCCATGTCTTGGGCACTAATACACCCTCATACCATCACAGATGCTGGCTTTTCAACTTTGCGCCTATAACAATCCGGATGGTTCTTTTCCTATTTGGTCTGGAGGACACGACGTCCACAGTTTCCAAAAGCAATTTGAAATGTGGACTCGTCAGACCACAGAACACTTTTCCACTTTGTATCAGTCCATCTTAGATGAGCTCAGGCCCAGCAAAGCCGACGGCGTTTCTGGGTGTTGTTGATAAACGGTTTTCGCCTTGCATAGGAGAGTTTTAACTTGCACTTACAGATGTAGCGACCAACTGTAGTTACTGACAGTGGGTTTCTGAAGTGTTCCTGAGCCCATGTGGTGATATCCTTTACACACTGATGTCGCTTGTTGATGCAGTACAGCCTGAGGGATCGAAGGTCACGGGCTTAGCTGCTTACGTGCAGTGATTTCTCCAGATTCTCTGAACCCTTTGATGATATTACGGACCGTAGATGGTGAAATCCCTAAATTCCTTGCAATAGCTGGTTGAGAAAGGTTTTTCTTAAACTGTTCAACAACTTGCTCACGCATTTGTTGACAAAGTGGTGACCCTCGCCCCATCCTTGTTTGTGAATGACTGAGCATTTCATGGAAGCTGCTTTTATACCCAATCATGGCACCCACCTGTTCCCAATTTACCTGTTCTCTTGTGGGATGTTCCAAATAAGTGTTTGATGAGCATTCCTCAACTTTATCAGTATTTATTGCCACCTTTCCCAACTTCTTTGTCACGTGTTGCTGGGATCAAATTCTAAAGTTAATGATTATTTGCAAAAAAAAAAAAAAAGTTTATCAGTTTGAACATCAAATATGTTGTCTTTGTAGCATATTCAACTGAATGTGGGTTGAAAATGATTTGCAAATCATTGTATTCCGTTTATATTTACATCTAACACAATTTCCCAACTCATATGGAAACGGGGTTTGTATATATATATTCCCTGGACAGGACTAGGGCGGCAAAAATGAGTAGTAGATAGTAGTTTTTGTTTAGTTATTGTGTACTGTTGACTTGGTTTTATATGTAATATAAAATTAATTTTCTGTGTACAACAAAAATGTGGAACGTGCTGTACGCTAACATTAGTTAACTTCATGCTGTATGCTAACAGTTAACTTCATGCTGTATGCTAACATTAGTTAACTTCATGCTGTAGGCTAACAGTTAACTTCATGCTGTATGCTAACATTAGTTAACTTCATGCTGTATGCTAACAGTTAACTTCATGCTGTATGCTAACATTAGTTAACTTCATGCTGTACTGTATGCTAACATAGTGGACTTATGGACACTTGTACCAAGTGGCCTGATCAACTTTGACAGGTCAAAGGAAACAATTTTGAGCGAGTAAGACCACTTCCTGTCTCACCCATGCTGGCGATGATGCTGTGCACGGGCAGGCGGGAGGGGGCGTCGTAGAGGCCGGAGACGGGCAGGCTCTTGTTGTGCTTCTCCTCCTGTTTGAAGATGAAGGCGGAGTTCTCCTCCTTGGTGATGTTGATGTAGTAGCAGGTGTCGGTGGCGGCCATGATGTGACGGGGCCCGGGGTTCAACAGGATGCTCTTGTTGTCCTCGCGCTTCACGCCGATCAGACACACGCCGTACCTGCCGGTCCACCATTGATGTCAATGCATGGCTACTCCTCATTGTGACACCTCGCACATGTATGGAAGTCAATATGAAGGACATATGTTCTATACTGAGCTAGTATGAAGGTCATAGGTCACAATTAGGGATCATTTCAATGGATACGGTACCAATTCCCAGTACCTGGGAATCAATACTGGTTATTGATACGTTTGTATCTACTAATTATGTTGTTTTTGGTCTCATTTTCATTCTAACTTTTAAAGTGGCTGGACAAGACAGACAAATATTTATATATATACACATATATATATATATATATATATATATATATATATATATATATATATATATATATATATATATATATATATATATATATATATATATATATATATATATATATATATATATATATATATATTTATATATATATATATATATATTTATATATATATATATATATATATATATATATATATATATATATATATATATATATATATATATATATATATATATATATATGTATGTGTATATATTTCTTTGTGAAAAAAATGTGTATATTTAACACATACATATATATATATTTTTAATTAAAAAAAGTTAAAAATATTTTTCAATCGTTCAAGAATCGTTACAAATAAGAATCGCAATTAACTTGATATGTTTTATTTTTTTATTCCAACATTTAAAGTGGCTGGAGAAGACAAACAAACAAACAAACAAATATATATGTACATATATATTTCTTTGTGAAAATATTTATACATATATAACACGTATGTACATATTTTTCAATAAACATTTTTATTTTTCATTTTTTTAAATGTTCAACAATCATTACAAATAAGAATCCCAATTAATTAGATTTTTTGAATTTGTTTTTATTCCAACATTTAAAGTGGCTGGACAAGACAAAAAGAAATGTTATATATATATATATATATATATATATATATATATATATATATATATATATATATATATATATATATATATATATATATATATATATATATATATATATATATATATATATATATATATATATATATATATATATGGACAAGACTGACAAAAAAAAAAAAAAAAAAATTAATAAAAGTTTTTTCATTTTTTTTTAATCGTTCAAGAATCGTTACAAATAAGAATCGCGATTAATTTGATTTTTTTTATTCCAACATTTAAAGTGGCTGGACAAGACAGACAAAAATTAATTTAATATACTGTTTATATTTTTAAAAACTTTTTAACCGTTCAAGAATCGTTACAAATAAGAATCGCGATTAAATAGATTTATTTTTCTAAAAACTCTATAATTTATCAATTTTTTAATTGAAAACTATTCATTTAGGCCAACAATACTTAGCCAAAATGTGCACTAGAGTTAAGCAGCAATGGTATAATCGCTACTAAAATAGTCTTGATGGAACAAAGTAAAAACACTGCTTACTTCTTGTGGGCGTGGAAGGAGGCGTAGGTGAAGCTTTTTCCATCGT
Organism: Entelurus aequoreus; assembly: GCF_033978785.1. Classification (NCBI taxonomy): domain Eukaryota; kingdom Metazoa; phylum Chordata; class Actinopteri; order Syngnathiformes; family Syngnathidae; genus Entelurus; species Entelurus aequoreus. Next base: position 38,588,426 of record NC_084736.1, read on the forward strand.
ACTCCCCAAAGAACTTGCTGTCACACAGTCTGATGTGGTAGACCTCGTTCCCCGAGCAGCGCCCGTACATTCTCTGCCATTGCTCCGGAGACAACTGCCCTTCCCTGCAGGCCACACAGCACACCATCACTCACTATCATTGACATGAACTCATGTGTCAATCACTCACTATCATTGACATGAAGTCATGTGTCAATCATTCACTATCATTGACATGAAGTCATGTGCCAATCACTCACTATCATTGACATGAACTCATGTGTCAATCACTCACTATCATTGACATGAAGTCATGTGTCAATCATTCACTATCATTGACATGAAGTCATGTGCCAATCACTCACTATCATTGACATGAAGTCATGTGTCAATCATTCACTATCATTGACATGAAGTCATGTGTCAATCATTCACTATCATTGACATGAACTCATGTGTCAATCACTCACTATCATTGACATGAAGTCATGTGTCAATCATTCACTATCATTGACATGAAGTCATGTGCCAATCACTCACTATCATTGACATGAAGTCATGTGTCAATCATTCACTATCATTGACATGAAGTCATGTGCCAATCACTCACTATCATTGACATGAAGTCATGTGTCAATCATTCAATATCATTGACATGAAGTCATGTGTCAATCACTCACTATCATTGACATGAAGTCATGTGTCAATCATTCAATATCATTGACATGAAGTCATGTGTCAATCATTCACTATCATTGACATGAAGCCATGTGTCAATCATTCACTATCATTGACATTAAGTCATGTGTCAATCATTGACTCCTGCACATGAAGTCATGTGTCAATCTTTCCCTAAAGAAGCATTTCATCTGCATGTGTAAGTACACTATCTCATCTGCATGTGTAAGTAAACTATCTCATCTGCATGTGTAAGTAAACTATCTCATCTGCATGTGTAAGTATACTATTTCATCTGCATGAGTAAGTACACAATTTCATCTGCATGAGTAAGTACACTATTTCATCTGTATGAGTAAGTACACTATTTCATCTGCATGTGTAAGTAAACTATCTCATCTGTATGAGTAAGTACACTATTTCATCTGCATGTGTAAGTAAACTATCTCATCTGCATGTGTAAGTACACTATTTCATCTGCATGTGTAAGTAAACTATCTCATCTGCATGAGTAAGTACACTATTTCATCTGCATGTGTAAGTACACTATTTCATCTGCATGTGTAAGAACACTATTTCATCTGCATGAGTAAGTACACTATTTCATCTGCATGTGTAAGTACACTATTTCATCTGCATGAGTAAGTACACTATTTCGTCTGCATGAGTAAGTACACTATTTCATCTGCATGTGTAAGTACACTATTTCATCTGAATGTGTAAGTACACTATTTCATCTGCATGTGTAAGTACACTATTTCATCTCCATGAGTAAGTACACTATTTCATCTGCATGTGTAAGTACACTATTTCATCTGCATGAGTAAGTACACTATTTTATCTGCATGAGTATGTACACTATTTCATCTGCATGTTTTAAGTACACTATTTCATCTGCATGTGTAAGTACACTATTTCATCTGCATGTTTAAGTACACGACTTCCTCTGCATGTTTAAGTACACGATTTCATCTGCATGTGTATGTACACTATTTCACCTGCATGTGTAAGTACACTATTTCATCTGCATGAGTAAGTACACTATTTCATCTGCTTGTGTATGTAAACTATCTCATCTGAATGTGTAAGTACACTATTTCATCTGCATGTGTAAGTACACTATTTCATCTGCATGAGTAAGTACACTATTTCATCTGCATGTGTAAGTACACTATTTCATCTGCATGTGTAAGTACACTATTTCAACTGCATGTGTAAGTAAACTATCTCATCTGCATGTGTAAGTACACTATTTCATCTGCATGAGTAAGTACACTATTTCATCTGCATGAGTAAGTACACTACTTCATCTGCATGTTTAACCACTATTTCATCTGCATGAGTAAGTACACTATTTCATCTGCATGTGTAAGTACACTATTTCATCTGCATGAGTAAGTACACTATTTCATCTGCATGAGTAAGTACGCTATTTCATCTGCATGTGTAAGTAAACTACGGTATCTCATCTGCATGTGTAAGTACACTATCTCATCTGCATGTGTAAGTACACTATTTCATCTGCATGTGTAAGTACACTATTTCATCTGCATGAGTAAGTACACTATTTCATCTGTACTAGTAAGTACACTATTTCATCTGCATGTTTAACTACACTATTTCATCTGCATGTGTAAGTACACTATTTAATCTCTATGTTTAAGTACACTATTTCATCTGCATGAGTATGTACACTATTTCATCTGCATGAGAAAGTACACTATTTCATCTGCATGAGTATGTACACTATTTCATCTGCATGTTTAAGTACACTATTTCATCTGCATGAGTAAGTACACTATTTCATCTGCATGAGTATGTACACTATTTCATCTGCATGTTTAAGTACACTATTTCATCTGCATGAGTAAGTACACTATTTCCTCTGCATATGTAAGTACACTATTTCATGATGCCAAGAATATTCGCCACTGATTGCAATTAAGTGTTAGTGCAAAGTGTGGCTCACAGACCATTTTTAAATAATTGAAAAAAATTATTACAAAAAAAACCCATGAAAAAGTGGAATAAAAGAGCAAAGGTGTAATGTAATGAGAACGTGTTGCAATGTTTATTACTGGAAAACTATTAACAACACAACTGCTGCACGAACTGTAAATAATGAAACAATAAAAGTAATAAAATTAAAAGCATTTCAAATGAAACAAGTAAATGATAAACAAACAAATAATAATAATAGAATAAAATAATACAATCCATCAATAAAATAGAATGAAACAATAAAACAAATCAATATGATAGAAAAAAAAATCAATATAACAGAATAAAACAATAAAAACAAATCAATAATAGAATAAAACAATAAAAACAAATCAATATAATACAAAAAAATAAAAACAAATCAATATAATAGAATAAAACAATAAAAACAAATCAATAATAGAATAAAACAATAAAAACAAATCAATATAATACAAAAAAAACAAAAACAAATCAATATAATAGAAACAAACAATAAAAACAAATCAATAATAGAATAAAACAATAAAAACAAAACAATATAACAGAAAAAAGATACAAACAAATCAAAATAATGGAATAAAACAAACACAAATCAGTTTGATAGAATACAACAATAAAAACAAAAATTAATAATAGAATAAAATAATAAAAGACATCAACAAAATAGAATATAACAATAAAAACAAATCAATATAATATAATAAAAATAAAAACAAATCAATGTAATAGAATAAAACAATAAAAACAAGTAATAATAATAGAATAAAGTAATAAAATACATCAATAAATTAGAATAAAACAATAAAAACGAATCATTATAATAAAATAAAACAATAAAAGATACAGAAGACGATTTAAAAGGCATATAATAAAAGTGAGTTTTAAGACAAGACTTCAAACATTCAACATTCTGACATAAGGGCCAGAACATTCCACAGTTTAGGACTAACTAAGTGTCACACTGCAACTACACAAAGTTGTGGACTAAGTGTAAGTGTGACACTGCAACTACACGAAGTTGTGGACTAATTAAGTGTCACACTGCAACTACACAAAGTTGTGGACTAATTAAGTGTCACACTGCAACTACACAAAGTTGTGGACTAACTAAGTGTCACACTGCAACTACACAAAGTTGTGGACTAAGTGTAAGTGTGACACTGCAACTACACAAAGTTGTGGACTAATTGAGTGTCACACTGCAACTACACAAAGTTGTGGACTAATTAAGTGTCACACTGCAACTACACAAAGTTGTGGACTAAGTGTAAGTGTGACACTGCAACTACACAAAGTTGTGGACTAATTAAGTGTCACACTGCAACTACACAAAGTTGTGGACTAATTAAGTGTCACACTGCAACTACACAAAGTTGTGGACTAAGCGTAAGTGTGACACTGCAACTACACAAAGTTGTGGACTAATTAAGTGTCACACTGCAACTACACAAAGTTGTGGACTAAGTGTAAGTGTGACACTGCAACTACACAAAGTTGTGGACTAATTAAGTGTCACACTGCAACTACACAAAGTTGTGGACTAATTAAGTGTCACACTGCAACTACACAAAGTTGTGGACTAACTAAGTGTCACACTGCAACTACACAAAGTTGTGGACTAAGTGTAAGTGTGACACTGCAACTACACAAAGTTGTGGACTAATTAAGTGTCACACTGCAACTACACAAAGTTGTGGACTAATTAAGTGTCACACTGCAACTACACAAAGTTGTGGACTAACTAAGTGTCACACTGCAACTACACAAAGTTGTGGACTAAGTGTAAGTGTGACACTGCAACTACACAAAGTTGTGGACTAATTAAGTGTCACACTGCAACTACACAAAGTTGTGGACTAATTAAGTGTCACACTGCAACTACACAAAGTTGTGGACTAAGTGTAAGTGTGACACTGCAACTACACAAAGTTGTGGACTAATTAAGTGTCACACTGCAACTACACAAAGTTGTGGACTAATTAAGTGTCACACTGCAACTACACAAAGTTGTGGACTAAGCGTAAGTGTGACACTGCAACTACACAAAGTTGTGGACTAATTAAGTGTCACACTGCAACTACACAAAGTTGTGGACTAAGTGTAAGTGTGACACTGCAACTACACAAAGTTGTGGACTAATTAAGTGTCACACTGCAACTACACAAAGTTGTGGACTAAGTGTAAGTGTGACACTGCAACTACACAAAGTTGTGGACTAATTAAGTGTCACACTGCAACTACACAAAGTTGTGGACTAATTAAGTGTCACACTGCAACTACACAAAGTTGTGGACTAATTAAGTGTCACACTGCAACTACACAAAGTTGTGGACTAAGTGTAAGTGTGACACTGCAACTACACAAAGCTGCCAAGTAGGGACTTTTTTTTTAACTTTAAAACATAATAAAAACTTATAATCGACGTATAGATTGTTGAACTACAGATTTAAGCATTAAAAGTAAAAATAATATTTATCGATATGACTTATTTTAACACTCTTATGAGACTTTTAGTTTCATTAAAAAAAATAAAACTAATGATCCACAAGCAATGTTGTTATGAATTATTGACCTGTTTAATGCTCCAATTATTCACATAAATGTTCCATTTTGAAAATTGTTTTGGGGAAACTATTGCATGTTTTGTGTTTTCTTTGGAAAAAAGGTCATACAACCTAAAAAATAAAAACTTTATAATAATAGATTTTATTTGTAAAAAGCACTTTATATTGGCAATGGATAGATCTGAAGTTGATCTACAAATATTTAGGTGTTAAAAGTAAAACATATTCATACATGACCTATATTTATGTGGATCCTGAGACCTTTAGTCGGAAGTTTTTTAACTGTCATTGTTCAAAAATAATAATAATGAACAATGTTGTTATAAATTATTTACCCATTTCAGGGTCTAATGACTTCACATAAATGTTCCATTTCCCCAAATTCCATGTTTTGTGGAAAATATTGCATAGTTTTTGTTTTTGCCATAAACAGTGTTTCCTTTGGAAAATAAAGGTCATAAAACATAAAAAAAGAAAAAAACTTTATGGCAACAGATATATCTAAAGTTGATATATATCAGTGGCGTGCGGTGACGTTCATGTCAGGTGAGGCACTGACTTCATCACAGTCAGATTTACAAACATATGAACCCTAAAGAGTATCTTATTCACAGTTTGATTGGCAGCAGTTAACTGGTTATGTTTAAAAGCTCATACCAGCATTCTTCCCTGCTTGGCACTCAGGATCAAGGGTTGGAATTAGGGGTTAAATCACCAAAAATTATTCCCAGGCACGGTGCCGCTGCTGCCCACTGCTCCCCTCACCTCCCAGGGGGTGAACAAGAGGATGGGTCAAATGCAGAGTACAAATGTCACCACACCTAGTGTGTGTGTGACAATCATTGGTACTTTAACCTAACTTTAACTTTACACTAACAAACTGTAGCACACAATAAAGCACATTTAATTAAAAAAACGTTATTATGGTCTTACCTTTACTTATAAATGCGGGAGCGTTGTGAATGAATGAAATATGAAATCCGCGCTGCATTCTGCAGGTGTACCTAATGTTGTGTCCCTGTTCACGGCTCCTCCGGCGCGCCGCGCGAGCATTGTTGTTTTTGCACTTTTTGGCTTCTTGTTAAGTGACTTTTTTTGGGTGGATTTGGTCTTGCACGTGGAGGGTTTGGGTGTGGGCTTTGGTTGGTGTGGCGCTCCCGTCGGGCGATGCATTCTGCGGCGGGAGTGTTAACCGGCACCAGGAGGCGGGGTTATGATACGAGCCTCACACAGTGTGTCTTGGCAGCAGTTTTATGATCGCTCAGCACTAAAAATACGTTACACACATACAGTTGTTGACAAAATACACTGTACATGATATACCTCAGCTAACTAAACTATGGAAATGTATAATATAATTCATATAGCAATACGGTCTCACTGCACAGCAGGCCAGCAGTTAGCCGAGTCATTGCGCACAATCCATGTTGAGGGCGAGGCACAACGCAGTGACGTGCCTCAACTGGCTGCTGACACCGCACCGTCTCTTCTCAGTATTTGAACGGCAAATGTGAAAATAAAAATAAAAATAATCTAAAACTGGTGAAGTTAAATGGAAAATAACTTTAGTATCATCACTGGATACATACAACAATTTAATGTTTTTTTTTTCTTTTTACTTTTTTTTTCTTTCCATGATGGCAGGTGAGGCCGTGCCTCCCCTGCCTCTAGTGACTGCACGCCACTGATATATATATAAATATATATATTTAGGTGTAGACAATAAAAAAAACATGAATATATGATTTCTTCCTTTTGGATCCTGAGACCTTTAGTCTGATTTATTTTCAACTGTCGAGGTTAAAAAATAATAATAAATCAAAAGCAATGTTTTTATGAATTAATTACCCTCTTAAGAGTCTAATGACTTCAAATTAAATATTCAACTATGAACATCTTTGGAGGAAAAATATTGCATATTTGGTGTTTTTCCTAGTAAAAAAGGGAGTTTTGACAAAAAGGGCCTAAAATATTAAAGCAAAAAACCTCAGATCTGAAGCTGATCTGTAAATATGTTGAAAGTAAAAGCATATATTTATAAATGACTTATTTTTTATCGCTTTAATGACCGAGACCATTTTGGGTCCCCGGGACCTTAAACACTCACCAAAATTGGGGTTACAAAATATATTGGTTTTAAAAATGAAAAATATCAAAATGGCCGTCGAATGCTTTCAGTTGTCAGTGTGAAAACTTTGGACCGCCTGTGTTGGCGAGTAATAATGATTGTGTGTAGTTCTCTACTTCAACAATAAACAGAGTTCCAGTCCTCGATGGAGACCAAGAAGACCAGAAGTGTACTCACTGTCCTCTGGAAGGTGTGGACCAGGAGACCAAAAAGACCAGAAGTGAAGTGTACTCACTGTCCTCTGGAGGTGTAGACCAGTAGACCAAGAAGACCAGAAGTGAAGTGTACTCACTGTCCTCTGGAGGTGTGGACCAGGAGACCAAGAAGACCAGAAGTGAAGTGTACTCACTGTCCTCTGGAGGTGTGGACCAGGAGACCAAGAAGACCAGAAGTGAAGTGTACTCACTGTCCTCTGGAGGTGTGGACCAGGAGACCAAGACGACCAGAAGTGTATTCACTGTCCTCTGGAGGTGTGGACCAGAAGACCAGAAGTGAAGTGTACTCACTGTCCTCTGGAGGTGTAGACCAGGAGACCAAGAAGACCAGAAGTGAAGTGTACTCACTGTCCTCTGGAGGTGTGGACCAGGAGACCAAGACTACCAGAAGTGTACTCACTGTCCTCTGGAGGTGTGGACCAGGAGACCAGGAAGACCAGAAGTGAAGTGTACTCACTGTCCTCTGGAGGTGTGGACCAGGAGAGTCACCAGGGTGGACATGGCAGGACACACACAGTTCAGGGCCAGCATGGCGTACTTGAACTCCTCCTCACAAACCACGTGGTCTGTTTTCAACGGGAGATCAAACTCATTGGAGGGTTAGGTGACGTGTCCCAAGACTTTGTCCAAAACCTCCATGAGAACCTGATGAACCTACCGGCAAATTTCACATGGAATTTGTTCTCCGGTTTGAGAATCTGGACGTAGAGAGGACAGTTGGGAGCAAAGTCCTTGGCGGCCCAAGCTCTCAAAATAGTCTGATGATCCTGTGGGGACATTTCACTTGTTACTGTACTCATCAGGTGCTTACTGAACGTCACAGGTGTCAAACACAAGGCCCCGGCTGTTGCCATTTCTAATATAAAGTAGTGTAAAGTTCTTACTTATATCTGTCAGTAAACTCGCCATGAAAGCGCTAAAAAAAAAAAAGTGAGTTTACATTATTCACCCAAGGAACTTTAGTTATTAGAATGTTCCGCTCGGACGGTTTTTCACGGGACACATTTCGGGCGTTGTTGTTGTACTAGTGAGCCACGGATGAGGAGATGCTGCTCCATCATTGATTGAAGTAAAGTCTGAATGTCATTAAAACAGTTAGCTCCATCTTTTGACACTTTTTCCACTCCCATCCTTGCACGCTACACCGCTACAACAACGATGACGGGGGAGAAGACGCTGTTAAAGTGGAGTCACATAAATAAGAGCGCCCACAAAACGGCGCATCCTGAAGCGACTGTCAGAAAGCGTTTTGAAGATGATCTGTAAAACATCATCTATGCAACATTTTGACCAAAGAACCACCATTACATGTTATGTAGACCACAAGGAAGTCTTTTACATTTAGAAAATAATCACAAAAATATGACTCCTTTAATGCGCCTTATAATCCGGTGCGCCCTATGGTCAGGAAAATCCAGTATATATATACAGTGGTTGTCAAAAGTGGACATAAAGAACATAATGTCATGGCTGTCTTGAGTTTCCAATCATTTCTACAACTCTTATTCTTTTGTGATAGAGTGATTGGAGCACATACTTGTTGGTCACAAAAAAAAACATTCATGAAGTTTGCTTCTTTTATGAATTTATTATGGGTCTACTGAAAATGTGAGCAAATCTGCTGGGTCAAAAGTATACATACAGCAATGTTAATATTTGCTTACATGTCCCTTGGCAAGTTTCACTGCAATAAGGTGCTTTTGGTAGCCATCCACAAGCTTCTGGCAAGCTTTTGCTTAAAATTTTGACCACTCCTCTTGACAGAATTGGTGCAGTTCAGTTAAATGTGTTGGTTTTCTGACATGGACTTGTTTCTTCAGCATTGTCCACACGTTTAAATCAGGACTTTGGGAAGGCCAATCTAAAACCTTCATTCTAGCCTGATTTAGCCATTCCTTTACCACTTTTGACGTGTGTTTGGGTCATTGTCCTGTTGGAACACCCAACTGCGCCCAAGACCCAACCTCCGGGCTGATGATTTTAGGTTGTCCTGAAGAATTTGAAGGTAATCCTCATTTGTCATTGTCCCATTTAAAGCACCAGTTCCATTGGCAGCAAAACAGGCCCAGAGCATAATACTACCACCACCATGATTGATGGTAGGATGGTGTTCCTGGGATTAAAGGCCTCACCTTTTCTCCTCCAAACATATTGCTGGGTATTGTGGCCAAACAGCTCCATTTTTTGTTTCATCTGACATCACATGGACAAAGATAAGACCTTCTGGAGGAAAGTTCTGTGGTCAGATGAATAACAATAAATTCATAAAAGAAGCAAACTTCATGAACGTTTTTTGTGACCAACAAGTATGTGCTCCAATCACTCTATCACAAAAAAATAAGTATTGGAAACTCAAAACAGCCATGACATTATGTTCTTTACAAGTGTATGTACACTTCTGACCACGACTGTATATTATTAAATACATAAATATCTGCTTGTCACCTTGACTTACTGTTTCACAGCAAGTCACCCATCAAACAGTTGGTAGAACACATAATAATCATCTATGCAAATATACTTTTATATTAGTAAATATTCAGTGTTACCCTCTGAGGGCAGCCATAACTGCCATGTGGTGACATGAGTTTGACCGGCCTGACTTCCATGCACAAAGGATGGTTGTAGAATAATTACAACATCCAAACACTTTCAGAAGAAGAAGAAGAAGTCAAGTGTGACAGAAAAGTGCTTAGCTGTGGTTGAAATGAAAGAGGATCATAGAGTTTGACAAATGGAGGTTTGACTCACAGCAGCAGTTCTGTCTCCCTCGTTACGACTGCTGAGGATGAAGCAGGCCTCGGCATCGTCCATTCTGGAGCCAGATGGAAGACAGTGTCAGAGTGCAAGTAAAGACTAGGAACTATACCAGCTGATACCATGTTTCTTAACTACAGTGTCAGTGCAAGTAAAGACTAGGAACTATACCAGCTGATACCATGTTTCTTAACTACAGTGTCAGTGCAAGTAAAGACTAGGAACTATACCAGCTGATACCATGTTTCTTAACTACAGTGTCAGAGTGCAAGTAAAGACTAGGAACTATACCAGCTGATACCATGTTTCTTAACTACAGTGTCAGAGTGCAAGTAAAGACTAGGAACTATACCAGCTGATACCATGTTTCTTAACTACAGTGTCAGAGTGCAAGTAAAGACTAGGAACTATACCAGCTGATACCATGTTTCTTAACTACAGTGTCAGAGTGCAAGTAAAGACTAGGAACTATACCAGCTGATACCATGTTTCTTAACTACAGTGTCAGTGCAAGTAAAGACTAGGAACTATACCAGCTGATACCATGTTTCTTAACTACAGTGTCAGTGCAAGTAAAGACTAGGAACTATACCAGCTGATACCATGTTTCTTAACTACAGTGTCAGAGTGCAAGTAAAGACTAGGAACTATACCAGCTGATACCATGTTTCTTAACTACAGTGTCAGAGTGCAAGTAAAGACTAGGAACTATACCAGCTGATACCATGTTTCTTAACTACAGTGTCAGAGTGCAAGTAAAGACTAGGAACTATACCAGCTGATACCATGTTTCTTAACTACAGTGTCAGAGTGCAAGTAAAGACTAGGAACTATACCAGCTGATACCATGTTTCTTAACTACAGTGTCAGAGTGCAAGTAAAGACTAGGAACTATACCAGCTGATACCATGTTTCTTAACTACAGTGTCAGAGTGCAAGTAAAGACTAGGAACTATACCAGCTGATACCATGTTTCTTAACTACAGTGTCAGAGTGCAAGTAAAGACTAGGAACTATACCAGCTGATACCATGTTTCTTAACTACAGTGTCAGAGTGCAAGTAAAGACTAGGAACTATACCAGCTGATACCATGTTTCTTAACTACAGTGTCAGAGTGCAAGTAAAGACTAGGAACTATACCAGCTGATACCATGTTTCTTAACTACAGTGTCAGTGCAAGTAAAGACTAGGAACTATACCAGCTGATACCATGTTTCTTAACTACAGTGTCAGTGCAAGTAAAGACTAGGAACTATACCACCTGATACCATGTTTCTTAACTACAGTGTCAGAGTGCAAGTAAAGACTAGGAACTATACCAGCTGATACCATGTTTCTTAACTACAGTGTCAGAGTGCAAGTAAAGACTAGGAACTATACCAGCTGATACCATGTTTCTTAACTACAGTGTCAGAGTGCAAGTAAAGACTAGGAACTATACCAGCTGATACCATGTTTCTTAACTACAGTGTCAGAGTGCAAGTAAAGACTAGGAACTATACCAGCTGATACCATGTTTCTTAACTACAGTGTCAGAGTGCAAGTTAAGACTATGAACTATACGAGCTGATACCATGTTTCTTAACTACAGTGTCAGAGTGCAAGTAAAGACTAGGAACTATACCAGCTGATACCATGTTTCTTAACTACAGTGTCAGAGTGCAAGTTAAGACTATGAACTATACGAGCTGATACCATGTTTCTTAACTACAGTGTCAGAGTGCAAGTGAAGACTAGGAACTATACCAGCTTTAAGTATTGAAAGTGAAAGTATGATATCATGAGGGGGCCTTTTGTATACCCGTAACCTTTAGTCTGTCATTGTTAAAAAAAAAAAGAATCAAAAGCTGTATTGTTATGAATTGTTTTGTGACGATCTGTCACATTCACGTCTTGTTATGTTTCCTTAGTTGGTGTTTATATCCTGTCAGGGCTCTTATTTTAGTTCCATTTCCTGCTTGTCTCCCTGAGTGCTATTTCCCCTCACCTGTCCCTGATTGGCAGCTTGGCCACACCCGTTTCCTATCAGCTGGCTGCTATTTAAGCATGCCTCGCCCTCCAGCCAGGGCTCGATGATTGTTTCCTGTTTTCCCTGCATTTTGACATTAAAGTAGGGCTGGGCGATAAAACAATAACAATATATATCGCGATAGACATGTGATCAATATCAATAGAAAATGGGGTCGATAGAACGTTCGATAATTTCACTGAGTTCTGTTAGAAAAAAATAGGAAAAAAGGCAGAGCCGGAACCGCACAGCATTCTGGGGGGTGTAGGCAGAGGAAGGGCTTTGGCCTCTCGACCTATCACGGCCGAGCCTGAACCGCAAGGCATTCTGGGAAACGCTAACAGGAAAGGGAAAAAAAAGAAGCAACAACGGCTAGCTGACGACGAGGAGTGAAACGAAACGGGAATATGAGTGCGGCAGCACGAGAGGAAATTGTAAATAAAAAAGGAAACGTCACGTCACCAGTTTGGCAGTATTTTGGACTTTTTAAAATCCGATACGAATCAGAGTAATACTGTCTGCAAACTTTGCAAGGTCGTCGTCCCGACCAAGTCTGGGAACACGACAAACTTATTTTAGCACCTGAGCCGCTCTCACCCGCTGGAGTAAAGCAGTATCAAACAGCCACAACCATCTTCATCAGCCGGTGCAAGTGGAACAGCACCGAAGCGACAACAACAGACCACCGTCGTCTCGATGGTGGTCTGTTGTTGCCGCAGACAGTATTACTCGGCAGCAGTGCCATACGACAAAAATTCAAAACGTTATAAAGAAATAACGGATGCAGTGGTGTATCAATTAGCGAAGGACATGCTAGCGCTCAGCATAGTTGAGAAGTCTGGGTACAAGAATCTCATACACGTGCTCGACCCCCGTTATGTTCTACCTGGCCGAAAGCACTTTTCCAAGACAGCTATTCCTAAGCTTTACACAATGTGCAGGGAATCCGTGGAAAAGGAGATACTGAAGTTGGTTTGATTTTTCCATAAATGACTGAAGAGAGTAACAGGTTTGTTTTGTCACAGATGTTCAGATGCAAGTTTATTCCGATGTTTACAATATTCTGTAAGACATGTTTGTTTCTGCTTGCTTAATGTGACTGTTATTTATTTGCATATATTGTTACCAATATGGCTTTAAAGCCTGAGTTGTACACTACTAATTTCTTAATTACAATACTTTGCACATTTTGTTGGATTAAGCATTTATTTAATGTCAATATTTGCACATCGACCAGTATTTTCATTTATCTGACTGTTTTTCATAATGCTGACCTCGTTCTAAAAGTTAAAGGTTATATTTAAAATAAAAGTATTTAAATTCAGCCTTTTTTCTCCTGGTCTTCATTTAGAATAGTTTTGTTTTTTTATCAATAATTATCGATATCGACTGATATGAAACACTTATATCGTGATACATTTTTTAGTCATATCGCCCAGCCCTACATTAAAGTCATGTTTTCCTGCGCTACACCTGTCATCTTGTCAGCTTGTGCAGCCCTTTGAGACACTTGTGATTCAGGGCTATATAAGTAAATATGGATTGATTAATCTCTGCATCTTTGGGTTCACCATCAACAGATTGTGAATCATTCACCTTTCTTCACTACATCACAACAAATACTCCACTTTGAACATTTTTAGGTGGAAAATATTGCATATTTTGTGTTTTTGCCATGAAAAACAGTGTTTTCTTTGACAAAAAGGGCATTAAACCTTAAAAAAAAAATACAAACTTTATGTAAACAAATAGATCTGAAGTGACTTGTTTTTAAAGGGGAACTGCACTTTTTTTTTTGGAAGTTTTCCTATTGCTCGCGATCATTATAAAAGCTAGTCATGTCTTAAAGCATCTCTTCCTGAGGGTGTTTCAGTGTTATAACTTCACCTTTATCTTTACTTTTTACACCAAAATGCGTCCATTCTCCCTTTTCTGTCTACACACTGTGTCTGCTTGCAAGTACTCCGTGTGTACTCTGGTACATTTCAGAGGCGGTGTAGTACCGAATATGATTCATTAGTATTGCGTTACTATACTAGTACCAGTATACCGCACAACCCTAGTATGGACAAATGGGGCCAATTATTTTATATGTATTTTTATTTTGTACTTGTTTTAATCTTTTATTACGTGATTTTCACTTGTATTTAAAAGCCTAACCAGGGACGAGGGTTGCAAATAATTCTGTGGCTAGAAGTCTTATGTACTTTGACATGTTTATTGTACTGTCCCTGTCCAATAAATACATACATAAATAAGACTTGGATGGCTCAGACCCTTTTGGGTCCCTCGGACCTTTAACATTCACAGGGGAGCCCCAATGGTTACAATATATATGGTATTGGTTCTGAAAATGAAAAATATCAAAATGGCCCCGGGATGTTCGAATTTTTCAGTGCGAGGGCCTCGCTGGAAAAAGTTTGGACACCCCTGGTCTAAGTTATGTTTATAGTATTGATCACATATCCATTATTGTACTTGGCGTAGAAAATGAGGGTTACAATCTCCAACTCTGTCTAGCTGAAAAAATATACTCATTACAATGGAAAAACTGAAATCTAAGTAAGATTAAATATCTCAAAAAAGGGTGATATTTGCTTATTTTCTGTCTGATAAGATAATTCTTCTCTCTAAGCAGATTTTAGGTTAGAGTGTTTTACTTGTTTTAAGGGTTTTGGTCCTAAATGATCCCAGTAAGATATTACAGCTTGTTGCTGAGATTTTATGACCTATATTGAGTAAAACATGCTTGAAACTAGAATCTCAAGTGTTGCAAAGCTGTGTCATCAACACTCACAAGTATAAAACTGCTTTTTCAAAGTAATAATTTCTTATTTCCAGCATGAAAAAAAAAATCATGACTTTGACACAATTGTGTCTCATTATTAAAACAGATGACAGCCAAATGGACTTTGCTCTTTTATTTTCAATGAAACAATAGAAAATACGTACTTATATAGTAGTACAGTTGTTATTAGTGAGAATATACTTATTTTAAGGTATTTTGGGGTTCATTGAGGTTAGCTCATTTTACTTGTTTTGAAAAGTCTTGACAAGCCAAATTTTCTTGTTCTATTGGCAGATAACTTTGCTTAGTTCAAATAATATACCCCTAATTTATTTTTCTTTTCTTGTCTTTGAACACTGACTTTTTGCAGTGTAATATTCTGAAACATGAGACTCAATTATCAAATGTGTCATGCGAGCTACCCACTTGGCCCTCATCAGGTCCTGGTCTTTGAGGGCGGACCCCTGGAGGTAGATGACCCTCTGAGACCACAGAGGTATCTGGAGGATACGGCGGACTTGAATGTCGATGTCAGTGGGACACAGGATGACAACGTAATAGTCCTGCAGGACAGAGAAGAGGGAGACGCTGAATGGAGAGTTCTTGGGACAGGTCTCTTCCTGGTACGGACCTGCAACCTGGGGTGGGCGTAGAACTCGTTGAGAAAATCCATCAGCAGGTCTATCTTCAGCGAACTGACACACAGAACCACGTGCTTCTCCGTCTGCGCTCGGTGGCGACTGTAGTTTCCTCCCAGTTTCTGGCTCTCCATCCACAGGTAGGCCAGTTCTTCAAACTGAAACATCCACAATAAAATGCATCACCGCCCGGGTTGTACTATGTACTAACAAATACATCCTAAAAGGCACCGCTGCCTTTGGAAAGTACCGGTACTTTTTTTTTTTTCATGCGCTTGATGCTGCGAGTCGACACACACACACACACACACACACACACACACACACACACACACACACACACACACACACACACACACACACACACACACACACACACACACACACACACACACACACACACACACACACACACACACACACACACACACACACACACACACACACACACACACACACAAGAGTACTTGCAAGCAGACACAGTGTGTAGACAGAAAAAGGAGAATGGACGCATTTTCGTGTAAAAAGTAAAGATAAAGGTGAAGTTATAACACTGAAACACCCTCAGGACGGTCAATCTGCAGTGTTTTAGCTACTTCTAAATCACTAATCCTGGCCTAAATGGCGACAAATAAAGTATGTTTCATGTACATTATCACTGGAGGACGAGGAATAGCTAAACATGCTTCACTACACACCCTAGAAGGATACAATAGCTAACAAAAGCTGAACAAATGGTAAATGGGTTATACCTGTATAGCGCTTTTCTACCTTCAAGGTACTCAAAGCGCTTTGACACTATTTCCACATTCACCCATTCACACACACACACACATTCACACACTGATGGCGGGAGCTGCCATGCAAGGCCCTAACCACGACCCGTCAGGAGCAAGGGGTGAAGTGTCTTGCTCGAGGACACAACGGACGTGACGAGGTTGGTAGAAGGCGGGGCTCGAACCCGGAACCCTGAGGTTGCCGGCACGGCCACTCTACCAACCACGCCACGCCGTCCCGGGAGAGGTGCTTTAAGACGTCCAGCCGCCAGCAGTGTTTTAGCTACTTCTAAATCACTAATCCTGGCCTCCATGGCGACAAATAAAGGATGTATAAAGCATCATTATCACTGGAGGACGAGGAATAGCTAAACATGCTCCACTACACACCCTAGTAGGATACAATAGCTAGCAAAAGCTAAACATATGTTTAATGTACGATAAGATTTTTTGGTTCACATAAAGACAATAATGACATTTTTTGTGGTCCCCTTTATTTTGAAAATCATCTAAATGGATGTTGGTAGCGGTCCTGAAATCAACACATTGGTAAGGGGAAAATAAAAGAGTGTATTGTCACCTGTAGAGGGAGCACCACCAGCGCCACACAGATGAGGATGACCACCAGCAGTTGCGAGGGCCAGATCTGAGGTGTGACATCGCCGTAGCCCACGGTGGAGAAGGTGACGATGCAGAAGTAGAAGGAGTCAAAGAGGGACAACTTCTTTCCAGCTCTCTCCAGGTGCTGGATGCCACATGCTCTGCAGGGGACACAAGAAAAGACACCTGTCACTTTCCGTCATTTCTGTGTTGATCAGTCAGTGGCACAGCTGGTGGGGATCCAGAGCTCGGACATCGGCAGAATAAATATTACACACTTTTGTTATTGTTTTATTCATTTGAAAATAAAATAAAATAAAAAAATGTTGAGCTACAATCATTGACCGTATTTTCAAGACTATAAGCTGCTACTTTTTTTCCCCCCAAACTTTGAGCCCTGTGGCTTATACAAAGGTGCGTCTTATCTATAGGATTTTTATTCACTAACGAATAATTATGGAATGGATTAAAGCAACAAAAAAAATCAAACAATGTACTAGGGTTGTCTCGATACCAAAATATTGGTATCGAGACCAATATTTTGATACATGTCAGTATTGTAACAAAAAATCTTAGTGTCCATGAAACATATGTTTATTATTGTAATTTAGTTCTTAAATAAATGTTTTTGAACATAATAGACAACTTGTCTTTTTGTAGTAAGTAAACAAACAAAGACAATAATGACATTTTAGTGGTCCCCTTTATTTAGAAAAATATCGAAATACATTTTGGTACTGGTACCAAAATATTGCTATCAGGACAACCCTACTAGCTTGCCAGCCATTAGCTTGCTTCTCCAGTATGTGAGCAGTATCACCATCATCAAAGTGTGTTTATCAATCATCATATGAATCCTAATGTTCATGTTGCATCACATGATGAATGATGAAAGAAGTCGAAGGAGCGTTGACTTACCCAGTAAAAACCAGGCAGAGTAAAGTGCAGATGAGGATGAAGACCTGGTTGAACATGGCTGAGTGAGTCCTCTGGATGGCACGATGGAAATCATTCTGCCAGCAGGAGAGACGTGTTAGTGATCAGAGTCAACGCTTGCTCCTTTTAGTATGTTCAGCATGTCAGCATGTGCTCCACCTCCATGTGCCTGGCACAAGACTACACCATCTGTCCGTTGGCAGGAAACCCTCCATCATGTTCTATCTACCTGACATCCTGGAGGATATCAGCAGCAGACATCCGTATGCACCTTTTTAAGATACATGTTGCAGCTGTGGTCGACTACGTCTTCATGCAACTGCAACAATTCTAGTGATTTGTAGGCGTGTCCTGGGACAACATTTTGACCTCCATATCAGAGCTTTGAGCATTGGCCGATTCCGATATTAACCCCATTGGATATCACACACTTGTATTATTTTGTAGTGTGGGATGTTAGAAAATGTTAGATCAAGTAAAATGACTCATACAGAGATATATGATAGGTATGTAAATCACTAACCTAAGTATTATTAACTGTCTGAAAAAGGAATTTTGCTGTCTTTAAGTGTAAGTGGAGTGGTATTTTTAATTTTTTTTGGCAACACCCACAATAGTGGTCACAATAATTTACTAAGTTATTAGTTTGGTACATATATACAGTACATATATTTACAACCATATATACTGTATGTTGGATACATATATACATATACTTACAATCATATATGTGTTAGGTTACATATATACATATACTTACAATCATATATGTGTTAGGTTACATATATACATATACTTACAATCATATGTGTTAGGTACATATATACATATACTTACAATCATATATTTGTTAGGTACATATATACATATGGGGACGGCGTGGCGAAGTTGGTAGAGTGGCTGTGCCAGCAATCGGAGTGTTGCTGGTTACTGGGGTTCAATTCCCACCTTCTACCTTCCTAGTCACGTCCGTTGTGTCCTTGGGCAAGACACTTCACCCTTTGCCTCTGATGGCTGCTGGTTAGCGCCTTGCATGGCAGCTCCCGCCATCAGTGTGTGAATGTGTGTGTGAATGGGTAAATGTGGAAATACTGTCAAAAGCGCTTTGAGTACCTTGAAGGTAGAAAAGCGCTATACAAGTATAACCCATTTATCATTTATCATATACTTACAATCATATATGTGTTAGGTACATATATACATATACTTACAATAATATATGTGTTAGATACATATATACATATACTTACAATCATATATGTGTTAGGTATATATATATATATATACTTACAATCATATATGTGTTAGGTACATATATACATATACTTACAATCATATATTTGTTAGGTACATATATACATATACTTACAATCATATATGTGTTAGGTACATATATACATATACTTACAATAATATATGTGTTAGATACATATATACATATACTTACAATCCTATATGTGTTAGGTACATATATACTAGGGCTGCGAATCTTTGGGTGTACCACGATTCGATTTAATATCGATTCTTGGGGTCACGATTCGATTATAAATCGATTTTTTCGATTCAACGCGATTCTTGATTCAAAAATGATATTTTTCCGGATTCAAAACGATTCTCTATCCATTCAATACATAGGATTTCAGCAGGATCTACCCCAGTCTGCTGACATGCAAGCAGAGTAGTAAATTTTTGTAAAAAGCTTTTATAATTGTAAAGGACAATGTTTTATCAACTGATTGCAATAATGTACATTTGTTTTAACTATTAAATGAACCAAAAATATGACTTATTTTATCTTTGTGAAAATATTGGACACAGTGTGTTGTCAAGCTTATGAGATGTGATGCAAGTGTAAGCCACTGTGACACTATTGTTCTTCTTTATTTTATTTTTTAATTTTTTATTGTAAATGTCTAATGATAATGTTAATGAGGGATTTTTAATCACTGCTATGTTGAAATTGTTACTAATATTGATACTGTTGTTGATAATATTCATTTTTGTTTCACTACTTTTGGATTGTTCTGTGTCGTGTTTGTGTCTCCTCTCAATTGGTCTGTTTATTGCTGTTCTGAGTGTTGCTGGTTTTGGAATTGGATTGCATTGTTATTGTATTGCTTTGTATTATTTTGTTGGATTGATTAATTAAAAAAAAAAAAAAAAAAAAAAAAAAAATATATATATATATATATATATATATATATATATATATATATATATATATATATATATATATATATATATATATATATATATATATATATATATATATATATATATATATATATATATATATATATATATATATATATCAGTGGAGGCTCCTCCATAGAGGTGGAGGAGGCCTGGCCTCCCCAATAATTTGAGAGAAGAGAGAGATTTAAAAAAAACAATAAATATATTTATTTTATTTATTTATTTTAACAAAAAACATATTTTTAATTTTTTATATTCATATTATTTTAGTTTTGTTCATAAATCTAAATGTTCCCATGGCTAAAACCCAATATTGCAATTGTAAAGCAACAGGCCAGATTTCCCTATCAGTTTGTATTAAGGGAGGCCAGGCCTCCCCTAGGAAATTAGCTTCTCATAGAAGTCAATGTAATGCATGCTTTTTCATGCCAATATGTGATTGGCCAGATCACTGAAAATGGGTGGGCAACGGAGGCCTGGCCTCACCATGCATTGTGTCCAGGGCTGAAAGATTGACATTTTGTTCGTCCAATCACATGCTACTGGTTCATTTGGAATCAATCCTTTCCTTTCCTAATCAACACAGAAGCCATTTTGAGAATTCGCCAGCCACTTCAGTCAAACAAACACTCGCCATAGTGGCTACGAGTGTCCTATCAACTTGTGCTTTTCAGGAAATTTAGAGAACACCCCTGGCTATCATCCGTGAAGTTTATAGCTCATATAGCCAAATACTTTTGCTTAAAACGACCTCGGAAATCGGCGAGATTATTATAGTATTTCTCAGTAAATGAAGCCAGCACCAAGCCAGCACCAACCTGTGGAGTGGAGTCCAGGAGAGAGCATGCCGCCCCTCAGCTAAACCAGATGTGAGTTGAACTAATTAGATGTCTCTACCAGTGTTACACCACTAGTTCTCAGTAGTAATAACACTCCATTTTGTCTGTGTTTCTCAGCAGATAAAGCCAACTGGAACCATATTTTTACATATTTTATATTAAATATATTGAATAAAACTACATATGATAAAGAAAGTGTTATCTTATCTTTTTTATATGCTAAACTTGATTAAATTGGTGATTACATGTTGAAGCTGTAGAAGAATGAAAAATGTAAGCTAAACAAAATTGTTTTTAACTACATAATTAAAATTCCTGCCTTTTACACATGTTCACTTGGCGTTTATATAACATCCAAATGTCATTTCTCAGCTTAATTATCAGGCAGGCTCATAGACTTACAGCAATGTAATTTCTTCAGGAAGGCACAAGGCTAAGCTCTGCACAATGAATTGCATCAGCAAGAACTTTCTGACTGTAGCTTACACTCCAAATAGTATGCCTTTGGCCAGCACAAAGACAGATAAGAGAACAGGGAACATTCCATCGCGAGTGAAGTGAGCAAGCGGAAAAAAATGGCCTCCTCAATTCTGGAAGTCACCAGCCTCCACTGATATATATATATATATATATATATATATATATATATATATATATATATATATATATATATATATATATATATATATATATATATATATATATATATATATATATATATATATATATAGTAGGTATATAATATATATGTTATGCATTCCACCAAAATTCCCTCACGTTTTATTTAATTGCTCTATTGTATTCATTGTCACTTTTATTTAGTAATTTTTTCAGCAAATAGTTCGTTTTGGGAGCATTTGTCATTTTATTTTGAAGTCCTACCTTCTTCCGGTAGTGACGTTGTCTTCCTCACTTGCTGTTGAGACATGCCGTGAGGAGGTGAGTGTTTTTCTCTGCTCTCGTGTTTTAAAGAGAATGTAACTGTGAAACGAGGTTATAAGTTACTCTTGTGCTGCTAATGTTGCTGACATGTTCATGTACACTTGTTTTGCTCAGAGTTTGAGTGTGTTAGCAAACGTTTTGCTAGTGTACTGTTCGGTAGCACTTCTCACTCACACACAGTGGCTGCGGCACTTCATTGAAGTTTTCCCTCCATTTTAGACAGGTGTGCTGCAGACTCGTGTGTTAATGCTGCTGCATTATTTCCTGTGTATTTCATACAGGTATGTTTCTGTTGCTTCCAAAACTTTATTCTATTTTTCTGTACTGTTTTAATTTATTGTTTATTTTCCTATTGTATAAAATATTTGACTGTGGTGTATTAATTTTCAGTGTATTAGTAATTGTGATGTATAGGTTTTGTGACATTTGTGAATGTTTTATATAGCATTTCTGGTCATTTAAACTCACTCGCTGTTGAGACATGCCGTGAGGAGACTGGTGTGCTGCAGACTCGTGTGCTAATGCTGCTACATTATTTCCTGTGTATTTCATACAGCAATAAATACGCCACCTGTTTCGGCTAAAGGCAACCACCGAGTCCCCTTGTCTTCAAAGCAACACCAGCAATACACAACGCAGACTCGATCCGGCTACATATATATATATATATATATATATATATATATATATATATATATATATATATATATATATATATATATATATATATATATATATATATAAATAAAAATTGATTTTGAAAAATGAGAATCGATACTGAATCGTACAACGTGAGAATCGCGATTTGAATTTGAATAGTTTTTTTCCCACACCCCTAATACATACATATACTTACAATCATATATGTGTTAGGTACATATATACATATACTTACAATCATATATGTGTTAGGTACATATATACATATACTTACAATCATATATGTGTTAGGTACATACATACATATACTTACAATCATATATGTGTTAGGTACATATATACATATACTTACAATCATATATGTGTATAAATGTACTTACAATCATGTTTTCCAGGGCCCCCTTGGCGAGCCAGCAGTTAAGAAAAACAGGAACAAATATGGTTCTTAATGGAGGCCAGAAGATCTGAAAAGGAATAAGAAGAGTCAAGACTATTGACAGATCAATCACAGGTCCTTTTCATCCTGCCATTGCTCACAACAGATTGATTTTCCAACAAATTTGATCTATTAAATAAGAAGTGTTGAATTATATCGTGGAGGTGATGACTTACTGTGATGACAAATGGCACCGTATTGATCATCTCCAATATGAAGGATATCTGGAATATTTGCTCCCAGATGTTGCCCTGGAGAGCACATTGGTGGACAGAGATGAAATGGCAGTTCAAAAAAGTCCCTCATTTTGAAACCCTTTCAGAAACACAGTGGATTGAAAAGATTATATTTTTCCTTAAATTTAAAATGTCTCAGAAATCTTCCAATAGTGTTTGAAGTGTGCTGCCCAAAATGTAGTTTAAGTGCTTTCAGGAGCACAACTTTTTGTGTCTTCTGCTGTGTGTGTAAGAAGCGGTACTATCTACCACATAAACACTCTAACTCTGTACTTGTCCCACATATTGGCCCACTTTTTGGTTTGCGAATCAATAGATCGCACCAAATATGCCTCTGTGTGTGAACTAAGCCAACTAAGCAGCCGGGAGAGAAGGAGGGAATCGCTGTGGACTTATACTTGCAGAGGAGAGGGAACTCACACACACTTCCCCTCCCTGTTGCCCTTCTTCCCCACCTCGTGACGGCGCGTCGCCTGCCGTTTGCCAACAGCGAGGTGAAATTATTTTACTTTTACATTTTTTTTTTATTGTAGCAACATGGTTGTTAACGTTTTTGAGAGCACCAAAAGGACTTCTGTATCCAGCTTGCCATTGTTGTGTTGTTTTGATTTTTGCTCCATTACCCCCTTGTTATGTTTGATGTATATATGTACATACATATATATATACATATATATATATATATATATATATATATATATATATATATATATATATATATATATATATATATATATGTGTATATATATATATGTGTATATACATATATATATATATATATATGTGTATATATATATATTTATATGTATATATATATATATACATACATATATATATATATATATATATATATATATATATATATATATATATATATATATATATATATATATATATATATATATTTTTTTTTTTTTTTTGAGGCACTGTAAAATAATGTGTACTAACACAAAAACACGTTTTATGATTATTTCAGGAACAAAATGTTGTTGTTTTTATGCACAAACAAATAAAAAGAGAGTTTTTTTTTTTAGTACATTTTATATCAGAGGAGTGGAATCTTTTCAGACACATTAGGGCTGGGGGATATGGCCTTTTATTAATACGTGGATATGTTTAGTCCATGTCACGATACACAATATATATCTGCATATTTTGCCTTAGTTTTGAATGAACACTTGATGCATATAATCACAGCAGTATGATGATTCTATGTGTCTACATTAAAACATTCTTCTTCATACTGCATTAACATATGCTCATTTTAAACTTTCATGCAGAGAGGTAAATCACAACTGAGTCAATTTACCAAAACGGTATTTATTAAACAGTTATTAAGCAGTGGCACAAACATTCATGTCATTTCCAAAACAGAAAGTGCAAGATTGTCAGAGACATTTTAAAACAAGCTATTAGTGCACTTTTGTGCATGATGTCACTAAGATGACATATCAAAACAACACTAAATTAAAGTGCACTTTTTCTACAGAACGCCACTACAATATTTTAAAACAAATAAAGTGCACTTTTGCGCATGATGTCACACAAGATATTTCAATAACTGCCCAATAAAAATGAGCTGCATAATAAGAAATCAAATAGTGTATGTCCTTCGCTATGTGGTAGGTTACTGCGGACGTTATCTCCTTCTGTTGTTGACTATTTTTTTATACGGTGTTGATGTGGAAATGGTTGCATCAGCATTTTGTGGGTGTGGCACCGGCCGGAGATGTTGACATGCGGAGTTTTAAGCACTCTTCATTCTCTAGCGGGTGACTTTTCAAATGATGCTACAAATTAGTAGTGCCGCTACTTTTTGTAGCAACGCTTTTGCCGCATACTTGACATATTACGGTTGTCTGTTCGACATCATTCCGATTGAAGCCAAACCACCGCCAGACGATGGACCCCATTGCTGTTTTTTAATTAATTATTCTTCCTCCATTTGTTACCAGATTGGCACCTTCTTTCTCTCGTATTACCACTTGCATCGCTGCGCTAGCATCACAGTTAACGTTACCCACGCTGCTACCTCTCTGCTCGGCGAGGGCGTACGCGTGACACTATGTGACGTATGTAAGAAGGTGCGCTTGTTTTATGTCTCTGTGAGAAGGAGAGACAACAATGAGTGAGAAGAGCCTGGAGTGTAATGCCCGCAGCTAAAAGCAACTGCGTGAGAACGTATACTCCAATATCACGATATACTCATTTTCTATATCGCACAGAGACAAACCCCCGATATATCCAGTACCTTCCATATATCGCCCAGCCCTAAGACACATAAACAAAAAGTTTGATTAAAAAATATTTAGATATAAAATAGCCTTTTCTGATGAAATGAGTGGGTGTGTTGATTCTCCCAGTCGGGACCTACACAGTCACATAGACATTCTGAGTGCCTGCAAGTCCACAGGATTAGTGGTGAGCTGCAGCAGATAGTGAAAGTAAAGTCGCTGCTCCCTTTTAAATGTTGTTTCAACTTCCATGCTAGTGTTAGTCATCGTTCTTTATTTTGTTCTTCTGGGCAACTCTTCCAGGCACAACACGATTATATGAACATTAATTACGTCGTGACGAGGCTTACTTTCGCAACGGTGGAACAAGATTGCGCACACTTTCACACAAACACAAACACATTGACAGGCACACACATGTAGGGTCACGGTCCATAAAGGTGGATTGTTTAGTTTAGTTTAGTTTATTAAGGATCCCCATTAGTCTACACCGCGGTGGAGACTATTCTTCCTGGGAAAAAACATCACAAGCACAAAACAAAAGATTACAATGCAGTACAACATGATTTACAAAAATAGCAACAACAAAGAACAAAAAAAAAACAACAACTTTGAGTTTACGTAATAATGTTCATACCAAATATCCATCCATCCATTTTCTACCGCTTATTCCCTTCGGGGTTGCGGGGGGCGCTGGCGCCTATCTCAGCAACAATCGGGCGGAAGGCGGGGTACATCCTGGACAAGTCGCCACCTCATCGCAGGGCCAACACAGATAGACAGACAACATTCACACTCACATTCAGACACTAGGGCCAATTTAGTGTTGCCAATCAACCTATCCCCAGGTGCATGTCTTTGGAGGTGGGAGGAAGCCGGAGTACCCGGAGGGAACCCACGCAGTCACGGGGAGAACATGCAAACTCCACACAGAAAGATCCCGAGCCCGGGATTGAACTCAGGACTACTCAGGACCTTCGTTTTGTGAGGCAGGCGCACTAACCCCTCTGCCACCGTGCTGCCCCATACCAAATATAAAAAGAGAAATATAAAAAATAGATATATATTTTAGCAAAAATAAAACAAAGAACCAATGGCCTATAATATACACATTAGTGTACCAAAGACAAACAATAAGTGACGAAAAAGTACCACCCATCCATTTTCTACTGCTTGTCCCATAATCAATAAAAAAGTCAATAATCAATAAAATCAGTCATGACATTGGGTACAATCTAGAATAATCTCTTTCCGCAACACTTCTCCTCTTAGTCTATTCTTAAAACCCACTATGCTGGTGATTGATACCAGATATTGTGGAAGTCTAGTGTCAGGATTATACCAAACGTTGTCACTTCCTACTCTTTACTACTGCGGTAACTTCTAACAGACTTTTCCGCCATGTTGGATCGAGGAAATGTGTCGACAGCTGAACACCGTCATCCAACTCACAGGAATCTCGATCAACCATCCCAGCCTAACTTTAAAGCAGGACCAGTAGTGAAGACAAGTGTGTACTTGTAATAAGTAGAGGTCTACAGATGTATTTTTTTCAGGGCCCACACCGATCAAAAAGTACACTCAAAGTACGATATAAGGTGGTTGTTATGGTCCATAAAATACTGACCGCTTTTGTTCGGTGACATTTTGGAAATTGATGCCAATGATGATGAAATGATGTATTTTTCTTTATGACGCTGATACAAATATGAATGTTTGAGGTGTTGATTCTTGATACTTGGTGACATGCACACCTCTTAGGTCATTGGATGTGAATGCAAAGAATAGAACTACAGGGATGGAATTGTAATGAGAGAAGACTGGAGAGACCACTGGTATGTAGGGTTGTACGGTATACCGGTACTAGTATAGTATCGCGGTACCAATTATTACTATACTCTGTTTGAAAAGTACCGGTTCCCCAATTTTTATTTTTTTTAACAGGCATGACGGCGCGTTGTCATGTCGTGACATTGCTGGTTTTACGAGTAGAGGAGCATGTTGGGCAGCGCACACACACGGAGTACTTACAAGCAGACACAGTGTGTGGACAGAAAAAGGGAGAATGGACGCATTTTGATGTTAAAAGTAAAGATAAAGGTGAAGTTATAACACTGAAACACCCTCAGGAAGAGGTGCTTTAAGACATGGCTAGCTAGCTAGCAGCTAACATCCATCCACAGTGTTTTAGCTACTTCTAAATCAGTAATCCTGGCATCCATGGCGACAAATTAAGTATGTTTCTTACAAGTAGCATTATCACTGGAGGACGAGGAATGGCTAAACATGCTTCACTACACACCCTAGGACAGGGGTCGGCAACCCGCGGCTCCGGAGCCGCATGCGGCTCTTTGACCACTCTGATGCGGCTCAGCTGCACACTTGCCGACCCTCCGGATTTTCCCGGGAGACTTTCGGGTGTCAGTGCCTCTCCCAGAAATCTCCCGGGTCAAATATGCTACGGATTTTACCCCAACAACACGGGCGTGCCGTGATGGCACAGCATTTAACGCCCTCTACATCCAGTACAAATGGTGTGCCAGCCCAGCCTCATGTTGTATGCAGCTTCTACTTGCACACGTAAGCGACAGCAAGGCATACTTGGTCAACAGCCATACAGGTTACACTGACGGTGGCCGTATTAAACAACAATAACACTCTTACTAATATACGCCACACCAAACAAGAATGACAAACACATTTCGGGAGAACATCTGCACTGTAACACAACATAAACACAACAGAACAAATACCCATAATCCAATGCAGCCCTAACTCTTCCGGGCTACATTATACATTGTACATTTTGTTAGCGGTGATGCCGGTGAGCTATTGTATTCTCCCAGGGTGTATAGTGAAGCATGTTCCTCGTCCTCCAGTTACTTGTAAGAAATGTACTATGTCGCCATGGAGGCCAGGATTAGTGATTTAGAAGTAGCTAAAACACCGTGGATGGATGTTAGCTGCTAGCTAGCTAGCCATGTCTTAAAGCACCTCTTCCTGAGGGTGTTTCAGTGTTATAACTTCACCTTTATCTTTACTTTTTACATCAAAATGCATCCATTCTCCCTTTTCTGTCTACACACTGTGTGCGCTGTCGAACATGCTCCTCTGCTCGTAAAACCAGCAATGTCACCACGTGACACCGTGCCGTCATGCCCGTTAAGAAAAGGGTGAGGGGGGTAACCGGTACTTTTTAGAGGCGGTATAGTACCGAATATGATTGATTAGTATTAGTATATTGTACAACCCTATTATCGACTTCACTAATGATGATTTCCTAATACTGATATGTATATATTGTATCTGCTGGTGTTGTAGTTGTGGGGAAAAAGAGATACCGATAAAAAAAAAGGTTATTAACAATGTATGTCAAAATACCAAATATTGGCAAGGATAATCGGTCGATTAGTATCAAAAATTCTTGGTCTGATGCCTTATGATCGTTGCCACGGCAACAGCTAGGGAGACAAATCAGCCATGAAGGCAAGTGTGAAGCTGCTTCTTTACCTTGTAGCTGAGATATGTGATCAGCATGGTTTCCAAAAAACTGATCAAGGCCACGGTCACCTGAGGTAAAGCATACACTGAGTGAATAAAAACGTGTTGTTTTACTGACAGTATCATAAAAACTACTTACTTGTATGGCCCACAAGGGATCCGGTCTAGTCACGCAGAAAATCAACTTCCTTTTATAAAGCACAAATGTAAAGTCAGCTGAGGACAATGAAAATAAAAAGATAAACATACATACATACATGTATACATGCATGCATGTATACATACATACATACATGTATACATGCATACATACATACATACATGTATACATACATACATGTATACATACATACATGCATACATACATGTATACATACATACATACATACATACATGTATACTTACATACATACATGTATATATACATACATGCATACATACTTGTATACATGCATACATACATACATGTATACATGCATACATGTATAGATACATACATACATACATACATACATGTATAGATACATACATACATACATGTATACATGCATACATACATACATACATGTATAGATACATACATACATACCAACATACATGTATACATGCATACATACATACATTCATACATACATACAAACATACATACATGTATACATACATACATACATACATGTATACATACATACGTACATACATACATACATGTATACATACATACATACATACATACATACATACATACATGTATACATACATACATACATACATACATACATGTATACATGCATACATACATACATGTATACATACATACATACATACATACATACATACATGTATACTTACATACATACATGCATATATACATACATGCATACATACATGTATACATGCATACATACATACATGTATACATGCATACATGTATAGATACATACATACATACATGTATAGATACATACATGTATACATGCATACATACATACATGTATAGATACATACATACATACATGTATAGATACATACATACATACCAACATACATGTATACATGCATACATGCATACATACATACATTCATACATATATACAAACATACATACATGTATGCGTACATACATACATACATACATGTATACATACATACATACATGTATACATACATACATACATATATACATACATACATACATATATAGATACATACATACATACATACATACATACATACATACATACATACATACATACATACATACATACATACATACATACATACATACATACATACATACATACATACATACCAATGAATTTCTGTTGACTCTGTGGATGAATTTGGCCAGCTGGAGTTTCTAAAGTTTGAACTGTGATGGAGAGAATAATAAATGTGTCATAGTAAAACAATAATATAATAAACTACTGTCACTCTTAATTGGTGTCTTTATAATGAAAGCCCGTTTTGGACACTGAATGTATCCAACTTTTGTGAACTGATTTTTTTTCCCACATCAAATAATGCGGACAATTTCACGGAATAAAAAATTATAAGCAAAATTGGTGTGTTTAAAAATTCAGTTTGTTAAAATACAATGTTTTGAAGTTCATTGTGTTAAAAAATTCAGTGCAGAAAAATGTGTTGCTTCAAAACTCAAGACTCACTTCTGGAAAAATGAAGAAAGAAGCAATCTAGTCTGTGTGAGATGCAGCCAGTGAGGTGTCAGGTTGAAAGTCATGTGACACGGTCTTACACACTACATATGGTACATGCCATGTAATCTGCTCTAAGTATTCATGAACCGCAAATGGGTCTTGAGTTTTTAAGCAACAAATATTTCTGCACTGAATTTTTTTTACACTGATTTTTTAACCACACAAATTTTGATCCCAATTTTTTATTATGTGAAATTGTCAGAATAATTTGATGTAAATAAAATCAGTTCACAAAAGTCAAACGCAAACAATTCAGTTATATACATTCAGTGCCAAAAAAAGCTTTCGTAACAAAGATACAAATTAACCCTGCAGGCACAAGACATTGATTATACGTACATGTCCTTTAAAACTGACTTTAACACAACGTTGATTATAGGTACTTGTACTTTAAAACTGACATTGATACAAATTTGATTATATGTACATGTCCTTTAAAACTGATTTTAAAACAACGTTGATTATACGCACATGTCCTTTAAAACTGACATTGATACAACGTTGATTATACGTACATGTCCTTTAAAACTGACATTGATACAACGTTGATTATACGTACTTGTCCTTTGAAACTGACTTCAAAACAACGGTGATTATAAGTACATGTCCTTTAAAACTGACATTGATACAATGTTGATTATACGTACCTGTCCTTTAAAACTGAAATTGATACAACGTTGATTATACGTACTTGTCCTTTAAAACTGACATTGATACAACGTTGATTATACGTACATGTCCTTTAAAACTGACATTGATACAATGTTGATTATACGTACATGTCCTTTAAAACTGACATTGATACAATGTTGATTATACGTACATGTCCTTTAAAACTAAAATTGATACAATGTTGATTATACGTATATGTCCTTTAAAACTGACTTTAAAACACTGTTGATTATACGTGCATGTCCTTTAAAACTGACTTTAAAACAACGTTGATTATAAGTACATGTCCTTTAAAACTGACATTGATACAATGTTGATTATACGTACATGTCCTTTAAAACTAAAATTGATACAATGTTGATTATACGTATATGTCCTTTAAAACTGACTTTAAAACACTGTTGATTATACGTACATGTCCTTTAAAACTAAAATTGATACAATGTTGATTATACGTATATGTCCTTTAAAACTGACTTTAAAACACTGTTGATTATACGTACCTGTCCTTTAAAACTGAAATTGATACAACGTTGATTATACGTACTTGTCCTTTAAAACTGACATTGATACAACGTTGATTATACGTACATGTCCTTTAAAACTGACATTGATACAATGTTGATTATACGTACATGTAATTTAAAACTGACATTGATACAACGTTGATTATACGTACTTGTCCTTTAAAACTGACATTGATATGTTGATTATACGTACATGTCCTTTAAAACTGACATTGATATAAATTTGATTATATGTACATGTCCTTTAAAACTGATTTTAAAACAACGTTGATTATACGCACATGTCCTTTAAAACTGACATTGATACAACGTTGATTATACGTACATGTCCTTTAAAACTGACATTGATACAACGTTGATTATACGTACTTGTCCTTTAAAACTGACTTCAAAACAACGGTGATTATAAGTACATGTCCTTTAAAACTGACATTGATACAATGTTGATTATACGTACCTGTCCTTTAAAACTGAAATTGATACAACGTTGATTATACGTACTTGTCCTTTAAAACTGACATTGATACAACGTTGATTATACGTACATGTCCTTTAAAACTGACTTTAAAACAACGTTGATTACACGCACATGTCCTTTAAAACTGACATTGATACAATGTTGATTATACGTACATGTCCTTTAAAACTGACATTGATACAATGTTGATTATACGTACATGTCCTTTAAAACTAAAATTGATACGTTGATTATACGTACTTGTCCTTTAAAACTGACATTGATACGTTGATTATACGTACTTGTCCTTTAAAACTGACATTGATACAATGTTGATTATACGTATATGTCCTTTAAAACTGACTTTAAAACACTGTTGATTATACGTGCATGTCCTTTAAAACTGACTTTAAAACAACGTTGATTATACGTACATGTAATTTAAAACTGACATTGATACAACGTTGATTATACGTACTTGTCCTTTAAAACTGACATTGATATGTTGATTATACGTACATGTCCTTTAAAACTGACATTGATACAACGTTGATTGTATGTACATGTCCTTTAAAAATTATTTTGAAACAACGTTGCAAAATAGTTGTTTGTACATTGAGACAACGTTGATGTCCAACGTTGGATCCACGCTGTTAGTTGGGAAATGACCAAATTTCAATGTTCAAATCAACGTCAGAACCTGACATTGAATAAACGTTGTCAAAAAGCATGTTGTTTCAACGTTGTATTTGTGTTGTAGAATGTTGTTTGGAAAATGACCAACAGGTCAAATCAATGTCACAACCCAACATTGAATAAACGTTGTCAAAAGCATGTTGTTTCAATGTCTAATATGTGTTGGTTAGCAAATGACCAAATTTCAATGGTCGAATCAATATCACAACCAATGTTCCCTCTAAGTTGCGCGCTTGCACTGCTCGCACATTCTCAGCGCACAAGAAAATCTATGCAGCGCATAAAATAAAATTCAACATAAACATATTAATCAATATCTAATATTATTCCTAATCTTATCTATATAAGATTTTTATATATATATAATTTTGTTTTCTGTACTATTTTGCAACGTAACTCAGTGAGTGACAGGTGTCCAGCCAATAATACGATTCGGTTCACTCACGCTACGCAGCCAATCATAGCATTGACACTATTGATATTGACAATAGCATTAACAATTTGACAGTGCTTGCATATGAACCCTGCCCATTCGCGCCGTGCAGGTTAGCTAGCTAACAACAGTGCGGCGGAGTTGCGAGACGCAAAAGCTAACCCCTTATCATGGCGAAACGAACGGGCAGCGACACATCCACTTACCAAGTCATCGTAAAAAAGAAATGCTTGTGGATATTTGTGCTACATTTCAAGCTTCCAGTGCAGATTGTGAAAGAGGATTCAGTTTAATGAATCATATCAAAACAGCATCCAGAAATCGTCTTGAAGTGGCACATTTGGACCAGCTGATGCGCATAAAGTCAAAGCAAGAAGCAGACAACGCCATCAACCTGGACAAAGTGTACAACCATTGGAGAAGTGAGAAGGACAGACGTGAAAAATAAGGTAAAATTTAAGTCAGATTTGTGCATATTCTAGTGACATTTATTAAGATTTTTTACTTATGATTAAGATTAAAGATTAAAGTACCAATGATTGTCACACACACACAAGATGTGGTGAAATTTGTCCTCTGCATTTGTCCCATCTCCTTGGGGAGCAGTGGGCAGCAGCGGCGCCGCGCCCGGGAATGATTTTGGTGATTTAACCCCCAACTCCAACCCTTTGTTGCTGAGTGGATATTAATCATTAAATTATGTTACTACTAGATAATGTATGGGTAATAGAAATGATAATAAAAAACCGAGTAATTAAATATTTTACAGACAGAGTTACAGGAATTAACACTGTATCACAAGCTACAGCACACGTCATTGTGCAAAATGTGAATGTTTTAATGTGAACAAAATGTTATGTCTGAAAGGTGTATATGTATCATTTCTTCCAGAACAGGACCCTCACCCAGGCCACAACTGGACCTCACCCAGGCCAAAGCAAGACTCTTCCCATGGCCAAGCAGGACTCTTCCCATGGCCAAGCAAGATTATTCCCATGGCCAAAGCAAGACTCTTCCCATGGCCAAAGCAGGACTCTTCCCATGGCCAAAGCAAGATTCTTCCCATGGCCAAAGCAAGACTCTTCCCATGGCCAAGCAGGACTCTTCCCATGGCCAAAGCAAGATTCTTCCCATGGCCAAAGCAAGACTCTTCCTATGGCCAAAGCAAGACTCTTCCCATGGCCAAAGCAAGACTCTTCCCATGGCCAAAGCAAGATTCTTCCCATGGCCAAAGCAAGATTCTTCCCATGGCCAAAGCAAGACTCTTCCCATGGCCAAGCAGGACTCTTCCCATGGCCAAAGCAAGATTCTTCCCATGGCCAAAGCAAGACTCTTCCCATGGCCAAAGCAAGACTATTCCCATGGCCAAAGCAAGACTCTTCCCATGGCCAAAGCAAGATTCTTCCCATGGCCAAAGCAAGATTCTTCCCATGGCCAAAGCAAGATTCTTCCCATGGCCAAAGCAAGACTCTTCCCATGGCCAAGCAGGACTCTTCCCATGGCCAAGCAAGATTATTCCCATGGCCAAAGCAAGACTCTTCCCATGGCCAAAGCAAGACTCTTCCCATGGCCAAAGCAAGATTCTTCCCATGGCCAAAGCAATATTCTTCCCATGGCCAAGCAGGACTCTTCCCATGGCCAAGCAAGATTATTCCCATGGCCAAAGCAGGACTCTTCCCATGGCCAAAGCAAAATTATTCCCATGGCCAAAGCAGGACTCTTCCCATGGCCAAAGCAAAATTATTCCCATGGCCAAGCAGGACTCTCATATAAAACATACTACACATCTCATGAACAACAAGATTTTTGTCTTTTTCCTTTAAAGTTTGTCAAATCACTTATATTAAAAGTAAACTAGTGAAAATTGCTGCTGTAATTTGATTCTTTTAATAAGCCATGTAACTTGCTATGATCCAAGGTTTTGAGCAGGTGTAAAACTGGTGTGTGGCCACAGCGTGCACATTTGATGTTGCTCACAGTGGTCCTCAGTGTGCTCAGGGAGCTTGTGTTTATGCCCGGACACATGAAAAATTAGAGGGAACATTGATCACAACCCAACATTGATTAAACGTCCTCAAAAAGCATGTTGTTTCAACTTTAAGTTTGAGTTGCTCATCATCAGGACCTCATTCAACAAGTTCTCAACATTGTTTCAATGTCTGGTGCCTGCTGGAAGCTTCATTCTCTCACCAGGGGTTGCCATTGGTCTCCTTGGGGTCGTCCAGGCTGACTCTCACGATGTAGAGGACACAGGTGAGGATCTTCAAGGAGAAGTTGAACAGGCGGATCCTCAAACCTGCCAAAGGACAAAAACAGTTCTTATTTCAAATGATGTCAGCAGGACTTCCTGTGGTTTCAAGCTCAGCATTGTTCTCATGAGGCGTGCCACACGGCCATAATTTAGTACTAGTACTGGAGAACAAGTTCCAAATCACACAGAATAACTCCAGGGTGATAACGTAGTTGTAATTACTGGTGTTGACCAGAGGGAGGTGCTAGCTGTGTTGTCATCCTCAGGCAGTGTTAACACTAGAAGTCCCAGCATTTTTCTGTCTACCTAGAAGACCCAGAGAGGGGTCATTTGGCCCGACGCTTTTCCCGAATACACTAATCACTCATTTTGTTATGGTAATGAGGCTGTTAGGGGCAGTTTGTCTAGGTAGACAGAAAAATTATACATGTGGGAAATGCCGAAAGGAGCAATGGCAGTGCCAGGATTGTGAGTGACTGCTCAAATGTATGTCAGTCACGTTTACATGGACATGGTTTTTCATTCTTTGTAAATATGCTTTTTTCTTTGTAAATTTTTTTTTTTAAACTATTTTTGGCACACAAAAATAACAATTGCTTCTGCAACAACCCTCCACACCAAAACTGGGAAAACAGTTGCTTTTTCATTCTTTGTAAATATGTTTTGTTTTGTATTTTTTTTAACAATAAATGTCAGAGTGTTGATCCCTTCATTCTGTTGATCCTTGCAAAAACACACACAACCTACCTCAGAACTAAAGCTTGAGCTGTAAGGTCCCCTCCCCCACACAGGCTCAAGTGGCCCCCTGCCGTGTGCCACTAACAGCCACATTTTCATAACAAAAGGAGTGTCCACAGGGGGGACTAGGGGTCAAATGACCCTCTTGTGTGTTTTCTAGGTAAAAGTGTCAATTGACCCTTCTCTGGGACTTCGCGTGTTAAAAGGATGTGACACAGCTGGGAGACCCTGCAGCTGATATTTTTATGGCATTTAGTTGTTGTCCTCTATGGCCTAAAAGGACACCATTAGCATTGTGCTAATGTCTGTTTATGGTGTTTCTTCATCAGGAACTTGCTCTCCATGAATGAGCCACAGTGTGCAACATAAAGCCTAATGACATCTAATGGAAGCATCACAATCCCAGCTGACATACAAAGTGGATGCAAATGGACTTTTCTGCACAATATTTTTTATTTGCACATCCATTCCCAGCATTTTAGCACAGTGGTCCTTAAAACCAGCATGTTGTCAAGCTTATGGGATGCAAGTGTAACTGTGACACTTTTTTAAAATGTTTTTATGTTTTCATAAACGGCTGTGATGATGATGTCAATGAGGGATTTTTAATCACCGTTATTTTGGAATTCTTATTAATATTGATACTGTTGTTGATATTATTCATTTTTGTTTGACTACCGTATTTTTCGGACCATAGGGCGCACCGGATTATAAGGTGCACTGCCGATGAACAGGTCTATTCAGGTGTGTTTTCATACAAAAGGAGCACCGGATAATTAGGCACATTAAAGGAGTCATATTATTATGATTATTTTCTAAATGTAAAATACTTCCTTGTGGTCTACATCAGTGGTCCCCAACCTTTCTGTAGCTGCGGACCGGTCAACGCTTGAAAATTTGTCCCACGGACCGGGGGGAGGGTTATGTTTTTTTTTGTCATAAAGAAATACAATCATGTGTGCTTACGGACTGTATCCCTGCAGACTGTATTGATCTATATCGATATATAATGTATATATTGTGTTTTTTAAGTTGATTTAATAAAATTTTTTTTTTAAATGTATTAATTTTTTCAATTTCTTGTGCGGCTCGGTACCAATCGGTCCACGGACCGGTACCGGGCCGCGGCCCGTTGGTTGGGGACCACTGGTCTACATAACATGTAATGGTGGTTCTTTGGTCAAAATGTTGCATAGATTATGTTTTACACATCATCTTCAAGTCATTTGACTTGAAGATGATGACTATTTGCTGATGTTGTAAGAAATGCACTTCAGAGGGTCATAAAAACTGCCATGAAGATCACTGGCTGCTCTCTCCCCTCTCTAGATGAACTGTACAGTGCCAGGTGCCTCAAAAAGGCCCAAAACATCATAAGGGACCCATCTCACCCTGGACAAAAACTTTTTGAACTGCTGGCCTCGGGCAGGAGATACAGGACAATAAAATTCCAGACAAACAAACTTAAGAACACTTTTTACCCGAGAGCAATAGTGTCGCTGAACACAAGACGACAATAATGACTGTGCATGTGAGCTGTGTGCTTGCTATTTTTATGTATTTTATATATTTTTATCTATTTATCTGTGTGTGTACTTATGGTTTTATGTGTTATGAATTTGCACTAAATTAGTTTTGCTTACAATTTCGTTGTACAATGTACAATGACAATAAAGATATATTCTATTCTATTTTCTGACAGTCTCTTCAGGATGCGCCGTCTTATTTACGTGCCTCCACTTCGACAGCGTCTTCTTCCCCGTCATCTTTGTTGTAGCGGTGTAGCGTGCAAGGACGGGGGTGGAAGAAGTGTCAAAAGATGGAGCTAACTGTTTTAATGACATTCAGACTTTACTTCAATCAATAACAGAGCAGCATCTCCTCATCCGTGGCTCACTAAAGTTCCTTGGGTATATAATGTAAACTCACTACACCGGTATGTTTTAGTGCTTTCATGGCGAGTTTACTGACAGATATAAGTAAGAACTTTACACTACTTTATATTAGAAATGGCAACAGTGGAGGATGAATGTCCCCTAACAAGAAGATAGAGAAAAAGAAGAAGCTTATTGAATAAGGCACTTTTTCTGCAGGCGAGCTACTTTTCAATTGATCAAGTCGCGGGGATCTACCTCATTCATATATATAATTTATATTTAATTATTTATGAAATATATGTTTTTGTTAACAAGTTAAAGGTGTTTAATGATAATGCAAGCATGTTTAACACATATAGTTAATATTGTTAATGAATTAAAGGTGTTTAATGATAATACAAGAATGTTTAATACATATAGTTAATATTGTTAACAAGTTAAAGGTGTTTAAAGATAATGCAAGCATGTTTAACACATATAGTTAATATTGTTAACAAGTTAAAGGTGTTTAGTGATAATACAAGTATCTTTAACACATATAGTTAATATTGTTAATAAGTTAAAGGTGTTTAAATATAATACAAGCATGTTTAACACATATAGATTCCTTTCTTTCATGAAGACAAGAATATAAGTTGGTGTATTACCTGATTCTGATGACTTGCATTGATAGGAATCAGACAGTGGTGCTGATAACGTCCGCATTTTCAAATGGAGGAGAAAAAAAGTCCTCCTTTCTGTCCAATATCACATGAAAGTGGTTGGTTTTTGGCATCTTATTTGTCCAGCTTCCGTACTCCTTTGTATACAGTGCACACTTTACAAGAAATACATTGGCGGCAAACTCCGTAGCTTGCTAGCTTGTGCACGCGAGCTTTCTGAGACTCTTATTTTGCTAGCACAGGCAGGATGAAGCAGAGCTTTTATTGTGCAACTGTGCAGTCGGTCTTTGGAGTTTTGACGACAGGTATGGCGCCAGAGTCTGTTGAAATAAAAAGTGTTTCTCGCCTTCCTGTCGGTAATTTTTTCTTAATAATGAGCTGGCAGCTGGCAGCATCCAGCGTCATCTCAGAAGACCCTCGGGTGCCGTGAATGTCAATCAAGTGACGAAAGTGACGTCATAGTGAAGATTTATGATCGCTCATTTTTAGGACTATTTTTTTAATGCCTGGCTGGCGATCGACTGACACACCCTCCGCGATCGACCGGTAGCTCGCGATCGACGTAATGAGCACCACTGGACTAAGGTGTCGGCACGGACTACAGTCAACATCGTCAAGAATGTTAAAACAATACCTTAATAGCTGACATACTGTATATCCATGAAAATAGGGAAAAGCTGCTGATGGTGTGTTTGACAAAGAAGCAGCTGGAAGGAGATACCGTAGAAGTCCGTTCTCCAAGGTCAATGCTGTACATTATTATGATTGTATTGTTTTTCATACTGCATCTCGCATCTAAAAGTAGTTGTTTTCTTTTTAAAACTCATTTTTGGGGTTAGGGAAAGCAACAATTAGATGGAATGCAACTTATTTTTCAACAGGAGACGTTGATTTGAGAGACGAGTGTCCGTCACAGGAGCTCGTAAGTTGAGGTACTTTTGTATTTGTGGGATATTGGTTGTGTACTTACTTGACCTTTGGTTTTTGATGAAGAAAAGCTTCAGCCTCTCCTTGAAGGTGTTTTCGTTGACGTAGAACTCCACCTGCACCCTGTGGGAACACTCACATTGTTTACATCTAAGTCAAGTATAGTCAGTCTCAGAATGTGGAGTGTGCAACATTTCAATTTCAATTCCCACTGCTTCCTGCCCTCTCCAGTTGGTCAAAAACAGACACAAAGGTTTTCCTACAATTAAATTACACACAAAGAGAGAAAGTTGGTGCCAATGACAGCGCAGCTAAATCCATTGTCCAAACAAAACAT
Source organism: Entelurus aequoreus (assembly GCF_033978785.1). Taxonomy (NCBI): domain Eukaryota; kingdom Metazoa; phylum Chordata; class Actinopteri; order Syngnathiformes; family Syngnathidae; genus Entelurus; species Entelurus aequoreus. The sequence continues at coordinate 38,628,813 of NC_084736.1, forward strand.
AAGTTTGTTGACTGTAAGGTCATTATGCTAGCAACACATAGCATTGTAAACAGGATCAATAGTCATTAGGGCTGTCAACCTTATCCCTGTAATAGCCAGTCAACAAAATGTATTTATTTATTTACAGACTAGGGTTGTACGGTATACCGGCATTAGTATAGTACTGTGATACTAATGAATCATATTCCGTACTATACCGCCTCGAAAAAGTACCGGTCCTCCACCCCCCAGTCATCATCACATCGTGACATTGCTGGTTTTACGAGCAGAGGAGCATGTTCGGCAGCACACACACACACAGAGTACTTACAAGCAGACACAGTTTGTAGACAGAAAAGGGAGAATGGACGCATTTTGGTGTAAAAAGTAAAGATAAAGGTGAAGTTATAACACTGAAACACCCTCAGGAAGAGGTGCTTTAAGACATGGCTAGCTAACTAGCAGCTAACATCCATCCACAGTGTTTTAGCTACTTCTAAATCACTAATCCTGGCCTCCGTGGTGACAAATAAAGTATGTTTCTTACAGGTATCATTATCACTGGAGGATGAGGAATAGCTAAACATGCTTCACTACACACCCTAGGAGGATACAATAGCTCACCGGCGTCATATTGTAAACAAATGCCATGCGTGGATCTACACCTAACATCCACTGTAATGATACAAAGTACAATAGAGTATCTAGTCGATACTACTATGACTACATCAATATTTTTTATCATCACAAAATCTTTTTTCCTTTTTTTAAAATTCATATTATGTTTATAAAGTCAGTAAATACATCCCTGGACACATGAGGACTTTGAATATGACCAATGCATGATCCTGTAACTACTTGGTATCGTATCGATACCTAAATGTGTGGTATCATCCAAAACTAATGTAATGTATCAAAGAAGACAAGAATAAGTGATTATTACATTTTAACAGAAGTGTAGATAGAACACGTTAAAACAGACAATAAGCAGATATTAACAGTAAATTAACAAGTAGATTAATTATCCATTTTTACAGTTTGTCCCGCATAATGTAGACAAAACAATAGGTAGATAAATGACACAATATGTTACTGCATACGTCAGCAGACTAATTAGGAGTCTTTGTTAGTTTACTTACTACTAAGAGACAAGTTGTCTAGTAAGTTCACTAATTTATTTAAGGACTAAATTACAATAATAAACATATGTTTCATGTACCCTAACATTTTTTGTTACAATAAAGACAATAATGTAATTTTTTGAGGTCCCCTTTGTTTAGAAAAGTACCGAAAAGTATCAAAATACATTTTGGTACCGGTACCAAAATATTGGTATTGGGACAACACTATTACAGACTGACATAAATTTGTATGACATTATAGTTTCTTTTGTACATATCAGAGTCGGTTTTGCAAAATTAAATTCAATTAAAAAACTATAATTTACAGGGGATATTGATTTTTGAAATAGGTAAAGTAAGAAGGAATATAAAATACAAATGTATTTAAGTTTTAGGATTTAAATGGTGGAACAAGCTCAGTGATGAGCTGAAGCCATGTAGTTCTTTGTTAAGGTTTAAGAAAACCTTGAAAGGTGAAATAATTGAAAATGATAAAATATAGTAACAATTACTTTCATCCCAATGATTTTTTTAACTTTGATGTTCCAGGCAATCTAATTTTCAGTGAATGTATAGGATAGGCAAATATAAGCTTTGGCTTCAGCCTATTCCTTTTTCGATCATTCTTTTCCTTTTCTTTTTGTGTGTAAATGTGTATGATTGTTAAATATGTATAATCTGTCCTGTTAAACTGGTCACACAAAATGGTTGATGGTTGATTATATGACCGAAATAAACTTATTTCATTCATTCATTCATTCATTCAAAAAGGTCATCCCTAGAAGCACACAGTTTATGGACAGTTCAAATATACATCATCGTATAATATACTGAATACAATTCATTTCCAAACCAAATAGCTATTGACAATTTCATACCAACATACCAACAGTTGACATTTATAAAAAAGTAATCTTTAAATCCACTAAATCCGTCTCAATATCCTGTTATTCAAATGTGATTAAAGATAAACTAATCATGCAGAGGTCAAGACCAAAATGATGCCACTGATGTCAATTCCTCAGCCATGTGATAAATATACTAAACATAACGTCGCAATACATTTGGCCTAAACGGCTTTTTAAAAATGTTTAAAGAATGTGATTCTTATATAAAATGTTGTGATTAACGCGTGACCCTCCATCCATATGATGTTGAGTCACAGCCACAGTGATTGAATGAAACACACAGTGATTGAAATGAGCTTCAAAGCTGGGTTAGATCTACTGTCGCTGTGAGGTGAGGTATCAGCGGAGTAACTTCGGACTTTTTCCAACAGAAATCTCTAAGTGTGTGGCAACAGCTTTCATTTGGTCACAGATTAGTTTAGTGGCGAGGGAGAGGCTGCAGGAAATCATCTTTGAGTGTGATGAAGACTGAGAGTCATTGTGCTAACCAGGTTCCACACCACGCTGGGCTGGTTTTCTTCTTCTTCATTTCCGGTAGGTTGGTTTCTGAAGTCAGAAGTGGCAAGCGAGCGAGAGATGGCGTGTGTCAACGTCTTTGTGCGTCTGTAAAAGTGTTTCTTCCATTTTGTGTTGAGCTGTTTAAAACTAACCTTTGCATAAAGCGAACAAATAGTCCAGTCTCTCGTTTATAGATTTAAAAACTTAAAATTTACACATAATTTTTTTTTCTAACTGCAGTTAATTGCGATTAACTACAAATTAAAAAAAAAAAAAAATTTCTACATAGATGTTTTTTAATCTGTCCTGTCCAGACACTCAGACAAAACATCCAAATGATGAGAATCAGGCTCTCAGTGATTTCCAGCGTGGAACTGTCATAGGATGCCACCTGTGCAACAAATGCAGTCGTGAAATTTCCTCGCTCCTAAAAATTCCAAAGTCAACTTTATTATAAGAAAAGTAAAAAGTTTGGGAACAACAACAACTCAGCCAAGTGGTAGGCCATGTAAAGTGACAGAGAGGTCAGCATAGTGCAAAGACTTTCTGCACAGTCAGTTGCTACAGAGCTCCAAACTTCATGTGACCTTCCAATTAGCCCACGTACAGTACGCAGAGAGTTTCATGGAATGGGTTTCCATGGCCGAGCAGCTGCATCTAAGCCATACATCACCAAGTCCAATGCAAAGCGTGGGATGCAGTGGTGTAAAGCACGTCGCCACTGGACTGTAGAGCAGTGGAGACGCCTTCTCTGGAGTGATGAATCACGCTTTTCCATCTGCCAATCTGATGGACCAGTCTGGGTTTGGAGGTTGCCAGGAGAACGCTACATTTCGGGACTGCATTGTGCAGAGTGTGAAATTCGGTGGAGGAGGAATTATGGTGTGGGGTTGTTTTTCAGGAGTTGGGCTTGGCCCCTTAGTTCCAGTGAAAGGAACTTTGAATTCTCCATGATACAAAAACATTTTGGACAATTCCATGCTCCCAACCTTGTGGGAACTTTTTGGAGTGGGCCCCTTCCTCTTCCAACATGACTGTGCACCAGTGCACAAAGCAAGGTCCATAAAGACATGGATGACAAAGTCTGGTGTGGATGAACTTGACTGGCCTGCACAGAGTCCTGACCTGAACCCGATAGAACACCTTTGAGATGAATTAGAACGGAGACTGAGAGCCAGGCCTTCTCCACCAATGCGCTTTTGGAAAAATGGTGGAAAATTGCTATAAACACACCCCGCAACCTTGTGGACAGCCTTCCCAGAAGAGTTGAAGCTGTAATAGCTGCAAAAGGTGGAGCCACATCATATTGAACCCTATGGGTTAGGAATGGGATGGCACTTGAACTTCATATGTGAGTCAAGGCAGGTGGCCAAATACTTTTGGCAATATAGTGTATTGTTGATGTAGAGGAGGGATGTCATTGAGGGCCACATCACAGTTATGTCTGCCATCAGAGTGTAACAGTGACTAATGTATGAATTTGATTTCATTATTAATTATATACATTGTTTTAAGTAGTCCACTTTACAGTAAAAACTTGACATTTATAACATTTTACTGTAAAATAATGTTTTTTTATTTCTTACAACATTTTGGGGTGAATATAAAAACAGTACCACTGTTTTGTTCCTTAGGGAAAAAGCTGTCAGCTTAGTTGCCAGAATTTGACTATTAAATGTACATTGTTTTTACAACATTATATTGTTCATGTAAAAATAGTACACGTTTTTTTTTTTTTCTGGCAACTTAGCTGCCAGTTTTTCTACGGTAAAAACAAATGTACCGTCTTTCCATTTACAATAATACACCGTTAAAACTAAATTTTACAGTAAAAATATGGCAGCTTAGTCAACAGAATTTGAAAGTAATACAATTGTCGTTTTTTTTTATTTACAGTAATATGCTGTAAAGAACAACATAAAATGTATTGTCATTTTTATTAATTTTATGGGTAGTTTGCTGTAAAATTACAATTCAAGCAGATATTTAAGTATTTATTTTTATTTAGACAAAAACATGTTTGGAAAGTATGATAATATACTGTAATATTTGTTGCAATAATGGATACTACTAAAGTTTTAAAGGTATGCAATTTCAAGCAGTACATATATTTTTTCTGTCAAAATGAAAAAAATCCATTCCATTTAGTGAGAAAATATGAAGTACTTTATTGACACATGTCATTTCCAGGTGTTGGATACTTCTATTGTTGTCTTATGTGTATTGATTTTATTAAATTTGTGGGTAGATTTTATTAAACAATTCAAAGTTTATTTTAAGTAATATAAAAATGTATCAGAGCTGTTATCACTTATGGAGAATGTAGTTCATCGTAGAACTGGCACCCCATGTTATTAAAGACGTATTGATTTTGAATGGAGAATCATTTCTGAATGGAATCGTGTGGTTCCCAAAGATTGACAGTCCTAATGATAATAAATATATTTCTTAACTAAACTGTGTATAAAATTCCAGTGGAAATTAAGCACTTTAGTCATATATATTTTTCGCTCGAGAAACTTCTCTATAACTTTAGCTCCAGACCATTTGTTTGTTTGATGTTGTCATTACTGCCACAAGTGGTGGAAAAGTGTATTACAACTGACAAACAGATATTTTGGATGAAGAAACACTGGACTAGGGTTGTCCCGGTACCAAAATGTATTTCAATATTTTTTGATACCTTTCAATACTTTTCTAAATAAAAGGGACCACAAAATATGTCATTATTGTCTTTATTGTAACAAAAAATCTTAGGGTACATGAAACCCATGTTTATTATTGTAATTTAGTCCTTAAATAAAATAGTGAACATACTAAACAACTTGTCTTTTAGTAGTAAGTAAACAAACAAAGACTCCTAATTAGTCTGCTGACGTATGCAGTAACATATTGTGTCATTTATCTACCTATCATTTTGTCTACATTATGAGGGACAAACTGTAAAAATGGATTATTAATCTACTTGTTCATTTACTGTTAATGTCTGCTTATTTTCTGTTTTAACATGTTCTATCTACACTTCTGTTAAAATGTAATAATCACTTATTCTTCTCTTCTTTGATACTTTACATTAGTTTTGGATGATACCGCACATTTAGGTATCGATACGATACCAAGTAGTTACAGGATCATACATTGGTCATAGTCAAAGTCCTCATGTGTCCAGGGACATATTTACTGACTGTGGAGGTTGCCCCCCAGTGGGTTCTCCAGACCACCAATCACCGACATGAGAGCAGGATTCAGGTTCACAACAAAGTTTTATTTTTTCAAATAAAGTCTTTCTGTTGCTTTTCAGCAATTGTCTTTTTCTCTCGCTTTCGCTCCAACGCTCCTCAAGCTCCAACTCCCACCCCGTCTCTCCTCCTGGCTGCTGTTTTATAACAGAGCGACAGGTGATTAGATAACCAGGCCCATGTGGTCCATCTACGCACTTGTCGCTGATTTCGAGGCCGGTCCTGGCACACCCCGCTTCGCTGCAGGCCGGCAGGCCACGCCCCCCTCCACACTGACTTTATAAACATAATATGAAGTTTAAAAAAAAGGAAAAAAGTTTTTTGATGATAAAAAATATCGATGCAATCATAGTAGTATTGACTAGATACGCTCTTGTACTTGGTATCATTACAGTGGATGTCAGGTGTAGATTCTCCCATGGCGTTTGTTTACATTGTGGTGCCGGTGAGCTATTGTATTCTAGGGTGTGTAGTGAAGCATGTTTAGCTATTCCTCGTCCTCCAGTGATAATGCTACTTGTAAGGAACTTACTTTGTCGCAATGGAGTTGAGTTGAGTTGAGTTGAGTTTGAGTTTATTTCGAACATGCAAGCATACATGATACATCACAATTTCCAGTTTCTCTTTTCAACATGTTCGAAAAGGAGTAGGAAGAAGCAGAGCTTATTGAATCCTACCCCTTTTCTTTACATAACAGTTGCTAAAACTTTTTGTTCACTTCCTGTTCACAATTTATTCACAATAAACTCCATAAGTAATCACAATAAAATAAATAAATAATAGTAATAATGTAATAATAATAATTGGTGAAGTAAGTCATATTTCATGTGATGAGATAAGTAAGATTACTTTAAGAATGAATGAATGGATGGATGAAATACATTGAGAATGTTTGTCATGGTTCTTCTTCTTTGTACTTTGTAAACACTTTAAGTTTGAAGAGTTTCTTGAAGTGTATCATATTAGTACATTGTTTGATTGCTTTGCTTAATCCATTCCATAATTTAATTCCACATACTGATATACTGAAGGTCTTAAGTGTTGGACGTGCAAACAAATGTTTTAAATTACGTTTTTCTCTAAGATTATATTTCTCCTCTTTTTTTGAGAAGAATTGTTGTATATTCTTGGGTAGCAGGTTATAGTTTGCTTTGTGTATAATTTTAGCTGTTTGCAAATTCACTATGTCATGAAAGTTCAGTATTTTTGATTCAATAAATAAAGGGTTTGTATGTTCTCTATATCCAACATTATGTATTATTCTAACTGATCTTTTTTGTAACACCGTTAGTGAATGAAGTGTACTTTTGTAATTATTTCCCCATATTTCTACACAGTAGCTCAGATATGTAACACTAGTGAGCAGTAGAGAATATGAAGTGATTTTTGGTCTAGAACATGTTTTGCTTTATTCATTATTGATGTGTTTCTCGCTACTTTATGTTGTATATTTTTTACATGAGGTTTCCAGTTCAATTTCTCATCAATCATTATACCTAGAAATTTAGTTTCATTTACTCTTTCAATTTCTATGGAGGCCAGGTTAGTGATTTAAAAGTAGCTAAAACACTGCCTACTGCGGATGTCTTAAAGCACCTCTTCCTGAGGGTGTTTCAGTGTTATAACTTCACCTTTATCTTTACCTTTTACACCAAAATGCGTCCATTCTCCCTTTTCTGTCTACACACTGTGTCTGCTTGTAAGTACTCTGTGTGCGCGCGCTGCCGAACATGCTTCTCTGCTCGTAAAACCAGCAATGTCCCGACGTGACGACGCGCCGTCATGCCCGGGAACCGGTACTTTAAACAGTATAGTACCGTTTTTGATTCATTAGTATACTATACCAGTACCGGTATATTGTACAACCCTAATAGGGACTAAATGACCACTTGAGCTGGGATGATGATGATGATGATGATGATGATGATGAGGTAGATGAAAGCATGGCAGCTCCTGTAGTGTCCTCATGAACACTGAGGGAGTTATTGAAGGAGCTGACAAGATGAACACAAGAAACAAGAGTGCTGTGGAGGAGGTGAGTGAGCGTACGGGACATCATAATAATAATAATAAGAAACGCAGCATGGCTGTGATCACCCCCAACCCACATCCTATTGGCCGCGTCGCCATGGATACAGCTTCCAGGGCAGGAAATGGGTGTCTGTGCTTTCAAAACAAGAAATTAACCGTGGTCTGACATGTGCTACCCACAGTCACTCAAACACACCATCACATGATCAACTGTCATGGTGATGATCCATATGGTTCCGGATTATCCCAGGTAAAAGCTTGTTAACCTTGCTTTGGAAAACAGCGGTGAGGACAATCTTAGACGCACTTCAAGTTGAAATGTGACACCAAAATAAACTCCGGTCTAATAATAATGGCAGTGATGTCATGCTTTGTTTGAAGTGGCTTGTGTTTGTCTGTGTGGGCGAGGGCGATTACAGTACTAGCACACTAGTGCTTTATGTATTTATTTGACAGGGACTGTACATTGAAACATTGCTACCCATATGTAACCCATGTCAAAGTACAGTCCTGGTCAAAAGTGTACAGAACATAATGTCATGGCTGTCTTGAGTTTCCAATACTTTCTATAACTCTTTTTTTTTTGTGATAGAGTGATTGGAGCACATACTTGTTGGTCACAAAAAACATTCATGAAGTTTGCTTCTTTTATGAATTTATTATGGGTCTACTGAAATTGTGAGCAAATCTGCTGGGTCAAAAGTATACATACAGCAATGTTAATATTTGCTTACATGTCCCTTGGCAAGTTTCACTGCAATAAGGCGCTTTTGGTAGCCATCCACAAGCTTCTGCTTGAATTTTTGACCACTCCTCTTGACAAAATTGGTGCGGTTCAGCTGAATGTGTTGGTTTTCTGACATGGACTTGTTTCTTCAGCATTGTCCACACGTTTAAGTCAGGACTTTGGGAAGGCCATTCTAAAACCTTCATTCTAGCCCGATTTGGCCATTCCTTTACCACTTTTGACGTGTGTTTGGGGTCATTGTCCTGTTGGAACACCCAACTGCGCCCAAGACCCAACCTTTTTATAGGTTGTCCTGAAGAATTTGGAGATAATCCTCCTTTTTCATTGTCCCATTTACTCTGGTTTTTTTTGTTTTGTTTTTTTTTCATAAAAAAATACAATCATGTGTGCTTACGGACTGTATCCCTGCAGACTGTATTGATCTATATTGATATATAATGTAGGAACCAGAAATATTAACAACAGAAAGAAACAACCCTTTTGTGCGAATGAGTGTGAATGAGTGTAAATAGGGGAAGGAGGTTTTTTGGGTTGATGCACTAATCATAAGTGTATCTTGTGTTTTTTATGTTGATTTAATTAAAAATAAAAATAAAAATAAATATTAGTATTTTTTTTTAATTTCTTGTGCGGCCCGGTACCAATTGATCCATGGCCCAGTGGTTGAGGACCACTGTTTTATTAAATACACAAATATCTGCTTGTCACCTTGACTTACTGTACTTGCATGTTCGAAATAAACTCAAACTCAAACTGTTCCACAGCAAGTTACCCTTCAAACTGTTGGTAGAACACCTTAATAATCATCATTGGGGGAAATCCAACCATGTTTGAAGGAAAAACTGCCAATGAGTTCTGTTCCTGAGAATAATACATCATGTTGCATATAGAGAACATACCTCATTTATTGTATCACAAATATTGAAATTCAACAATTTGGTGCATTTGCAAACAGCTAAAATTATGTCCAAAGTAGGGTTGTACAGTATACCGGTACTAGTATAGTATTGCGGTACTAATGAATCAAAACCAGGTACTATACTCTGTTTGAAAAGTACCAGTTCTCCATATATTTTTTTTTACAGGCATGATGGCGCTTCGCCACGTGGTGACATTGCTGGTTTTACCAGCAGAGGAGCATGTTCGGCAGCGCACACACACGGAGTACTTACAAGCAGACACAGTGTGTAGACAGAAAAGGGAGAATGGACGCATTTTGGTGTAACAAGTAAAGATAAAGGTGAAGTTATAACACTGAAACACCCTCAGGAAGAGGTGCTTTAAGACATGGCTAGTAGCTAGCAGCTAACATCCATCCACAGTGTTTTAGCTACTTCTAAATCACTAATCCTGGCCTCCATGGTGACAAATAAAGTAAGTTTCTTACAGGTAATATTATCACTGGAGGACGAGGAATAGCTAAACATGCTTCACTACACACCCTAGGAGGATACAATAGCTCACCGGCGTCACAATGTAAACAAATGCCATGGGTGGATCTACACCTGACATCCACTGTAATGATACCAAGTACAAGAGTGTATATAGTCGATACTACTATGATTACATCTATATTTTTTAGCGTCACAAAATTTTTTTAAACTCATATTTTGTTTATAAAGTCAGTAAATACGTCCCTGGACAAATGAGGACTTTAAATATGACCAATACACTACCGTTCAAAAGTTTGGGGTCACCCAAACAATTTTGTGGAATAGCCTTCATTTCTAAGAACAAGAATAGACTGTCGAGTTTCAGATGAAAGTTCTCTTTTTCTGGCCATTTTGAGCGTTTAATTGACCCCACAAATGTGATGCTCCAGAAACTCAATCTGCTCAAAGGAAGGTCAGTTTTGTAGCTTCTGTAACCTAAACTGTTTTCAGATGTGTGAACATGATTGCACAAGGGTTTTCTAATCATCAATTAGCCTTCTGAGCCAATGAGCAAACACATTGTACCATTAGAACACTCGAGTGATAGTTGCTGGAAATGGGCCTCTATACACCTATGTATATATTGCACCAAAACACCAGACATTTGCAGCTAGAATAGTCATTTACCACATTAGCAATGTATAGAGTGTATTTCTTTAAAGTTAAGAATAGTTTAAAGTTATCTTCATTGAAAAGTGCAGTGCTTTTCCTTCAAAAATAAGGACATTTCAATGTGACCCCAAACTTTTGAACGGTAGTGTATGATCCTCTAAGTACTTGGTATCGGATCGATACCTACATGTGTGGTATCATCCAAAACTAATGGAAAGTATCAAAGAAGAGAAGAATAAGTGATTATTACATTTTAACAGAAGTGTAGATAGAACATGTTAAAACAGAAAATAAGCAGATATTAACAGTAAATGAACAAGTAAATGAATAATCAATTTTTACAGTTTGTCCCTCATAATGTTGACAAAATAATAGAATGATAAATGACACAATATGTTACTGCATACGTCAGCAGACTACTGGTACCAGTACCAAAATATTGGTATCGACACAACCCTAGTACAAAGCAAACTATAACCTGCTAGCCAAGAATGTACAACAATTATTCTCAACAAAAGAGGAGAAATATAACCTTAGAGGAAAATGTAATTTAAAACATGTGAATGCTCGTACGACACTTAAAACCTTTAGTATATCAGTATGTGGAATTAAATAATGGAATGGATTAAGCAAATAAATGATAGAATGCAGCAATATGATTCCGTTTAAGAGACTGTTCAAACTACAAGTGTTCACTAAGTACACACAACAAGAATTATGAAGAACATTATTAACATTAAATATTATTTATGTGTTTAATATTTGTTTGCTTACAATGGTGTATTATTTATTTATTCACTGTTTTGATACAGAGAACAAGGACGATTAATAAAACTGCTATGGTATGAAAAGGGGTAGGATTAAATAAGCTCTGCTTCTTCCTACTCCTTTTCGGACGTGCCGTAATGAAACAAGTGGAAATATGTGATGCATCATGTTGTATCGTATGCATGTTCCACATAAACTGAACTGAGTTTCAGTGTAAAATGCATAACAACTTGAATAAATACTTTTCCTGACTATAGAGCGCACCGGTATATAGGCCGCACCCACAAACCTTTAGAAGTCATGAATATTTTCCATATATTAGCCGCACCGGATAAGTCGCAGATACAAACGTTGTAAAATGAGTTATTTACACAGAAATATTTTGTAAATGTCTATTTACATACCGTATATTACCAAATAAACGCCCTTGGGCAAATAACCGCCCATGTCCTGATAGCCGCCCAGGGTCTGACCCATCCATCCATCCATCCATCCATCTTCTTCCGCTTATCCGAGGTCGGGTTGCGGGGGAAGCAGCCTAAGCAGGGAAGCCCAGACGTCCCTCTCCCCAGCCACTTCGTTCAGCTCCTCCCGGGGGATCCCGAGGCGTTCCCAGCTGGGAGAGATAGTCTTCCCAACGTGTCCTGGGTCTTCCCCGTGGCCTCCTACCGGTCGGACGTGCCCGAAACACTTCCCTAGGGAGGCATTCGGGTGGCATCCTAACCAGATGCCCGAACCACCTCATCTGGCTCCTCTCGATGTAGAGGAGCAGCGGCTTTACTTTGAGCTCCTCCCGGATGGCAGAGCGTCTCACCCTATCTCTAAGGGAGAGCCCCGCCACCCGGCGGAAGAAACTCATTTGGGCCGCTTGTACCCGTGATCTTGTCCTTTCGGTCATAACCCAAAGCTCATGACCATAGGTGAGGATGGGAACGTAGATCGACCGGTAGATCGAGAGCTTTGCCTTCCGGCTCAGCTCCTTCTTCACCACAACAGATCGATACAGCGTCCGCATTACTGAAGACGCCGCACCGATCCGCCTGTCGATCTCACGATCCACTCTTCCCTCACTCGTGAACAAGACTCCGAGGTACTTGAACTCCTCCACTTGGGGCAAGATCTCCTCCCCAACCAGGAGATGGCACTCCACCCTTTTCCGGGCGAGAACCATGGACTCGGACTTGGAGGTGCTGATTCCCATCCCAGTCGCTTCACACTCGGCTGCGAACTGATCCAGTGAGAGCTGAAGAGTTTGGCCAGATGAAGCCATCAGGACCACCATCCATCCATCCATTTTCTACCGCTTATTCCCTTCGGGGTCGCGGGGGGCGCTGGAGCCTATCTCAGCTACAATCGGGCGGAAGGCGGGGTACACCCTGGACAAGTCGCCACCTCATCGCGGGGCCAACACAGATAGATAGACAACATTCACACTCACATTCACACACTAGTGTGACGACGGGGTCGCATCGAGGTGCGGTGGTGTTCTCCCAAGGATGCAGACGGCTCGGACACAGCTTGCAGGTAGGAAAATGATTTATTTCCACAAATAAATCAGACAAAAAAAAACAAAAAACGACTAGCGTGGGAGCTAGTAAGCAAAATAATATAGCATGAGAGCTAGCAGGAAACAAGGTGGTCGTTAGCTGTTGCGTGAAAGCAAATTAGGAAGCCAGGCAGAGTGCTGCCTGGGCGAAGACTAAATAGCCCTCTGATTAGCGCTCGGGCAACAGGTGCGCGTCCCGAAACGCTAACCAGAGGCAGGTGAGCAAAATCTGCCGTCATGGCAACAGAAACAAAACACACGTGACACTAAACTGTAAACAAACGGTGATCCGAGCAGCGGATCCTAACAGTACCCCCCCCTAAAAGGACAGATTCCAGATGTCCCTTGAAAACAAAATAACAACTGGAACCCAAAAAAAAAAACAAGCAATAGTTCATGAGTCAAGGGCGGGCGGGGGGGTGACTTGGTGGTGGGTCGCCAGGCCACGTGTCCCCGAATCCACCGGGGAAGGGTCAGGTGGCGGCGGCGAATGGAACGCCGCTGCCGCTGGCGAGGCGGGCGAGGCGGGCGACCACGGTAAGGCCACATTCGTGGCCGCCGAGAAGGTGGGCGTGAGTGGCGCCAGAAGTTCAGCAGCCTCTGAGTCCTCTGAGAGAGCTGCTTGCGCAGCCGGACCACTCGAGGTCGCTGAGACGTCGCCGTGGAAGCGGTAGGTGTCGACGTCGCCGTGGCAGCCGGAGTCGCTGTCGTGGCAGCAGGAGTCGCTGTCGGGGCAGCCGGAGTCGCTGTCGGGGCAGCCGGAGTCGCTGTCGGGGCAGCCGGAGTCGCTGTCGTGGCAGCAGGAGTCGCTGTCGTGGCAGCAGGAGTCGCTGTCGTGGCAGCAGGAGTCGCTGTCGTGGCAGCAGGAGTCGCTGTCGTGGCAGCCGGAGTCGCTGTCGTGGCAGCAGGAGTCGCTGTCGTGGCAGCAGGAGTCGCTGTCGTGGCAGCAGGAGTCGCTGTCGTGGCAGCCGGAGTCGCTGTCGTGGCAGCAGGAGTCGCTGTCGTGGCAGCAGGAGTCGCTGTCGTGGCAGCAGGAGTCGCTGTCGTGGCAGCAGGAGTCGCTGTCGTGGCAGCCGGTGCTGGTGCGAGAACCAGTCGTGGTGCAGGTACTGGTGCGAGAACCAGTCGTGGTGCAGGTACTGGTGCGAGAACCAGTCGTGGTGCAGGTACTGGTGCGAGAACCAGTCGTGGTGCAGGTACTGGTGCGAGAACCAGTCGTGGTGCAGGTACTGGTGCGAGAACCAGTCGTGGTGCAGGTACTGGTGCGGGGACCAGTCGTGGTGCAGGTACTGGTGCGGGGACCAGTCGTGGTGCAGGTACTGGTGCGGGGACCAGTCGTGGTGCAGGTACTGGTGCGGGGACCAGTCGTGGTGCAGGTACTGGTGCGGGGACCAGTCGTGGTGCAGGTACTGGTGCGGGGACCAGTCGTGGTGCAGGTACTGGTGCGGGGACCAGCCGTGGAGCAGGTACTGGTGCGGGAACCAGCCGAGGTGCAGGTACTGGTGTGGGAACCAGCCGAGGTGCAGGTACTGGTGTGGGAACCAGCCGAGGTGCAGGTACTGGTGTGAGAACCAGTCGAGGTGCAGGTACTGGTACCTGTGGTGGAGCTGGTGCTAGCCTTAGCCTTGGCGCTAGCTTAGGTGCAGGTGGCCTAGCTGGCGGTTGCGGCTTAGCAGGCCGAAGGACAGGTGGCGGTGGCCGAGCAGGAGGTTGCGGCTTAGCACGCCGTTGTGCCACCCCACTCGCACAGCTCCCAGTACTAGCCCCCCCCTCAAAAAGCGGATCCCAGACGCGCTCCTTGCGGATTGGAACCGTCTTCAAGGGTGGGTGGTGGGAGGTCCGGGGGAGGGCTGAATCCTCTCCTCTAAATTGTCCAAAATGTCTTTTGTCACCCCCCACTTGAGACTGGGACTGACTAGATTTAGTCCTTAAAAAAATGTCCTGATAATGTTTTATTGCAGAATTAAAGTCACTTGAAAATGGCTGGCAGGAAGAATTTACATAATGTCTAAAAAAGTCTTTGTCTATGACGTCATCCAAAATGGACGGGACAACGTCATCAAGCGGCGTGTCATCAGGGGGTGCCGACGGAATGACGTCATAGCTGCAGTCCCAGTGATTGACAGGCCAGTCATAACAATCTTCAGTAAGGTAGTTGATGGGATTAACAGACCTTTGAAGAGGGGAATCTTGGGCTGAATGTAGCTTGCTGTGTACCGGTGGAGGAGTCTGTGGGAGTGGCGCGTCTTTGCAGCGAAGTGAAGACCTCGTTGGCGGCTTCCGTCTTCGCTGACGCGTCCGGTGGTGCGGAGGTGTGGCGATGTCCTCGGGCCAAACGGAGTGGATTGGTACCAACCTTCCGTTAGGACCCCATATCAGGTCCTGGCGCTCCGAAGGGGAATAGCGGAGAGTCTCCGCCTCCATCGCTCGCAACACCATCCACGCACCTTCGTCCCTCTCCTCCGACATGCTCGCTGCGAGAGAACTTCTTCTTGCTGGCTTCCTACTGTGACGACGGGGTCGCATCGAGGTGCGGTGGTGTTCTCCCAAGGATGCAGACGGCTCGGACACAGCTTGCAGGTAGGAAAATGATTTATTTCCACAAATAAATCAGACAAAAAAAACCAAAAACGACTAGCGTGGGAGCTAGTAAGCAAAATAATATAGCATGAGAGCTAGCAGGAAACAAGGTGGTCGTTAGCTGTTGCGTGAAAGCAAATTAGGAAGCCAGGCAGAGTGCTGCCTGGGCGAAGACTAAATAGCCCTCTGATTAGCGCTCGGGCAACAGGTGCGCGTCCCGAAACGCTAACCAGAGGCAGGTGAGCAAAATCTGCCGTCATGGCAACAGAAACAAAACACACGTGACACTAAACTGTAAACAAACGGTGATCCGAGCAGCGGATCCTAACAACTAGGGCCAATTTAGTGTTGCCAATCAACCTATCCCCAGGTGTATGTCTTTGGAGGTGGGAGGAAGCCGGAGTACCCGGAGGGAACCCACGCAGTCACGGGGAGAACATGCAAACTCCACACAGAAAGATCCCGAGCCCGGGATTGAACTCACGACTACTCAGGACCTTCGTTTTGTGAGGCAGACGCACTAACCCTCAGGACCACATCATCTGCAAATAGCAGAGACCGAATCCTGCAGCCACCAAACCAGATACCATCAACGCCCTGACTGGGCCTAGAAATTCTGTCCATAAAGGTTATGAACAGACCCCATTTTGTGAATTTACCGCCTCTTTCTAATAACCGCCTATGCCCAAATAGCCGCCCATGGGCTGTTATTTGCATAATTTAGATTAAAATCATATTGATTTCATTAAACCCAATTTACAAGCTAAAAGGAAAAGCAAAGGTGCAGTTGCATTTGGGGTTGCGTTTGCTGCAGTATTATTGTTTTGATGGTTTTATAGAGTACTTGGTACCATAATTGTATTTTTCCTGTATGCTGCTTTATTTAAAACTTGGAGTACTGTAGCCTTTATTTTATGTAAGTGACAGTATTATTGTTCTGTTTTGATGGTGGGTTTTATACTTGAGTACTTGGTACCATAATTAAATTGTTCCCGGTAGGCTGCTTTATTTAAAAAGTGTATTTATTTTTAGTATTGGTATTCTTTTTGACAATTGTTGCACTACTGCCATGTTGAGGCCTTGTTGATCTCTTGTCTTTTGATAGATTACCTCATGTTGATCTCTTGTTTTTTTGTTTGTATGTTTGAAATAGCTTTTACATTGAAAGCTTTTTGTACGAAAAAAAAATACTGGACAGTAACCATTGTAACCAAATAATGGCCTGGTGCAGGCTGGTGCAAAAATGAATAAAAGCCTTGTGCAAATAACCGCCTGCTTCTTTTAAATGCCTGTCCCCAAAATCGATTTTGTGAAATAAACGCCCGGGCTACTATTTGGTAATATACGGTACCTCAATTGTTTCTAAACACGGCAGTAAAATGGCTGATAAAACAAAACAGAAGTCATTGTCATGGACCCACTAGCTGCGGAAGCTAGCTGTCCAATCAGCTAAACAGACTCAATAACTCCGTGATGACGTTTTGGTGAATTTGTAAAACGGCAACAATAAACAGAATGCCTTTGTAAGTTAATAATACTAACACAGACACTCGTAGACGTGTTAGCATATTATCTAATGCTAACGACGCAAGCTTCATTACATTCCAATAGCACGTACAAATATGCATGAATACACTCCTACAGACATCACACATGGGACAGTTCCGTAAGTAAGAATTATTTTAGTTATATTGTAAAACTTACAAACATTGCTTGGAGTGATGAATGAAGAATCCATACGAGTAGTAACGCTATGGACAACTACAAGATGGAGCGGCACTTGTACTTCTGGTTAAAAAGCTCTGAACACAAGGGCACTTGTTCAAAAGATGGCGCCATAGCACAAACAATAACACACTTTTGCTTGTTTATTTAAAACTAGCTGCATTATGGTTGTCAGCGAAGCAAAAACCTAAATTAGCCGCACCGTTTTATAAGCCGCAAGGTTCAAAGCGAAGGAAAAAAGTAGTGACTCATAGTCCGGAGTTTACAGTTAATATCTACTTGACTTGTATCAGCCATCAAAGTGTGCTCTATAGCAAAGACAATGGGTTGTTGGGTAAAAAACTGGCAGCTCACTTGCCAGAATTTTACCGTAAAAACCAACATTTTACGGTAAAATTCTGGCAAAGGAGGTGCCAAAAACAATATTTTATTATGGCTACTCCTTTTGAATATATATTGAAATATGATTCAGTACAAGTGGCCCGCCATGAAATTATAATTATAGCTAATACACATCTGGGTCACCAAGACGGTACACAACAAGGACATGTAAAGTCGCGTCATAAAAACATGAATAAAATTGTCATGTCTGTGTGATCATGTTTTGTTTTAGTCATGTTCGGTTTTGTTTTTGGACTCTTTGTGCACTTTTGTTTGTTTTGTCACCATAGCAACCCATTAGTTTTCACCTGTCATGTCCCGCACCTGTTTCACGTTTTGAGTCACGCACCTGTTTTCACTGATCATGTCACTGCTATTTAAGCCTGTCTGTTTCTGTTGTTCGTCCTGGTGACATTATCCTTTCCTACCATGCTTCTTCTGACACCCCTGCTACCTCGTTTTGTCATCATGCTTCCATAGTCCCATGCCAAGTAAGTTTTTGTTTATTGTTCATAGTTTCTGCCTTTGAGCAAGTTTTGTTTCATTAGTCAAGTTTGTTCTCCGCCATTGTGCGCACCTTTTGTTTGCTTCCTTTTTTGTAGTTTGTTAGTATTTTAATAAATATGTACTCACATTCACGCCTTGCCCGCGCCAACTTTCCTTTGCATTCCGGGAAAACAAACCCCAAGGTCCACGTGTTGACAAAAATAAGGACAGTTCGCGCTCAAAGGGACGTTGCAATGGCGGGAGAGAGGCCGGCTTATTGGGAGGGGGAAGTCTCTTTCATCGATAGATTACTAGAACTGCAGCCCTACAAAGAACGCCATGGAAGTAGGAAATCCTTCATTTTGGACTTTTGTCTTGATTTGCAGCAAAATTCAAATCAATATTTCTAGATATACCATATTTTCCAGACCATAGGGCGCATTATAAAGCGCATTAAAGGAGTCATATTATTTTTGTTTTCTAAATATAGCGGTGTAGCTTGCAAGGACGGGAGTGGAAGAAGTGTCAAAAGATGGCACTAACTGTTTTAATGACATTCAGACTTTACTTCAATCAATAAAGGAGCAGCATCTCCTCATCCGGAAACAACAAAAACGTCAGAGCGGAACTCTCTAATAACTAACTTGGGTGAATAATGTAAACTCACTACACCGGTATGTTTTAGTGCTTTCATAGCGAGTTTACTGACAGATATAAGTAAGAACTTTACATTACTTTATATTAGAAATTGCAACAGTGGAGGATGAATGTCCCATAACAAGAAGATAGAGAAAAAGAAGAAGCTTATCGACTAAGGTGTCGGCATGGACTACAAAGGCGGACCTGCGCAAATTTTCAGGATTTATGCAGATCTCAAATACAGATCAGCAGGTACCAGAACAACAAAAACGCCAGATAATATGTCTACTAATGGGTGCTATTTTGCGATCATTTTACACACACCACAGTAATACTTGTATCTCTGACTATGTTAGCCGTAATGCGCCGACAATCCATCAAGTGGTGCGGCTTCAAAGTCCTACTAAAACATTTTGACAGATTTTTGAGTGCCGTGTGTAATGTTCTATATTTTTAATGGAACATTTAAAGTGTTGATGTTGTTTACTGGCATCATATTGCAATCTACACGTATCTCTGATGTGTGACTGCCATCTACTGGTCACACTTATCATTACACTATGTACCAAATAAAATAGCTTCGAGGTCGGTAAGCACAACCAAAATTATGCCGTACATTAGGCGCACCGAGTTATAAGGTGCACTGTTAAGTTTTGAGAAAACGAAATGATTTTTAGTGCGCCTTATAGTCCGAAAAATAGGGTAGCCTAAGTAGATCTTTGGGCACTTCACGATTCAATTACAATTCAGAGGCAAAGACTTGAGCATTATTACACTACAAATGGAGCAATACAGACACCAATAAAAATAGCGCTATTGATAATGAACAATACCAATAATTTACCTTTATTATCAACAATACAGTTGTTCAAATGCATTTATAATCGATTTTAATCGATTTAATCGATTAGTTGTTGCAGCCCTAGTTCTGTGGTTACTTTTTGGTTGGCCAAGCGGACGTGACAACAGGCTGTCCTCACTCAGGTCCACACGGACCTGGAGGGGGCGTGCCTTAAGTCCGGCTGGAAATTGGGAGACATTCGGGAGAATGGTTGTCCCGGGAGATTTTCGGGGAGAGCCACTGAAATTCGGGAGTCTCTCGGAAAATTTGGGAGGGTTGGCAAGTATGACTAAAACTGATGTCCTGGTGTTTTTAGACAGAATGACGATGTACACACCCCAAAAGCAGTGAAGTTGTCACGTTGTGTAAATGGTAAATAAAAAGAGAATACAATGATTTGCAAATCCTTTTCAACTTATATTCAATTGAATAGACTGCAAAGACAAGATACTTAAAGTTCACACTGGAAAACGTAGTTATTTTTTGCAAATATTAGCTCATTTGGAATTTGATGCCTGCAACATGTTTCAAAAAAGCTGGCACAAGTGGCAAAACAGACTGAGAAAGTTGAGGAATGCTCATCAAACACTTATTTGGAACATCCCACAGGTGAACAGGCTAATTGGGAACAGGTGGGTGCCATGATTGGGTATAAAAGCAGCTTCCATGAAATGCTCAGTCATTCACAAACAAGGAT
>NC_084736.1:38654044-38726544 GCF_033978785.1 Entelurus aequoreus
AACATGCCCCTGACTGGGAGAATAGACAGAAAGTCAATAATACTACTATTACTTCTACTATCAGGAGACACTGAACTCAACCCTGGACCTGTAACAACACGGTTAATGTTGTCCCGACTGGGGAAGACTAGCAATGCTACTGCTAGCATCGCCATTGAAGCTAACTTTGCTACCGGCTCATCTCAAATCAAACTCACCTGTGCTCCAGCGATCGGCGGCTCGACGGAGGACTTCGCCCCGTTCATCGACACGGTCGGCGGCTCGGCGGCGGCGGACGACCCAGTCATCGGAGAAGGCAGCGACTCAGCGGCGGTGAACGGTGCGGCGGTTGACAACGACCCAGACATCGGTGATGGCGGGGAACTGCACGAGATGAACAGCGCGCCGGCGGTCAACGAGGTGTCTGTCGACATCGACACCCCGGAGACAGTGGAGACAGTGTGGCGGGGGTCCACGCGGCGTCTGGACCCACGGCATACACAGGATTTAGAGGCGCCTTTACACAAACATTTTCTTTGTTCTCCTCAAACGGACAAAACCCCGCCAAAAGGAAATCCACCCCCACCCCCACCCGCCATACCTGGCCTCCCCCTCTCCAACTCCGCCCCTCCCCCTTCACCTGGAGGAAGATCAATATGCCTCTCTCTCTCTCTCTCTCTCTCTCTCTCTCTCTCTCTCTCTCTCTCTCTCTCTCTCTCTCTCTCTCTCTCTCTCTCTCTCTCTCTCTCTCTCTTCTCTCTCTCCCTTCTCTCTCTCCCTTCTCTCCTTCCTGCTCTCCAACCTCAACTGCAATAATAACCAACAACTTTTCTGGTCAGTACCACAACACAGCGGACTCTGATGCTCTTTTTGGTTCCAGTGGACTACACATCATCCACCTTAATGTGAACAGCCTCTCTGGAACCAAACTCGACCAAATCAGAGAAATGTTCCTCAACACGAAGGTAAAAATCTTGTGTTTCTCTGAAACCAAATTTGATCAAAGTATTTCTGACTCAGAGATAGAAATAGAAAACTTTTCGGTTATCAGAAAGGATAGGAATAAACACGGTGGGGGCGTTTGTATGTATATTCACCAAGATATTAAATACATAACTCACACTGATCTTAACCACAATGACCTGGAATCTGTGTGGGCGGAAATCAAATTTAAAAACGCTAAGGCCGATACTAATAGGGACTGTTTATAGACCCCCTAATCAGAGTGATTTCTATGGGGCTCTGGAAGAGTGCTTGGCAGGGACAGACAACGTGGAGAAAATTATAACTGGGGATCTGAACACCGATATTCAACGCAAAGATGCGCCTGTCTTCAGATCTTACAGCAAGTTTTGTAATCTGCACGGTCTTTCCCAGCTAATAGCGCTACCTACAAGGGTGTGTGATTCCACCCAATCAACCATAGATCTCATTCTCAATTCAGTCCGGCCTAAAATAAAAAATAGTGGGGTCATGATCTGTGGTCTTAGCGACCACTATCTAACCTTCTGCACCCGCAAAATAGCTAAACCCAAAGCCAATGGCCACATAACAGCCCAATCCAGATCCCTCAAAAAATACTCCAATGACAATTTCAATTTAAAATTAGATGAGTGGGACTGGTCCCCTGTGCTCGCGAGCAACCTGGTCGATGTTGCTTGGGATCGCTTCAAATAGGCGTTCCTAAAGATACTAAATGACATGGCTCCCATGAAAACAGTCAGGATCAAAGCCCGCTCGGAACCATGGATGAATCCGGACCTATTGGCTGCCATAAAAGACAGAGACAGAAAATACTCCGAATACCAAAAATGTAAAACAGAAGTAGATAAACAACCCAATAATATCAACCTCAAATCACTCCTTTCAACTCTCAAAAAGCAATGCAATAAATTAAGAAATAAGTCAACCAACCTGACTAAATGCTTAAAAAAAAATTACATTAACGACAAAATAGAGGAAAACACAAATAAGCCACGTGAGCTCTGGAAAATTCTCAACAACCAGCTTTCTGGTTGCAGCCAGAAACTTAAAACCAGACTCACCAACATCAGCATCAAGGAGGGTGACTCCCTCATTACAGACAAAATGGAGGTAGCTAGCAGACTTAACACCTTTTTCACCAGCATAGCCGCAACTCTTGTCAACAAGCTGTCCCACCACTCTGGTCGCTTTGGTGTAGAACACATTAAAGCCTTCTACATAAAGCTAGGAGTATCCAACGATGATTTCAAATTAGAAATGGTCACAGCTGATGAGGTGTTTAAAAAATTGAGCGCGCTCCACCCAAACAAGGCCACCGGCCTTGATAATTTTCCCTCCAGATTCCTCAAGGACTCTGCCTCCATCATTGCCCCGATCATCACGCACATAATAAACCTATCAATTACACAAGGCCAAGTACCAAAAGATTTTAAGATAGCAAGAGTAACTCCCCTCTTTAAAAAAGGAAGCAAATTGGAACCTGGCAACTACCGACCTGTTTCTATTCTCAGTTCCATTTCGAAAGTAATGGAGAAAATAGTTTATGAACAGGTCGATAGTTACCTCGCCACTAATAAACTCATGTACAAATTCCAATCCGGCTTCAGAACTAACCACTCCACTGACACATGCCTTCTCTATCTGACCGACCACATCAAACATGAGGTGGACGCGGACAAATACTGCGGCATGGTCATGCTGGACCTTCAGAAGGCCTTTGACACCGTTAACCACGCTATACTGTTGGATAAGCTCAGAGCAATCGGATTTAACAAAACCTCATGGAGCTGGATGCAATCTTACTTGGAGGGGAGAGAGCAGGTGGTAGAGGTAAACGGCACCGTGTGTCCCCCCCCCTCTCGGTGAGCTGTGGAGTCCCCCAAGGCAGTATATTGGGACCTTTACTGTTCCTAATATACATAAACGACTTGTCATCGGCATGCGACTGTGAATTGTTTTTGTTTGCGGATGACTCTGCCCTGCTGGTATCCGACAAGGACAAGTCACAGGTGGAGAAAATCCTCAGTGCTGAGCTCTGTAGAACTTGCACCTGGCTTGCTGACAACAAGCTATCCATACACTTGGGTAAAACGGAATCCATCCTGTTTGGGTCCCACATCAACCTTAAGAAAGTCAATGACTTCACTATAAAAGTGGGTGACATCGTTATCACCAGGAAAGATGAGGTCACCTACCTAGGTTCCATCCTAGAGGCAAACCTTTTCTGTGATAAAATGGCAACCAAGGTAATCAAAAAGGTCAACCAACGAACGAGATTTCTCTACAGAATCTCCTCTCTGGTCAACAAAAGCACCATGAGGATTCTGGCGGGAACTCTCGTTCAACCCTTTTTCGATTACGCATGCACCTCCTGGTACCCTAGCACCTCCAAAACCCTCAAATCTAAACTCCAAACATCCCAGAACAAGCTAGTCAGATTACTTCTAGACCTCCACCCCAGATCCCACCTCACTCCTACCCACTTCTCCAAAGTGGGCTGGCTCAAGGTGGAGGACAGAGTTAAACAACTTGCACTGAGCCTAGTCTATAAAATCCACTACACCTCCCTGATACCGAAGTACATGTCAAACTACTTCCTTAACGTAAATGACCGCCATAGCCACAACACCAGGGGGAGCTCCACTAACCACGTTAAACCCAGATTCCGAACTAACAAAGGTCTTAACTCATTCTCTTTCTATGCCACATCAATGTGGAATGCGCTTCCAACAGGTATAAAAGAAAGGGCATCTCTATCCTCCTTCAAAACCGCAATAAAAGTTCACCTCCAGGCAGCTACAACCCTAAACTAACACCCTCCCCGGATTGCTAATAATCAAATGCAAACAATCAAATGCAGATACTTTTTCTTATGCCTTCTGATCTCTCTCTCTCTCTCTCTCTCTCTCCACTACTTGCTGTCCATATCCTACCCCCCCCACACCCCTGATTGTAAATAATGTAAATAATTCAATGTGATTATCTTGTGTGATGACTGTATTATGATGATAGTATTTATCTGATAGTATATATCTGTATCATGAATCAATTTAAGTGGACCCCGACTTAAACAAGTTGAAAACCTTATTCGGGTGTTACCATTTAGTGGTCAATTGTACGGAATATGTACTTCACTGTGCAACCTACTAATAAAAGTCTCAATCAATCAATCAATCAAAATCCTCCGCCTCCTTCAGTGCTTTGCTGGCCGACCACTTTCTGCCTGACCTGACCTTTTTTTAATTATTTATTAATATTTTGTGTGTGTCTTTAACAAGCGTGTTTGCAACAGACTGGTGTATATCTTTAATGAAAGAGTAAAAGTCACCTTTGTCTACTACAAGCAGTTTAGGCTATGTCTACACTAAGCCCTTAAAATAATAATAATTTAGCCTAAACCCCGTTTCAGCCACACTGAACCATTGTTTAAGGTTCCCCTCCTCGGACAAATTTTTACATGGGTAAGTGCGCCGTGTATTTCTTGAATCTCCGGCTCTTAGCTTTGTATGGACTCATTGATCGTTTACAAACTGAGTTCGGAGAGGAAGTGACGCCAGAAAGACCGCACCCCACACAGGAAGGGACGTCAGAAAGAATGTGCCACTGCCAGCTTCATAAAAACCTGTTTCCGCTCGGAGGTAAACACTAGAAATATGAAGGCGAGTCATCCAGACATGCCGTGTTTCTCCTTCTTCTACATGTACAGACGCTTGTGGAAATCACACATGAATACCTTAAGAGAAAGCCTTTGCAGCTATTTGGGATACAACACTTCTTAGACGGCAAGAGAACTTTCCAATGTCAGCTGTGATTCTACTTAGCAAAAAACTTAGTCCATTTGTCGAAGGAGAGACAACGAGAATGCGGGCTCCCGTGGATGTGATAAAAAAGGTAGCGTGTGCTTTGTATTACCTGGCTGTCGAGGGAAAACTACGGAAAACGGTGAATGCTTTTGGACTGGAAAAGCAGACTGAATCAGTTATTGTCCGCCATGTATGTCTCAAACTCAACGTCTAAGTCCAGAGTATATAAAGTCACCAAAAAGGAATAGCCAATGAAGGTGAAGGTAAAGGTAAAAGAGTGAGGAGTGTCCTAACCAGATATCTAGATCCCTAGATTGATTGTTGTCAAATGTTCTTTATCACATTGTTTACTTGTTTTTTAAAGATGTGATTAATGTATGATGTCTCAGGTGTGATTCACTACAATAGTCACATTGGATTCCAGTTCATTGAAATACCACAACACTGGATATTGTTCAGATAAGTTACATTTAATTTAAGAACTTGCACACAAAGCAACACTGGAGGGGACTATGACGTGCGCATTTCTCGCGCATGCGTATTAGATCGCGTTGCGCCGGCTGACGGGGGAGGGGAGGGGTTCTTAAACGACCATTGTGTGTGTGTGGACAAGGATAAGCAGTGTTGGGTTAGTTACTGAAAACCAGTAACTAGTTGGTTACTAGTTACTTTATTTCAAAAGTAACTCAGTTACTAACTCAGTTACTTACACCAAAAAGTAATGCGTTACTGTGAAAAGTAACTATTTAGTCACTTCTTTTTTTTAAGGCTCCCAATAATGCCCTTTTAGCCTTCATGTCAGTACTGTTATTGCACTGGAGAATAATACAATCTGTTGATCAACTTGACATGCATTTGCATCACTGAACTCTGCTAAGCAATGTGGTCTACATACAACACACAAAGACAAAGATATGTTTCAAAGGGCCAATTTATTTCAGGCCAGAACAAATTGACAAAACTATTTTAAATAGCTGCAACATAACATACATAAGTAACAAACAGCATAATAACAACATAGCTGTAAACCAGGGGTCTCAAACTCAATTTACCTGGGGGCCACTGGATGCAGAAACTGGGTGAGGCTGGGCCGCAAGAAAAGATTTCTTAAAAAAAATCTAACATGCACTTTTTAATGAATTCACCTTCTTTGGAAAGCTTTCCCGCCCTAGCAACCATCTCACTCACCATGTAGTTAGCTTTGACTGCTGCATCGCTCTTTTCGGTTGCTTTCTTGAAGAAATCTTGTTGCCTCAGTAGACTGGTTTTAAAATGTGCAACCCGGCTCACTCTCTCATCTCCCTGGTATTTCGCATACTCCTCAGCATGTCTAGTTGTATAATGACGTTTCAAATTGTATTCCTTGTGCACTGCAACTTTCTCTGTGCAAATAAGACACGTCGGGGTGCCCCTGTGCTCAACAAAGAAATATTGCATCTCCCACTTTTCCTGGAATTGTCTTTGCTTATCACTAACCTTTCTCTTTACTGCACGCTTTGAAAAAGACATGTTTGGTGTTGTGGAATATATTTGTATTTAACCGACGCACGGAGAATAATGTTATTTCCGCAATGTGTGTCGTTCCGCTTTTCCTCCCGACAGCAACACGGCGGTCGGCGGAAAGTACCGGGAAAAAGTGACGGTTCCCGGAGTGTTATATGGCGTTATATAAAAATATATGTAGTGTTCATCGTGTGAGGCAATGCAAATTAAACAATAAAAAAAACAAATAACGGTTTGAATTGGTCCAGGTTATCTGGGACTTTATTACTGACGGACAGGTGTCGCGGTGTGACCGCAGCCAGGCACGTAAGACAACCCTCGTCTCCATGGCAACGTTTCTCTCGCTTTCACTCATTTGCCGCTTTTCCACTAACGCAGGGGTATTTTGGACCCAAATAACAAAAATTGTCTCTGTCTGGAGCCAACGGGAGGGGGGGGCGGGGGGCTCGCTGTGGAGTTTACAGTTACGGTAGCACAATTAGCCCCGAACGGGCTAACATCACGACTAACGTGTTACACGTCTGATTTGCCCAGCGACTCTCTGTCGGAGTATCAGCGCTGGGGTCCAGTGCACCACACTTTTGTATTGTCGCTCGCTCCTTCGGCGGAGTGCTCCGAACCGCTCGTCTACCTCGCCCGGACCGGCAAGAGCGAGAAAGACACACACTGACAGAGAGCGAGAGAGAGAGAGAGAGAGAGAGAGCGAGCGAGCGAGGGAGGGAGGAAGAGCGCGTGCGGATCTCGTGGAAAAGCAGCATAACGTTTCTCTGCTTGCATCACGCAAGTGACGTCAATGTTCAGCCGTCGAGAGCCATATACCACACCATGATTGGTAGATTCCTTGTAGCCCGGAAGAGTTAGGGCTACAAGGGATTCTGGGTATTTGTTCTGTTGTGTTTATGTTGTGTTACGGTGCGGATGTTCTCCCAAAATGTGTTTGTCATTCTTGTTTGGTGTGGGTTCACATTGTGGCGCATATTTGTAACATTGATAAAGTTATTTGTAAGGTCACCCTCAGTGTGACATGTGTGGCTGTTGACCAAGTATGCCTTGCAGTCACTTACGTGTGTCTGTAGAAGCCGCATACAACATGTGTCTGGGCCGGCACGTTGTTTGTATACAGAAAAAGCGGATGCTAAAGGCAGTGCCATCACGGCACGCCCGCCCCCAATAGGTGCCCTCAATATTGTTGCCTCGAAAATCGGGAGGGTTGGCAAGAATGCTTCAGCTCCGCACACAACGCTGTCTAGCGCCATTCATATAAAACTCAAATGTTCATATTAAGGTGGGGCCGCACAATAACGTCTCGCGGGCCGCAATTGGCCCGCGGGCAGCATGTTTGAGACCCCTGCTGTAAACCAAGGAAGTACTTTAACTTTAACTTTACATACACAAAGCCTAACCAGGCGTTTTTTCTCTCAAGGAATTCTGAAATAAAATCATGTCTGAAGCATTTCCCCAGTTTTAGTTTAGAGATAAGGAAAGATTGGCCTGGCCCACTAGGATCCCTCTTTATGTTTGTGAACTTTATAGTCTATACATTTAGAGTGATGTGATAATCAAACACTCTAGAAGTCTAGAATGAAAGAGTATATAAGAGAATTGACAGAGTGTGTGTACCTTCAGTGCTGAATGATGAGCAGAGGCAGAGTTTGGAGTGTCTTCTTTAGCTTGCTTTCCATGTTTATGTACTCACTGTCCACTGTGTCCAGGAGCTTAGAAAATGTTTTTGTGCCATTTGCTGTTTGACGCTGGTATCATGCTAATTCGCTGCCTGAAAGCGGGTAACTCCACTGTATAAAAAGCCTGCATGTCTTCTAT
Source organism: Entelurus aequoreus (assembly GCF_033978785.1). Taxonomy (NCBI): domain Eukaryota; kingdom Metazoa; phylum Chordata; class Actinopteri; order Syngnathiformes; family Syngnathidae; genus Entelurus; species Entelurus aequoreus. The sequence goes on from NC_084736.1 coordinate 38,662,135, forward strand.
CACATACGCTGCAATGGTTCTATCAATGTTGTCCTGGTTAGCAGTGCCTCGTTAAAATCCAGCCGCTGTTGCTTAGGAGGTGAAGTGTGTCTCTCTTTACTAGCGTCGTCGAAGAATGTTGCTTTTGTAGCTGTTTCAGCAGATTTTAATTGCTGTTTTGGGCAGTAGATGGGATCTTTGATCCAAGACACAGCTTACATTTAACTAAAATGTTATTTACTTTGTGCTCGACAAAAGAAAAGTAGTGATAATATCAAGGCTGGCCATATTCTGTAATCCCAAAAAGAGGACACATATATGCGTGCCAAGGCAAACAGCACGCCAAGGCCGGGACTAGGTGAAAATTTGCCAATGATACTTGAACTTGCTTTATAAATAATATATTTATTTAAATAAAGCATTTTTTCTCCTCTGTTGACAGCAGTGTTGGCGCTAGGAATTTTCAAAATGGGGTCCCAAGGACCCCATCAAGTCATAAAAATGGGGTCCCACAGTAAGTGTTTGGGGTCCCACTTTTTTGTAAGCGTTTTGAAAACAAATGACAAATGTATGCATTATCCTGTTATATCTCACATTCTATATTGTGTTTTGGAAAAAGGTTGTCATAAACTTTACTTAATTCATAAAAAAAAAAATTCTAAAAAAAGAAAACAAATTTGTATACATATGTAAATGTATTCAGTTAAAACATCCATTCACTTTCTTCTTTACTTCATGGATCTAAACTTTACCGCTGCTGGTAGTTTTTTCTATGTTTTTATTTAATAAGTTGTAGGTGTATATATTTCAGTATAAAAGTGTAAAAAGTGTTTTGCGTCGGTCATAAAATGATGATAATGGTGTGCCAGGGCATACATATATTTTATATTTAACGCTTAAATCTCTGGAGTCTACATCAACTTCAGATCTATCCCTCATTTCAAAATGTTTTAGTGGTTTTTTTTTATGTTGTTTTTTGTTTGTTGTTTTTCCGCCCTTTTTTGTCAAACAAAACTATGTTTTTAATGGCAAACACACAAAATATGCAAAATCTTCCACCAAAAATATTTTTCAAAGTGGAATATGTGATGTGAAGTAGAGATGCGCGGTTTGCGGACACCACCGCGGAGTCCGCGGATAATCCGCGGGTCGGGCGGATACATGACGAAAAAAATAGATTTTAAATAGATTCGGGTGGGTGGCGGTTGAACCAATTCAGAAATATATATACATAGTGAGTGAGCGCTCCTTCAGCGCAGCAGGGCGCATTTTAGAGGCCAGGCGCTCTCGCCTGAATCCTGGCACTGTAGATGCCATGCATAGTGCTAACAAAAAAAAAAAGTAAATAGACATACGGTTGGATATGTTAAACGAATTAGTCTACGTTACCTAGGCTATACCAAATAAGCCCATGTCTAACCTATATTGAGTTCGGTCAGCTGAATAATTTTGATGGTTATGTGTTGTTTGGGCGCACTACAATGCAAAGGAATTAAGGCAATTGCGTTGTTTATTGTGTTTTTTTTCTATTCGAGATATACTACTGTGTGTTAATTATTTGGCCTCGCTTTCAAGTGAAGCGCATCTCCGATTGGCTACAATGTAAGGCTATTTAGCCTGCTTTGTTTGTCGCAACCGTCTATTTTCATTATAATTCAAGTTTGATGATAAAGTGCAGGTAATTTATTATTATTATTTATTTAATTTATTTTTGTTTAAATAGGGATGACATACATATGTTATTGTATAATTTAAGTTTGTGCGCGTGATTGACAGCCTAAGGCTTATGAGGCACATGTTTTATTTATTTTTTTATTTCAACTTAAAAACGTATGAGCCTATGCCTATGCCTACAACATAGGCTATGTGTTTATCTTTATTTTCCTGCCTGTCGTTGACAATGGAGATTGTCTGATATTTTGTCATGGCTGCAGATCAATCAATAAAGGTTCATCTTTGTCGCAAAATTGTTCACTGTTTCACTGTGCACCCCGCCCTCGTCCCTATTTGAGCATTATAACGTTAATAAGTTAATATTCATTGAAATAAATTCAGAACATTTTTTTACCTAACGAAAATAAAGCCCAAGTCTTTCTAAAACATTTATTTAACTTCTAAAAAAGCATCGTTCTGCTTGCTGCAACTGCGCACACAAAGTGTGAGGAACACATTCCTGATCTGAGGGCATTGGCAACAATAGTCAACACTTTCTTAATGGAAATGACAATAGTATTATAATAATGATAAATAATATTATCACACATTAAAATCTCTTAGCCACTAATGCATGGCCAAGAGATATTAATGCGTGGCACGAATTGAATGTCTCTGCTGCATTGGATCAGTCTCCTTTCTTTAACAGGCAAAAGCTTTCTAACCTCACTAATGCCTTGCATCGTCTATATTAGATATATAACAACGGGCCGGTGGCGGGTGGGTGTGGTTTTGATAATATGTTAGTTCGGGTGGATGGGGGGTGGATGACGACTTTTGTGATGCGGTTGCGGATTAAATAATTGCCTATCCGCGCATCTCTAATGTGAAGTAATCGGAACCTTGGATAGGTCAATAATTCATAATAACATTGATTTTGATTTAATATTATGTTTTGAGCAATGACAGTTTGAAAGAAAAAAAAACAGCTTTGTTTTATTAGTCAACATTGCAACTTTGTCTAAATTACATTTCACCTTTAAGCTTTTTTATTTCACTTTTGTTATGTTTTTGTTTATTTTAATAGTATTTTTAGAATGTGCTGTGGGCCTTTAAAACATTAGCTGTGGGTCGCAAATGGCACACTTTTGACAAACCTGCTATAGATAATAAAAAATTAAATCGGATAAATCTATCGATAAAAAGCAGAGCCTGGCGACGCATGCGCGTTTATCATAACTCTCTCGCTCTCTCTGTCTCTGCCCCTCTCTCACGAATGCTGCTGTGCGCACCCCCCCCCCCCTCCCTCCCTCCCCAAACAGCACGGCTCTTCCTTGTGACACAAGAGATTCAGAAGGACGACACCGCAGCGCTCCAATAAAACACACTCAGAGTTACTGAATATAAAAAATAACGCGTTAGATTACTAGTTACCGCCGACACTAACGTAACGCGTTAGTTCCAACACTGAGGATAAGGTTAGGTGGGATATACCTTGGATAATCTTAGTGTAAACGGGGCCTTAGAGTAAAACCTACACAGCCAGTGAAAAACATGGCGTGTTCATTAATCTTTTCTCACATGCGTGTCATACAAATCAAAGAAAAGGAGTTCAAAGTTCTTGACTTCTGACTCAAAGTATTTGAGTACATGAATATAAAACCTTCTGCAAGCAAGTTGTTGCTGTCAGATGAAAACCATTTCTTTTTGTCCTTCAAAATGGAGGCTTGCAGATTGCAATTCATCATGACTTTTACACCAAATAAAGACTCAATTATTTTACCTTCAGGAATGTCAGGTCTTGAACTGATGGGATCCAAAGGTTTATATTATACTTATATTACTTATATACTTTATATTATACTTGTCTGATCTTTTCACTTCACCTGAGCACACCACTGTGCAAGTACCAAGGACACAAGGTGTAAAACTAGGCTGATCACTCCCAAGCTCCTACTTTATATCCCTGAGCTGCCATCTATCACTTTGAAATCTCACTTAAAGACTCGCTGGTTCAGACACATAATTGCTCTAAGTGTTTTTGGATATGTGGCACGTCTTAAAAGGGTCAGATTAGGATTTGTTCTCAGCATGTGAAACACTTCTTGTGGTCTACATCACATGTCCTGATGGTTCTTTGGTCCAAATGTTGCATAAATTATGTTTTACAGACCATCTTCAAGCTGCTTTCTGTATGCACCGGTTTGTGAAAGGCCTTACTTCAACAGCATATTCTCCCTGTCACCCATGATGTAGTTTTTAGCACATCCATAGCAAGTCTACTGACGGATATACGTTTGAAATATACTTTAGAGTCTGTATTAGAAATGTCAACAGCAAAGGATGCATGTGCATGTAAGAGCATGTCTGCCCTTCGACAAGAGGACAGAGAAAAAGAAGCAGCTTATTGACTACAAAGGCGGACTCGCGCAAAGCACTTGGGGTACATTTCTTCCAAATATGGAAAAGGCTGACGTCACAATTAGGAACAGCGTCACTAATGGGACAAATTCCAAGGGCTCGTTTAGAAGAAGTAAGAAGGAAGGCAAGATTGTTTTACTAAATATCTCCAAAATACAATAAACATTGGTTTTGCATAATAGGTCCCGTTTAGAACAATTCCTTATGGTCTACATTAGGGTTGTACGGTATACCATGAATTGATTAACGTGGACCCCGATTTAAACAAGTTGAAAAACTTATTCAGGTGTTACCATTTAGTGGTCAATTGTACGGAATATGTACTGTACTGTGCAATCTACTAATACAAAATTTATTCAATCAATCAATCAAAACCAGTACTAGTACAGTACCGCGATACTAATCAATCATATTCGGTACTATACAGCCTCTAAAAAGTACCTTTTTTTTTTTTAAGCGCATGACGGCACGTCGTCACATCATGCCATTGCTGGTTTTACGAGCAGAGGAGCATGTTCGGCAGCGCACACAAACAGAGTACTTACAAGCAACACAGTGTGTAGACAGAAAAGGGAGAATGGATGCAATTTAGTCTTTTTTCCTTCTTTAAAAATTCATATTATGTTTATAAAGTCAGGAAATACATCCCTGGACACATGAGGACTTTGAATATGACCAATGTATGATCCTGTAACTCCTTGGTATCGGATCGATACTTAAATGTGTGGTATCATCCAAAACTAATGTAAAGTATCAAAGAAGAGAAGAATAAGTGATTATTACATTTTAACAGAAGTGTAGATAGAACATGTTAAAATAGAAAATAAGCAGATATTAACAGTAAATGAACAAGTAGATTTATAATCTATTTTTACAGTTTGTCCCTCATAATGTAGACAAAATAATAGGTACCGTAGATAAATGACACAATATGTTACTTACTCTCCCTGTGCTGATACCTTGCCGTGGTGGAGAGTCTTGCGTGTCTCAATGACCCTTGAAAGCTATACCGGCGGGGGATCACACCCCTGGCAGGTTTAACCATGCCGGGCAGGTTTCGGGGATAGAGGCCAGACAAAAGTCAGCGCCCGGTCCTCCAGGTTGGGGGTTGGGCGTGAGGTTAACAACCCCACCCCGTAAAAAAGCATCATGTTACAGAAACGACGAGAAGGAGCCCTTCCGGTACACTGCGGCGGAGAAGAGAGGGCGCATCCTTGGATGTATCTATGACGGGGCCGGGTGAAATCCAGCAGGAAGCCCGACCCCTGACGACCCCGATCTTCGAAACCAAAACCAACAACAGAGTAGGTACCTGGAACGTGCGCACACTGTTCCAGTGTGGGCGCATGGACCAGGTGCTGAAGACTATGAGGGACTATCGCCTGGACATCTTAAGCGTTAGTGAAATGAGGTGGACTGGGCAGGGGCGCCTCGTGATTGATGGAGCAACCGTTCTTTTCTCTGGGAAGCAAGACCACCATACCCATGGAGTCGGGATCATCCTTTCCAACTGTGCGGCGCAAGCGCTAGTGGGATGGAAAGCAGTGAATGAGCGCATCATCACAGCAAGGCTCTATACTAGACATGCCAAAGTCACCATCGTGCAAGTCTATGCCCCAACTGAGGCTGCCTCAGAAGAGGACAAGGATGCCTTCTACAGCCAGCTCCAAACAGTGTTTGATGAGATCCCCGATGCTGATAGGAGACCTAAATGCGAAAGTGGATGGCGACAGAAGGGGCCTCAATGCCACAGTGGGACCACACGGGTCTGCAAGCTCTACCAATGACAACGGGGAGAGACTGTTGATGCTAGCCAGCACAAACGGCCTCAGCTTTGGCAACACATTTTTCATGCACAAACAGATCCATAAGATGACATGGGTTTCACCTGGGGGCGGAACCCGAAATGAGCTGGACTACATATGCATAAACACAAGATGGCGTTCGTCACTGCTAGACGTTCATGCACACAGGGGTGCAGATGTAGGCTCAGATCACTTTCTTGTGGTGGGTAAAATCAGGCTGAAGCTGAAAAAGGTGCAAAAAATGCAGCCCAAGAGACCCTACGCAGTGGAAAAGCTTAAGAACACCAACCTGTCGAGAAGCTACTGTGAGGAGTTGAGGAAGAAGCTTGAGGTACCACCACATCCTTCCATTGAGGAGCAGTGGAGTCTGTTCTCCCGTGCCATCACTGAGACTGCGGAAACAGTTTTAGGCAGAGAAAAACAACACTAAAACACTCTACAGGATTGTGCGGGAGCTAACCAGCTCCAGGAGCAGTTACGGGGTGCCAATCAAGAGCAAGGGTGGCAGGGCACTCCTAAGCGAAGAAGAACAGGAGGCAAGGTGGGTGGAGCACTTCAAAGAGGTTTTCAACCAGTCAACACCTCCCACTCTCTTTCTTTTTGATCGGGAAACACCAGCCCCAACTCTAACAGTCACCTCAGAAGAGATAACCAGGACCGAGGTTGCCCAAGCAATCAAGAGCCTCAAGAACAGCAAGGCACCAGGACTCGATGAGGTATCTGCTGAGTTGCTGAAGCACGGTCAAGAGGTGGTCGTGGAGAGCCTCACGCACCTGTTCAACTTGATCTGGCATGTCGAAGAGGTCCCTGCCGACTGGAGACGGGGGGTTATAGTGACGCTGACAAAGAAGGGAAACCTCGCAGACTGCAACAACTGGCGGGGCATCACACTGCTGTCGATCCCAGGCAAGGTTTTCTGTAGTGTGCTGCTCCAACGCCTAAAAGACGAGGTAGATAACATCTTAAGGGAAGAGCAAGCCGGCTTCCAAAAGGGAAGGTCCTGCGCGGAACAGATCTTCACTCTTCGCAACATCATAGAACAGTGCCAAGAACTCCAGACACCCCTCATCATCAATTACATTGATTTCAAGAAAGCCATCGACAGCATCCACCGGGAATCACTGTGGCAGATCCTCCAGCTATACGGTACACCATCAAAGTACGTCAACATCTTCAGAGCCCTGTACCACAACTCCACCTGTCGAGTGAAAACCACCAACAGCACAACCGACGACTTTGACATTGTGACCGGGGTAAGACAGGGTTGCATCTTGTCTCCCTTACTGTTCATCATTGTCATAGACTTTGTCATGAGGAAGTCTGTCGTCGGAGCAAACATCTGCATTAAGTGGGGAGGGGGCAGACTGGCAGATCTGGACTTTGCGGACGACTTGGCTCTGCTTAGCCATTCCTACGCTGCACTCCAAAAATTGACCAACAATCTGCATGAGCAAGGGGAAAAAGTCAGCCTACGTATAAGCCAAGAGAAGACCAAGGCCATGACCGTCGCACAAGACCAAAACGTTCCACTGCTCACCGTAGGCGAACAAGGCATAGAGTACGTTGAGAACTTCATGTATCTTGGAAGCAACATCTCAAACACTGGAGACGCAGAAAAGGATGTACAGACCAGAATCGGAAAAGCTGCAGGAGTCTTCCAACGCCTCCGGAACATCTGGTCATCAAAATCTATCAGTACGTCCACAAAGCTGCACCTCTATATGTCAGTGGTCATCTCTACAGTGACCTATGCCTGTGAGACGTGGATGAAGACATCAAGCATTACTAACAAGCTGGATGTCTTCCACCGACGGTGCCTCAGATACATCTTGAGGATCTTATGGAGAGACCACATCACCAATGAAGAGGTGATGAGAAGGGCAGGGGTAGCACCATTGTCTGACATAGTCTCTGACATGAGAAGGAGAATGGCTGGACACGTAGTCCGACTGCCAAGAGAGAGACCGACAAGTGTGGTAATGGACTGGGTGCCAGAAGGGGGAAAGAGGAAGAGAGGAGGGCCAAAGAAGGCGTGGAGACAAACAGCCAAGGAAGACCTGAGAGAGATGGGAGTCAGCTGGTATGGAGCAAGAAGGGTCGCCAGTGACCGGAACAAATGGAGGGGGCTCGTCGCCCAATGTTCCAACAGGAATGGGAGGAACTAAGTCTAAGTAAGTATGTTACTGCATACGTCAGCAGACTAATTAGGAGTCTTTGTTTGTTTACTTACTACTAAAAGACAAGTTGTCTAGTATGTTCACTATTTTATTTAAGGACTAAATTACAATAATAAAGTAAGATTTTTTGTTACAATAAAGACAACGATGACATTATTTGTGCTGCCCTTTATTTAGAAAAGTATCTTAATACATTTAGGTTTGGTATCGGGACTACCCTAGTCTGCATAACATGTAATGGCAGTACTTTGGTCACAATCTTGCTTTACAGTCGATCTTCAAACTACTTTCTAGCGGTCTGTCAAAAACAAGCAGTTTTGTGAGTCCTGGCAGCGTCAACCATGTTTGTGATGTTTGAGTCAGACACGCTTCTCACAAGGGTCGGAAAAATATCATATATTAAGACGGCGTGGCTCGGTTGGTAGAGCGGCCGAGCCAGCAACTTGAGGGTTCCTGGTTCGATCCCCGGCTTCTACCATCCTCGTCACATCCGTTGTGTCCTTGGGCAAGACACTTCACCCTTGCTCCTGATGGGTCGTGGTTAGGGCCTCGCATGTGTGAATGTGGAAATAGTGTCAAAGCACTTTGAGTACCTTGAAGATAGAAATGCGCTATACAAGTAAAACCCATTTACCATTTACCCATCCATCCATCCATCCATCTTCTTCCGCTTATCCATTGAATTATATTCTTAGAAATAGCCACAGCGATGAATTTTAGCATCCATGTACGTGCCAGAGTCTGACCGGGAGTGAGAAGAAAGCAAAGAAGAAGGAAACAAAACCTGAAAGATTTGTTGTTTTTTTTTCTTTCAAAGCTACACTATATTGCCAAAAGTATTTGGCCACCTGCCTTGACTCACATATGAAGTTGAAGTGCCATCCCATTCCTAACCCATAGGGTTCAATATGATGTGGGTCCACCTTTTGCAGCTATTACAGCTTCAACTCTTCTGAGAAGACTGTCCACAAGGTTGCGGAGTGTGTTTATAGCAATGTTCCACCATTCTTCCAAAAGCGCATTGGTGAAGTCAGGTGAGAAGGCCTGGCTCTCAGTCTCCGTTGTATTCTTCCATTTTCTTATAATAAATAAATCACTGAGAGCGGCCCATTCTTTCACAAATGTTTGTAGAAACAGTCTCCATGCCTAAGTGCTTGATCTTATACGACTGTGGCCGGGCCAAGTGATTAGGACACCTGGTTCTCATCATTTGGATGGGTGGCCAAATACTTTTGCCAATATATTATACTTGGTCCAGCTCCCAGCTGGGAGACAGACTCACCAACGTGTCTTGGGTCTTCCCCCGTAGCCTCCTAACCAGATGCCCGAGCCACCTCATCTGGCTCCTCCCCATGTGGAGGAGCAGCAACTTTACTCTGATGACCTCCCGCATGAAAGAGATACTTACCTTCTCTCTACAGAGGAAGCTCATTTTGCCCGCTGGTATCCATGATCTGTCGGTCACGACCCAAAGCTCATGACCAAAGATGAGGATGGGAACGTAGACAGATTGGTAATTTGAGAGCTTTGCCTTGTGGCTGAGCTCCCTCTTTATCACAACAGACTTATGCAGAGACCGCATCATTGCCTATGCTGCAGCAATCCGCCTGTCCATCTCACGACCCACTCTACCAATCGCTGACATACCATTACAAATGGTCTATTTACTGTTATTGAACGTACCTCTTCATTGTATCCACCATTGCCATAAATACTAAGCACGGACCCCACCATTAAATGTCGTTTCTGGGATAATCCTTCTGTAGATTGGTACAGTGGTGGTCAAAAGTGTACATACACTTGTAAAGAACATAATGTCATGGCTGTCTTGAGTTTCCAATCATTTCTACAGCTCTTATTTTTTTGTGATAGAGTGATTGGAGCACATACTTGTTGGTCACAAAAAACATTCATGAAGTTTGCTTCTTTTATGAATTTATTATGGTTCTACTGAAAATGTGAGCAAATCTGCTGGGTCAAAAGTATACATACAGCAATGTTAATATTTGCTTACATGTCCCTTGGCAAATTTCACTGCAATAAGGTGCTTTTGGTAGCCATCCACAAGCTTCTGCTTGAATTTTTCACCACTCCTCTTGACAAAATTGGTGCAGTCCAGCTAAATTTCTGACATGGACTTGTTTCTTCAGCATTGTCCACATATTTAAGTCAGGACTTTGGGAAGGCCATTCTAAAACTTTCATTCTAGCCTGATTTAGCCATTCCTTTACCACTTTTGAGGTGTGTTTGGGGTCAGTGTCCTGTTGGAACACCCAACTGCGCCCAAGACCCAACCTCCGGGCTGATGACTTTAGGTTGTCCTGAAGAATTTGGAGGTAATCCTCCTTTTTCATTGTCCCATTTACTCTCTGCAAAGCACCAGTTCCATTGGCAGCAAAACAGGCCCAGAGCATAATACTACCACCAACATGCTTGACGGTAGGTTGGTGTTCCTGGGATTAAAACCTCACCTTTTCTCCTTCAAACATATTGCTGGGTATTGTGGCCAAACATCTCCATTTTTGTTTCATCTGACCACAGAACTTTCCTCCAGAAGGTCTTATCTTTGTCCATGTGATTAGCAGCAAACTTTAGACAAACCTTAAGGTGTGGCTTCTGGAGCAAGGGCTTCCTTCTTGCATGGTAGCCTCTCAGTCCATGGCGATGCAAAACACACTTGACTGTGGACACTGAAACCTGTGTTCCAGCAGCTCCCAATTCATTGCAGACCTGCTTTTTGGTGGTTCTCGGTTGACTCTTGATCCATCCATCCATCTTCAACCGCTTATCCGGAATCGGGTCGCGGGGACAGCAGCTCCAGCAAAGACCCCCAGACTTCCCTCTCCAGAGCAACATTTGCGACTTCCTCCTGGGGAATCCCGAAGCGTTCCCAGGCCAGAGAGGAGATGTAATCCCCCCATCTGGTCCTTGGCCTGCCGGGGGGCCTCCTCCCAGTGGGACGTGCAACGAGGACCTCCCTAGGGAGACGCTCGTGAGGCATCCGCACGAGATGCCCGAACCACCTAAGCTGGCTCCTTTCCAAGCGAAGGAGCAGCGGCTCTACTCCGAGTCTCTCTCGGGTGACTGCACTTCTCATCCTATCTCTAAGGGAGATGCCAGCCACCCTTCTGAGGAAACTCATTTCGGCCGCTTGTATCCGCGATCTTATTCTTTCGGTCATTACCCACACTTCATGACCATAGGTGAGAGTAGGAATGTAGATAGCTCGGTAGACCGAGAGCTTTGCCTTCTGGCTCAGCTCCCGTTTCGTCACAACAGTGCGGCAGAGAGACTGCAATACTGCCCCAGCTGCTCCGATTCTCCGGCTGATTTCCTTCTCCATCTTTCCCTCACTCGTGAACAAGACCCCGAGATACTTAAACTCCTCCACCTGGGACAGAGTCCTGTCCCCTACCCGGACTGTACAAACCATCGGTTTCCTGCTGAGAACCATGGCCTCAGATTTGGAGATGCTGATCCTCATTCCAGCCGCTGAACACTCGGCTGCGAACCGATCCAGTGAGAGCTGAAGGTCACGAACCGAAGGTGCCATCAGGACCACATCATCTGCAAACAGCAGTGACGCAACCTTTATCCCCCCGAGACGTATTCCCTCTCCGCCATGGCCACGACTCCGCCTAGAAATCCTGTCCATGAAAATCACAAACAGGATAGGTGACAGAGCGCAGCCCTGGCGGAGACCAACCCCCACTGGAAACGGATCCGACTTACATCCAAGCACCCGGACACAACTCTCGCTTTGGTTGTACAGAGATTGGATGGCCCTTAGCAGGGTTCCCCTCACTCCGTACTCCCTCAGCACCTCCCACAAGATCTCCCGAGGGACGCGGTCATACGCCTTCTCCAAATCCACAAAACACATGTAGACTGGATAGGCATACTCCCAGGCCCTCTCCAGGATTCCCGCAAGCGTAAAGAGTTGGTCAGTTGTTCCACGACTAGGACGGAATCCACATTGCTCCTCTTGAATCTGAGGTTCGACTATCGGCCGGACCCTCCTTTCCAGTACCTTGGCGTAAACTTTCCCAGGGAGGCTGAGTAGTGTGATACCCCTGTAATTAGCACACACCCTCTGGTCCCCCTTTTTGAAAAGGGGAACCACCACCCCAGTCTGCCACTCCCTCGGCACTGTCCCAGACTTCCACGCAATGTTGAAAAGGCGTATCAACCAAGACAGCCCATCAACACCCAGAGCCTTCAGCATTTCTGGACGGATCTCGTCAACCCCCGGAGCTTTGCCACTGTGGAGTTGTCTAACTACCTCAGTGACTTCCCCCCGAGAGATCGACGTCGATCCCCCATCATCCTCAGGCCCTGCTCCTATCAGGGAGGGTGTGTCTGATGTATTTGGGTTCAGGAGTTCCTCAAAGTGCTCTTTCCAACGCCCTACGACTTCCTTACTTGAAGTCAGCAAAGTCCCATCCTTGCCGTACACAGCTTGGATGGTTCCCTGCTTCCCCCTCCTGAGGTGCCGTATGGTCTTCCAGAACAGCTTTGGTGCCGCCCGATAGTCCTTCTCCATGGATTCCCCGAACTGCTCCCACACCCTCTGCTTAGCCTCGTCCACAGCCACGGCCGCTGCCCTTCGGGCCCGTCGGTACCTTGCAACTGCCTATGGAGTCCCCTGGGATAACATACCCCGGTAGGACTCCTTCTTCAGTCGGACGGCTTCCCTGACCACCACTGTCCACCAGGGTGTTCGAGGGTTACCGCCCCTTGAGGCACCTAAGACCTTCAGGCCACAGCTCGCAGCTGCAGCTTTAGCAATAGAGGCTTTGAACATTGCCCATTCCTGTTCAATGTCCCCAACCTCCACAGGGATGGCAGAGAAGTCCCGCCGGAGGTGGGAGTTGAAGTCCTTCCGGACAGAGGACTCCTCCAAACGTTCCCAGTTCACCCGCACTACACGCTTGGGTTTGCCAGGTCTGTCCAGAGGTTTCCCCCGCCATCTAACCCAACTCACCACCAGATGGTGATCAGTTGACAGTTCAGCCCCTCTCTTCACCCGAGTGTCCAAAACATACGGCCTCAGATCAGCTGATACGATTACAAAATCGATCATTGATCTTTGGCCTAGGGTGCTCTGGTACCAGGTACACCTATGAGCATCCTTATGCTTGAACAATCACGCCAGTCCAAGTATCACTGTCATTGCCCACGTGCGCGTTGAAGTCCCCCAGCAAGACTATGGAATCCCCTGCCGGCGCCCCATACAGGACCCCATGCAAGGTATCCAAGAAGGCTGAATACTCTGAACTCCTGTTCGGTGCGTATGCACAAACAACAGTCAGAGTTTTCCCCCCTCCAACCCTAAGGCGAAGGGAGGCGACCCTCTTGTCCACTGGGGTGAACTCCAACGTACAGGCACTCAGCCGGGGACTCGTGAGTATCCCCACACCCGCCTGTGCCCTCACGCCCTGAGCAACTCCAGAAGTGAACAAGGTCCATCCCTTGTCCAGGAGTGTGGTTTCAGAGCCCTTGCTATGCGTAGAGGTAAGCCCCACCAGATCCAACCGGTAGCGCTCCACCTCTCGCACCAGCTCAGGCTCCTTCCCCACCAGCGTAGAGACGTTCCACGTCCCGAAAGTCAGCCTCTGCTGCCCCGAATTGGTCCGTCCGGAGCCTCCACTTTCACTGCCATCCACTTGGCAGCGCACCCGACCCCACTGGTTCCGACCGCGGGTGGTGGGCCCACGTGGCAGAGAAGATGGTGTGTCCACGTAGCTTCTTCGGGCTGTGCCCGGCCGGGCTCCGTGGCAAGCCCGGCCACCAGGCGCTCGCTGACGAGCCCTACCTCCGGGCCTAGCTCCGGAGGAGGGCCCCGGGCTTCCTCCGGGCCGGGTAACGCATCCTCTTTTAGTGTAGTTCATGGGGGGTATCGTAACCCTGATGGGGGGGGCATTCGGGTACTACACCTTGCCCAAGGGTGACCCGGAACTATGTAAGGCAGGGGCGTTCAACTCCCTGAGGCTTAATACAAGCCCACATACCTTGACTCTTGATCGTCCTGACTAATTTTCTCTCAGCAGCAAGTGATAGCTTGCGTTTTCTTCCTGATCGTGGCAGTGACAAAACTGTGCCATGCACTTTATACTTATCAACAATTGTCTGCATAGTTGCTCTTGGGACCTTAAGCTGCTTTGAAATGATTCCAATTGACTTTCCTGACTTGTTCAAGTCAATTATTCTTTTTTTCAGATCTGTGCTGAGTTTCTTTGACTTTCCCATTGTGGCGTTTGTAACCGAGTCTAATGACTGCATCACATGAGCTCTATTTAAATGGGCTCAGAGAAGTCAACAGGTGTCATCAATCATAATCACTCACATGAAGTTAAGAGGCCATGAAGCTAATTTGATTTGATTGTAACTTTTCTACATCACCAAAATTGATCATGTATGTTGCTGTATGTATACTTTTGACCCAGCAGATTTGCTCACATTTTCAGTAGACCCATAATAAATTCATAAAAGAACCAAACTTCATGAATGTTTTTTGTGACCAACAAGTATGTGCTCCAATCACTCTATCACAAAAAAATAAGAGCTGTAGAAATGATTGGAAACTCAAGACAGCCATGACATTATGTTCTTTACAAGTGGATGTAAACTTTTGACCACAACTGTAAGTAAGTACATTTTATTTTTACAGATAAAATATAGATAGCCTGGAATGCCAGGGTTTTAAAATTAGTTATTGGGATCTTTAGAAGTTCCAAAAACTAATTTGGGATGGACTGAGGTGCCCCACCATGCAACTGAAGAGTAGGAGCGTAACAAGTTAGTAATGTACTGAGGGGCCCCACCATGCAACTGAAGAGTAGGGGCGTAACAAGTCAGTGATGTACTGAGGGGCCCCACCGTGCAACTGAAGAGTAGGGCCATAACAAGTCAGTGACGTACTGAGGGGCCCCACCGTGCAACTGAAGAGTAGGGCCATAACAAGTCAGTGACGTACTGAGGGGCCCCACCATGCAACTGAAGAGTGGGAGCATAACAAGTCAGTGATGTACTCAAGGGCCCCACCATGCAACTGAAGAGTAGGAGCATAACAAGTCAGTGATGTACAGAGGAGCCCCACCATGCAACGCATGCAAAGTCAGGACTACAATCTTCAACTGAATTTGACTGGAAGCCAATGAACACTGGATCAAAAGGGGGTGATGTGGACTGTTCTGGTCTAAAGTCTGGCAGCTGCATGTTGTACCGTCTGAAGTCTCCTTAGCGTTGACTTGTTGAAGAGAGAACTGCAATAATCAATACCAGATGAAATGAACGTGTGAATGATCATTTCCAGATCCAATTTTGACAGCAAATTTCTCACTTTAGAAATATTTCTGAGGTGATAAAAACAGTTTTTGGTCAGTTGACGACAGAGACCCTCCAAAGACCGAGACTGATCCAACACAAGCCCAAGGTTTCTGAGACTAGTTCTAACAGATGAGCACTGAGGGATCTTTTTATTGGGAGCAATTATCAGAGTTTCTGTTTTGGTTTTCCAGGTTGGTAAAACCGTCTTTATAGAGGTTTGCACACTTGAAGAGACTTCATTGACACCAAACACAAAAGGTAAGTCGGCACTTCTTAAGTCCTCACAGGAGACTGGCGGTTCATGTACTGATTTGAGCTAGAAATAAAAATGTACTATTTATACAGATATCCGCTGAGGTAAATAATTAACCAGGTCACAAATAATGGCAAATCTCAAATGGCTCATTTGGAACAAAGCACAATTGTACAAAACTACACAACTAATACTAATACACCCCCATACCATCACAGATGCTGGCTTTTCAACTTTGCGCATAGAACAGTCCGGATGGTTCCTTTCCTCTTCGTTCCGGAGGACACAACGTCCACAGTTTCCAAAAACAATTTGAAATGTGGATTCGTCAGACCACAGAACACTTTTACACTTTGCATCAGTCCATCTTAGATGAGCTCGGGCCCAGGGAAACGTTTCTGGGTGTTGTTGATAAATGGCTTTGGCTTTGCATAGTAGAGTTTTAACTTGCACTTACAGATGTAGCGACCACCTGTAGTTACTGACAGTTGTTTTCTGAAGTGTTCCTGAGCCCATGTGGTGATATCCTTTACACACAGATGTCGCTTTTTGATGCAGTACCGCCTGAGGGATCGAAGGTCACGAGCATTGCCGCTTACATGCAGTGATTTCTCCAGATTCTCTGAACCTTTTGATGATATTACGGAGCGTATATGGTGAAATCCCTAAATTCCTTGCAATAGCTGGTTGAGAAATGTTGTTCTTAAACTGTCAACAAATGCCTGAGCAAATTGTCAAAGTGGTGACCCTCGCCCCATCCTTGTTTGTGAATGACTGAGCATTTCATGGAAGCTGCTTTTACACCCAATCAAGGCACCCACCTGTTCCCAATTAGCCTGTTCACCTGTGGGATGTTCCAAATAAGTCTTTGATGAGCATTCCTCAACTTTCTCAGTCTTTTTTGCCACTTGTGCCAGCTTTTTTGAAACATGCTGCAGGCATCAAATTCCAAATGAGCTGATATTTGCAAAAAATTAAGTTTCTCATGAAATATCTTGTCTTTGCAGTGTATTCAATTAAATATAAGTTGAAAAGGATTAGCAAAGCATTGTATTCTCTTTTTATTTACCATTTACACAACGTGACAACTTCACTGATTTTTGGTTTGGGCAAGGCCTACATGGTTTGTATTCAAATTTTCGGCACTTGTGGGGATTGCAAATACACAAAAACCAGTAACAGGCAAGAAAAGCAGGTTTTATATAATATGACCCTTGTAATATGCATAATATGTATTTAAAAGGGGATATGACTGAAACTATGTCACAATATAAGCGTTTTATATCAGTCAATATTGATAAATGACTTTTTTTTTCCCCCACTCATTTTGACTTTGTCTTCTCACTCCATGCAGTGAATCAACCCAGAGACAACAAGATGGTGCAACCAGACATGATAGTTGATACTGTTACCTGATTGGTTGTTAACGTGTCACGCCCACTGATCACTTCCTGCGTTGCCAGGTGACCATAGAGTAAGTGCCTTTGTTCATGCAACCGACCTGGCTTTGTAACTTCCGGTTTCGTCCGACCAAAACATATATTTGTATAGAACGTTTTACCAAACTTATTTTTCATTGATATTGATATATTGATATCTATTGATGTGGTTTTATGGGCCCAGCCCTGCCTGGTCTTATTTGTTTTGTCTTGTGAAGAATCCCGGGCACTAGTGGAATGTTTGAAGGTGCGATACAAATAAACTTTGATTGATATTTTGGCTGTACCAAGTCTGATAGATGCAGACAGGTCAAAACTAGTGGTTCCATTACCTATTAAACTACAATGAAGCTGGTTTGAATGTAAATACATATTGTATGTTACAGGAATAAAGGAATTACAGGTACAAATATGTCCTCATTCTGACACATTTTCAAACATCTGCTGTAAGAGTAATTTTTTGGTAATAAAACATGACATACCGTATTTTCCAGACTGTCAAGGGCACCGCTAAATAAGCTGTGACCACTACATTTTAGAAAAAAATGTTTTTCCCCCAGATATATACTTTGCAAAATGAGTTATTTACACAGACATACATTCATTGTTTCCAAACAGTGCCTGTTACATGGCAGTAAAACGGCTGATGAAACAAAACAGAAGGTTTTGTCATGGACCCACCAGCTAAACCACAGGTGTCTAAGTCAAGGCCCGGGAGCCACATCATTTTATATGGCCCGCAAATGTCTTTAAATGAATGTGCGCCAATAAAGTACTTTAATTTTTTCTCCTAAATGTATTCAATTTGAGAGAGAAAAATACATGTACTGCATGCATTTGCATATCTTTTTAACTTTGATATCGTCGATTAATGCAACAAATATATTATCTTACATTCCATAAAATGTATAACAATTTGAATAAATATTTTTCCTGCCGCACCCACAAACCTTTAGAAGTAATGAATAATTTCCACATATTAGTCACACTGAACTATAAGTTGCAGATGTATACATTGGGAAATTAGTTATTTACACATAAGTATTTTGTAAATGTTTATTTACATACCTTGATTTTTTTTAAACGCTGTCTAACACGGCAGTGAAACGGTGGATCAAACAAAACAGAAGTCATGGTCATGTACACACTAGCTGCAGAAGCTAGCTCTCCAATCAGCTAAACAGACTCAATAACTCCACGGTGACATTTTGGTGAATTTACTGAGGAATTTGTGAAACTGAAACAATACAAAAAAAATGCCATTGTAAGTTAATAATACTAACACTGATGCTAACGATGCCCGCTTAATCACATTACTGTAGCATGTACAAATACGCATGACAACACTCCGACAGACATCACACATGGGACGGTTTAGTAAGTAAGAATTGTTTTAGTTCTATTGTAAAACTTCCAAACGTTGCTTAGGGTGATAAATGAAGAATCCATACGAGTAGGAACGCTATGGACAGCTACAAGGTGAAACAGCACTTCTACTTCCAATTGAAAGCACTAAATGGAAGGACATTGCATCACCTGCAGTGAACGAACTCCATTCACCCAGCCATTTTCTACCGCATGTCCCTAACGGGGTCACGGGGCGTGCTGGAGCCTATCCCAGCTGCACACGGGCGGAAAGCGGGGTACTCCCTGGACAAGTGGCCACCTCATCACAGGGCCAACACAGATAGACAACATTCACACACTAGGGACCATTTAGTGTTGCCAATCAACCTATCCCCAGGTGCATGTTTTTGGAGGTGGGAGGGGCCTATCCCCAGGTGCATGTCTTTGGAGGTGGGAGGAAGCCGGAGTACCCGGAAGATAATGCCAAAGCACAAACAATAACACAGCTTTTCAGTGTGTTTGCTAGTTGTTTAAAAAAAAAAACACCATTTGTTTTATGGTCGTCAGCGAAGAAAAATCCATAAATTAGCTGCACTGTTTTGTTAGCCGCAGGGTTCAAAGAGTAGGCAAAAAGTAGCGGCTTATAGTCCAGAATTGACTGTACATGGTTGTGGTCAGGATGCTACGCTGGCTAACAAACATTGTACTTATGGGAATAATTATGGCAGCTTTCCCAAAGGCTTTGCTTTATGAACAGGAAATGAAAATCTGATTGCTTCCTGTCAAGTTTAATGAGAGCTGAGGCTTTTATCTGCAAACCACAGGAAGTGCTTAAGTGAGATATCAGGTGTTTGGGTGGCACTTTTTGCAGAAGAACAAACTAACCGCAGCAGATGAAAGTAAAATATTTACCAGACGTATTCCGATTGTTTCTGGGCTCCACTCGGAGACCCAGGTGGCAAGAATCCCTGCAAAGCATTTTTTTACCGAACTGGCGCAAGACGAGAGATGGCGGTAAGAGGTGGCAACATAACATGTTTACCACTGTATGTCCGCAGGGAGGGAAATCCATTTTCTACCAGCAGCACGGGGTTGCAAAGACATAAATATTAACAAGATGGTAAATGATGGGTGTGACTACAAGGTACATAGAACCTCTCAGACTGTGCTGCTGTGTGATGCTAGCATGCACAATGTACACAACAATCAGTGCATTCACATGTTGGCAAGAAAAGAATATTTAAGAACACAAGCTGCCTTTTCACCATTTGGTTTAACAATAACAATAATTCTTATTCTCTGGGAAGTTTTAGCACAACAAGTGTTGAAAAGGTAGCCGTAGATGCAATATGGAGCATCATTGCCCAGGACAATGGCTGTCAAACATGGAGGACTGTCATGTGCAAAGTCAACGACTCAACAGTGCCACAAGGGCCGAGCTTTTTTCTCCTCCGAGCATCCATTGAGACATGACCATGCCATGCAAGCATGATGCTGCCAGGAACTTACTGGGCATTGGTGGAGTCCATACTGTACTCCTCCTGATACCTGGATGCAGCACAGATAGGCAGGGTTAGGGAAGCAAGGGCAGGGGAAGGAAGGAAGCAAGAGAAGAAGGAAGAAAGAAAAGGAATCCACAGCACATTGCTTCTGTCGGCTTGGAATCAAGTGTCAACAAATAAGGAACAAATGCGTTTAAAGAGATGGAAGCAAAGATGCTACATATACATAGCAGAGATGCTACATGTGATGCAAACCATGGGAGACACCTTCTACACACTTCTTTTGAGGGCCACATCGGAATTATGGCTGGCCTACACACACACACACACACACACACACACACACACACACACACACACACATACATACATATATATATATATATATATATATATATATATATATATATATATATATATATATATATATATATATATATATATATATATATATATATATATATATATATATATAGGCTCCAGCGCCCCCCGCAACCCCGAAGGGAATAAGCGGTAAAAATGCATGGATGGATATATATATATATATATATATATATATATACACACACACATAAACACATTTACATATATACACACGCACACACATATATATATATATATATATATATATATATATATATATATATATATATATATATATATATATATATATATATATATATATATATATATATATATATATATATATATATATATATATATATATAAATCTCCTGAGGATTGAGGAAACCCCTCATGAAACAGGCCTGTAGAGATGAAATAGTCTTGTGATTTTTTCCCACACATACATACATATATATATATATATATATATATATATATATATATATATATATATATATATATATATATATACATACATATATATATATATATATATATATATATATATATATATATATATATATATATATATATGTATGTATGTGTGTATATATATATATACAGTATATATATATATATATATATATATATATATATATATATATATATATATATGTATATGTGTACATATATATATATACACACATATATATTATATAATATTTATTTTCATATATATATACATATTTGTGTATATATATACATATATATGTGTATATATGTATACTTATATATGTGTATATATATGTATGTGTATATGTATGTATGTATGTATATGAGTGTGTATATACATACACACATATATGTGTATATATATGTATATGTATATATACGTGTATATATGTATGTATGTGTGTGTATTTGTATATATACACATATATGTATATATATTTTTATACATACATACATTTAAACGCATCGTTGCACAATTTGCATATGCAACTTTTGTTTTATTACATATATATCTTTTTTTTCATTATTTTAATTGTAATTTTATTTTACATTACCTATTAACTTGCTTTGAAATCGTAAGTCAAGGTGACAAACAGATATTTGAGTATTTATTTTAATTTGAGATGATTTGGCGGGCCAAAATAAGTGGTGTCATATGCCACCACAAATGGCTTGGCAGGTCAATATTGCCCACTTTAATGGCGTGGTATGCCAGACTCAATGGTGGTGTGCTACTTTATTTCTGCAATAGTGCCTTGCTCGTAGGTGATGGTTTAGCAGCTGAGTGTAAAGACTTCTGACAGGGACTCATGGCTTCTCTAAATGGGCTAATGGAGTGTCCATTACAGCCAGGAAGACCTGCATATTCTATTAGGCTATGTCTACATTAAGTTGGATAACTCCTTAAAGGAATAATTATTTAGCCTAAACCCCGTGTCAGCCACACTAAACCGGCGTTTAAGGTTCCCGTCCTTGGAAATGTTTTTACACGGGTAAGTTGCGCCATGTATTTCTTGAATCTCTGGCTCTTAGCTTTGTATGGACTCATCGATTGTTTACAAACTGAGTTTGGAGAAGAAGTGACGCCAAGAAGTGACGTGAGAAAGAACGCGCCACAGCCAGCTTCGTAACTCGGAGGAAAACGCGCAATTGCAGCTATTTGGGATACAACACTTCTCAGACGGCAACATAGCCAAGTTGAGTTTTGGATAAGTCCTGGAAGAACGGCAACCTGGTGGGATATGTTTGTCACCCAGTGTGTTGTGTCAGAGGAACGGCAAGAAAACATTCCAATGTCCAGGTCAGCTGTGATTCTACTTAGCGAAAAACTGTGTCCATTTGTCGAAGGGGAGACAACGAGAATGTGGGCTCCCGTGGACGAGGGAAAGCAGCGAATGCATTTGGATATCAGTGTAGTTTAAGTCATATTTGATATCATCCATCCATCCATCCATCCATTTTCTACCGCTTGTCCCTTTTGGGATCGCGTGGGGTGCTGGAGCCTATCTCAGCTGCATTCAGGCGGAAGGCGGTGTACACCCTGGACAAGTCGCCACCTCATGGCAGGGCCAACACAGATAGACAGACAACATTCACACTCACATTCACACACTAGGGCCAATTTAGTGTTGCCAATCAACCTATCCCCAGGTGCATGTCTTTGGAGGTGGGAGGAAGCCGGAGTACCCGGAGGGAACCCACGCAGTCACGGGGAGAACATGCAAACTCCACACAGAAAGATCCCGAGCCCCGGGATTGAACTCAGGACTACTCAGGACCTTCGTATTGTGAGGTACATGCACTAACCCCTGTCCCACCGTGCAGTGTGGTGGAAGTCATATTTGATATCAGTGTGGTTGAAGTCATATTTGATATCAGTGTGGTTGAAGTCATATTTGATATCAGTGTGGTTGAAGTCATATTTGAGCAAGTCACACTGCATGAGTACAACATTCTCTAATAGTCCCAATAAAGCCAAGGAGGGAAGATGACAACAAGAACAACATCTCGGAGATCACAGGTGGTCACTTGACAGATCTCCCCTCACAATAAACATGCTATCTGGCTGCTTTAGCACCTTTTCCAACATAAGACCAATCATGTAGGTAGCATGGCGTGCCCGTCACAAACGTTAGCGTGCGACCAGGACTAGGACATTGAAGTTAGCGTGCGACCAGGACTAAGACATTGAAGTTAAGACTAAGACATTGAAGTTAGCGTGCGACCAGGACTAGGACATTGAAGTTAGCGTACGACCAGGACTAAGACATTGAAGTTAGCGTGCGACCAGGACTAGGACATTGAAGTTAGCGTACGACCAGGACTAAGACATTGAAGTTAGCGTGCGACCAGGACTAGGACATTGAAGTTAGCGTACGACCAGGACTAAGACATTGAAGTTAGGACTAAGCCATTGAAGTTAGCGTGCGAGCAGGACTAAGACATTGAAGTTATGACTAAGACATTGAAGTTAGCGTGCGACCAGGACTAGGACATTGAAGTTAGCGTGCGACCAGGACTAAGACATTGAAGTTAGGACTAAGACATTGAAGTTAGCGTGCGGCCAGGACTAAGACATTGAAGTTAGGACTAAGACATTGAAGTTAGCGTGCGACCAGGACTAGGACGTTGAAGTTAGCGTGCGACCAGGACTAAGACAGTGAAGTTATGACTAAGACATTGAAGTTAGGACTAAGACATTGAAGTTAGCGTGCGGCCAGGACTAAGACATTGAAGTTAGGACTAAGACATTGAAGTTAGCGTGCGACCAGGACTAGGACGTTGAAGTTAGCGTGCGACCAGGACTAAGACAGTGAAGTTAGGACTAAGACATTAAAGTTGGCGTGCGAGCAGGACTAAGACATTGAAGTTAGCGTGCGAGCAGGACTAAGACATTGAAGTTAGCGTGCGAGCAGGACTAAGACATTGAAGTTAGCGTGCGAGCAGGACTAAGACATTGAAGGAAGGAGAAACTCTCACCTCTGTGCAGCTGAGTTAGAAAGACAAGAAGTGGAGAGCACTATGGATGCATGCTTTCAGGACCACTTACTGACACAGTGAGGAGGGAGGGCCTGGCACACACACATGGTCTCTGCAGCACTTTCAAGGGCAAATGGGAATTGTAGTTTTCAGGGGCCAATGGCAATTGTAGTTTTCAAGGGCAAATGGGAATTGTAGTTTTAACGTAATACAAAAAGGTTGTCACTTCATATTTTCTGCTGGGCAACAGACTGGTGCAACATTCAAATATTACACTTGCTACAAAACACGGCTGCTAGACTTTGGACAAGGACAATAACGTTTGAGCATCTTACACCTATACTGCCTGTATATACCTATATATATATACCTATACTGTATATACCTTTATATACATATATACCTATACATATACCTATATTGTATATGCCTTTATATACATATATACCTATATATATATATATATATACCTATACTGTATATACCTTTATATACATATATACTAGGGGTGTGGGAAAAAATCGATTCGAATTCGAATCGCGATTCTCACGTTGTGCGATTCAGAATCGATTTTCATTTTAAAAAAACTATTTTTTTATTTTGTTTACTTTTTATTAATCAATCCAACAAAACAATACACAGCAATACTATAACAATGCAATCAAATTCCAAAACCAAACCTAACCCAGCAACAGTCAGAACTGCAATAAACAGAGCTATTGAGCGGAGACACAAACACGACACAGAACAAACCAAAAGTAGTGAAACAAAAATGAATATTATCAACAACAGTATCAATATTAGTTACAATTGCAACATAGCAGTAAAAATCCCTCATTGACATTATCATTAGACATTTATAAAAAATTTTAAAAAAGAACAATAGTGTCACAGTGGCTTACACTTGCATCGCATCTCATAAGCTTGACAACACACTGTGTCCAATATTTTCACAAAGATAAAATAAGTCATATTTTTGGTTCATTTAATAGTTAAAACAAATTTACATTATTGCAATCAGTTGATAAAACATTGTCCTTTACAATTATAAACACTTTTTACAAAAATCTACTACTCTGCTTGCATGTCAGCAGACTGGGGTAGATCCTGCTGAAATCCTATGTATTGAATGAATAGAGAATCTTTTTGAATCGGGAAAAAAAATCGTTTTTGAATCGAAAAAAAAATCGATTTTAAATCGAATCGTGACCCCAAGAATCGATATTGAATCGAATCGTGGGACACCCAAAGATTCGCAGCCCTAATATATATATATATATATATATATATATATATACATACAGTATATATATATATATATATATGTATACAGTATATATATATATATATATATATATATATATATATATATATATATATATATATATATATATATATACATATATATATATATATACATATATATATATATATATATATATATATATATATATATATATATATATATATATATATATATATATATATATATATATATATATATATATATATATATATATATATATATATATATATATATATATATATATATATATATATATATATATATATATATATATATATATATATATACCTATATACATAAATGATAAATGGGTTATACTTGTATAGCGCTTTTCTACCTTCAAGGTACTCAAAGCGCTTTACCCATTCACACAAACATTCACACACTGATGGTGGGAGCTGCCATGCAAGGCGCTAACCAGCAGCCATCAGAGGCAAAGGGTGAAGTGTCTTGCCCAAAGACACAACGGACGTGACTAGGAAGGTAGAAGGTGGGAATTGAACCCCAGTAACCAGCAACACTCCGATTGCTGGCAGAGCCACTCTACCAACTTCGCCACGCCGTCCCTATACTGTATATACTTTAAATAACTATACATATACCTATATACCCATTTACATATATATATACATATACAGGACTGTCTCAGAAAATTAGAATATTGTGATAAAGTCCTTTATTTTCTGTAATACAATTAAAAAAACAAAAATGTCATACATATTCGATTCATTACACATCAACTGAAATATTGCAAGCCTTTTAATTTTTTTAATATTGCTGATTATGGACATACAGCTTAAGAAAACTCAAAAATCGTATCTCAAAAAATTTGAATATTTCCTCAGACCAAGTAAAAAAAAAAAAGATTTATAACAGCAAAACAAAATCAAACATTTGAAAATGTCAATTAATGCACTCAGTACTTGGTTGGGAATCCTTTTGCACAGATTACTGCATTAATGTGGCGTGGCATGGAGGCAATCAGCCTGTGGCATTGCTGAGGTGTTATGGATGCCCAGGATGCTTCAATAGCGGCCTTTAGCTCATTTGCATTATTGGGTCTGGTGTCTTTCAGCTTCTTCTTCACAATACCCCACAAATTCTCTATGGGGTTCAGGTCAGGGGAGTTGGCAGGCCAATCAAGGACAGTAATGCCATGGTCAGCACACCAGTTACTGGTGGTTTTGGCACTGTGGGCAGGTGCCAGATCATGCTGGAAATGAAAATCATCATCTTCATAGAGCTTTTCAACAGATGGAAGCATGTAGTGCTGTAAAATCTCTTGGTACACAGCTGCATTGACTCTGGACTTGATGAAACACAGTGGACCAACACCAGCAGCTGACATGGCTCCCCAAACCATTGCTGACTGTGGGAACTTCACACTGGAGTTCAAGCAACTTGGATTTTGCTCCTCTCCAGCCTTCCTCCAGACTCTAGCGCCTTGACTTCAAAATGAAATACAAAACTTGCTTTTGTCTGAAAACAGGACTCTGGACCACTCTGCAAATGTCCAGTGCTTCTTTTCCATAGCCCAAGTCCGACGCTTCTAGAGATTTTAGAGCACTACATGCTTCCATCTGTTGAAAAGCTCTATGGAGATGATGATTTCATTTTCCAGCATGATCTGGCACCTGCCCACAGTGCCAAAACCACCAGTAACTGGTGTACTGACCATCGTGCCCCAACTCCGGGCCTGGCTCCAGAGGGGGGCCCTGGTGCACCGCGTCCGTGCGAGGGAAATCAGAGTTTCGGTTGTTGCATTTTCATAGAGGTCTTCGAGCTGCTTTATGTCTGATCCCTCACCTAGGACCTGGTTGTCTTGGGAGACCCTACCAGGCGGCATAGAAGCCCCCGGACAACATAGCTCCTAGGATCATTGGGACACGCAAACTCCTCTACCACGATAAAGTGGCAGCTCAGAGAAGAGTTTATATATATGTTTATAAACATAATATGAATTTAAAAAAAAGAAAAATATATTTAAAATATCGATGCAATCATAGTAGTATCGACTAAATACGCTCTTGTACTTGGTATCATTACAGTGGCTGTCAGGTGTAGATCCACCCATGGCATTTGTTTACATTATGACGCCAGTGAGCTATTGTATCCTCCTACGGTGTGTAGTGAAGCATGTTTAGCTATTCCTCGTCCTCCAGTGATAATAATACTTGTAAGAAACTTACTTTATTTGTCACCATGAAGACCAGGATTAGTGATTTAGAAGTACTAAAACACTGTCGACTGCGGATGGATGTTAGCTGCTAGCCATGTTAAAGCACCTCTTCCTGAGGGTGTTTCAGTGTCATAAATTCACCTTTATCTTTACTTTTTACACCAATATGCGTCCATTCTCCCTTTTCTGTCTACACTCTGTGTCTGCTTGTAAGTACTCCGTGTGTGTGCGCTGCCGAACATGCTCCTCTGCTCGTAAAACCAGCAATGACACGATGTGACGACGCCCCGTCATGCCCGTTAAAAAAAAAAGAAAGGGGGCGCTACTTTTTAGAGTTGGTATAGTACCGAATATGATTCATTAGTATCATGGTACTACACTAGTACCGGTATACCATTCAACCCTAATAGCAGCATAAGCTATTATAATAATATAATGACAATAATGGTTACTATTCAGGTCAAATGAAGTATTGTTTTTATGGAGGGTTTTATGGGCAGCTACAAGCTGTTAGCCACCTTCTAGCTGCTGTATTCTAGGTGCATAAAAAAAGAAAACATGTGTTTTGTCTTACATAAGGATTGGGAATGAAGCAGTTCCCCTTTCACAATGGAACACAAATACTGCAACTCCCATTTTCACTTTCTCTGAGCCGCCTAATTGAATGGGTGTAAAAAGTGCTTCGAGGGTCTCAAACAAACACACTCGTCATGCATGACATAAGAGACCCACACTGCACACGTGTGTTCACACCACAGACATCTTATAAGTAGACGCAGCATTGGCTGCTGTGACACGAGAAATTTGGGCCGCCATCTTGAAGTGGTGATGAGGAGCTGGCGAGCAGCCTACACTGACAGTTGACAGGTAGAAAACAAAGATGCTGGGTTGGTGTTCAGCGTTTTCCTGCTCAAATGAACGGACTGTTGAAAATAGGAATCGGGGGATTACTTTTCACAAGTAAGATTTAACATTAACGTACTATTGGTTGTATTTTGTGAAGAAAATATTACCACAGAGTTGAGAAGGAGCAAAGATCTTCAATAGTACTGAAATAGTAGCCGCATCTCTGCAAACCTATAGTGGCATCATGCCTTCAGTGTGCATATTGTAAATAGTTCTCTGCAAAGCTATGACATTTTCTATTTTGTCTTCATTATTTTGTCAGAATGCACCAGAATGCTTCATTTGTATGTGAAAATCACAAATAAATCTTCTGGGGGAGGATGACCCCCCTACAGGGGTTTAGTTTACAAACTTTCAGCCCCACCTAAAAGACAATTCACCAGCCGCCACTGATTATGATGCATTCTCATTTTAGGTAAAGTATAAGACAATACTTTCTTAACAGTATAATTGTAACCAGGAATAAGTCTTCAAGTAACAATATTCAAATACTAACATTGTTGGGTAAGACAGAATTTGGTTTTATTCTGAATCCAGTGAGAGACATTGGTGGTTTTAGCTGATATAAAGACTTTCAGGTGATTTTATATGTTTATGTTTAAGTATTTGGCAGACGCTTTTATCCAAAGCGACATACATAAAAAATACATATAAAACAATCACTGTAAACATGATCATTTAAGGGAATAATGTAATACAAAATATCAATACAAAGTGTCAAGACAGAATAAACTCTTTGCTGCTGCAGCAACAGAGATACAGTCTAAAAGATATATAGATATCTAATGTATTGTTTAAGTAGGATATACGCATGTATTTATATAACCTAATCATATTGTTTCTTCCAACTTAAAAATAGCTGACCGTTTTTTCCCCTTCTCTGGGATTATATTCCCAGTTTTGATCTAGGATGTCTGGTCACTTATCACATATAAGAATATTCTATTACTGTTAAGCAAACTATGAATAATAAAACATGTGTCCTTTATCATAGCTAAACGTATGACAAAAAAACGTGTGAAAATGAGTGGTATTCAGTGAGGTAAGATGAATTAAATGCGCTGACAGTTCATTGCTCCTGCCAAATGAATTGCACTGAGTGGAGCGGATCACCACTCCAAGATGGCGGCCCCGCGTCTCGTCAGCGTCAGTAGGCAGTAGCGCGCGATGCTGCGTACCCTTAGAAGATGTCTATGGTTCACACATTCATCTGCAAGTTGTCAGCATTCTATTAGGTGGTTTGTCTTCGGTTGACTCCATTCAGGGGGGACATGATTTCATCTCATTAAAACATGGGGGAAGAGATCAAGATGAAGTAGTAATAGTTCTGTGAGTGGGCTAGAAGCACCGTTAAAAGGCAGAAGATGGATGATGTGGGACTGTGTAATGCAACAACAAACAAGCTATGAAATTCTGCAATGTAATTTTCCCTGCTCAGCTAGGAGATAATGTCCTCTCTCTATTGTCTGATATTTCCCTTTGGATCTTTTTTGCTCCCCATATCTATTGGAGTCTTTGACAACGGAGACATGGCATCCATCACGTGTGACAAGATGATGAGATGATGAAGCAACAAGAAACACAACTTGATGGATGTAAAATATGTGCTTTGCTCTTCATCAAAGTGCCTCTCTGCTGCTGGCTGAAAGTGGAATCTGCTGACCGACCGTTCTTATTCAAATCCTAGGCAAAGCATCCCAGCACAAGGCTCATTTCTCCACAATATGTTGGCAAGTGTGTGCAGACTAAATAAATCTGTTTAGACCACAGTCTGCTCTTGAAAACCCTCCAAGACTCGATGGCAATACTGTCAATAAAAGCCATTTCTATACACAGAAACATACGAGGGAGGATGATTTAAATGTGAAAATAAATGAGAGTATTGATCTCCCTCCATTACTTATGTACAAAGAGGACACAAATCCCATGGTGACCACATTTCACCGTCTAAAGATCCCTGTCAGCATCACAATCAGCCTTCTCCAAACCCTGGAAACCATCTCAAAAGCCTGTTATCACAATAGATCACATGTGTCAAACTCAAGGCCCGGGGGCCAGATCTGGCCCACCATATCAACTTATGTGGCCCCCGGAAGCGTGGAAATAAAGTAACTAAACTTTTCTTCATAAATGTATGACAAAAATAAATGTACTGCGTACAATGACATATTTACACTTGAATCATCTCTAATAATAAAAAAAAATATTATATCATCATACATTACAAAACAATGTTATCAAGTTCAAGTTAAAGTACCAATGATAGTCACACACACACTAGGTGTGGCGAAATTATTCTCTGCATCTGACCCATCACCCTTGTTTACCCTCTGGGAGGGGAGGGGAGCAGTGAGCAGCAGCGGTGGCTGCGCCCAGGAATCATTTTTGGTGATTTAACCCCCAATTCCAACCCTTGATGCGGAGTGCCAAGCAGGGAGGTAATGGGTCCCATTTTTATAGTCTTTGGTATGACTCGGCCGGGGTTGTTCAAATAAAGATAAATACTTAAATATTTGCTTGATTTATGATTTCAAAGCTAGTAATCAAACAAACTGTTCATGTAAAAACATTTTCCAGTAAAATCCACTTTCAATATAATACACTATAAAGCACAACAACTGTAGATTTTACAGTATAAAAAACTTTTAGGTAAAAAACAGTGGTACCGTTTTTCCATCCGATGTATTTTTTAAATTTTATATGCGGTAAAAAAAAACTTCAAATATTACGGTTAAATTGTGGCGACTGAGCTGCCAGTTTCATACAATACAATTTAAAGATTTGCTTTCGTACAGCCTACGTAAAAAAAGTACACGTTTTATATATATATACACATTTATATTCATACTGTACATTATTCACGGTTAAAAGCGGCAACCATAACTGCGATGTGGCCCTCAATGACACGCCTGCAATAGATGCTAGATTTGACACAGAGTGCTAACACATAGAATGGCTCACATTTGAATCAGGATGTAACGATAAAAAGTATTCATGAGTTCATAATGTTTTAAATTAAAATGACAGTAAAACTAGTGATGGGTACCTTTAACATTTGAACCAGTACAGGACCACTGCCTGGGAATCAATACTGGTACTAAACAGTACAAATTGTTGGTACTTTTGTGTGCATCAATAAATATTGTTTATTATAAAATTACTTTTTTTTTAATGTGATATTTAAAAATGAGCCGTCTATGATAACTGTATTGTCCTTTTATGTCTGCAGTTTCATTTACAATCCACTTGCACTTCCAATACATTAGATGGCAGTAAATTAAATTTAAATTGGTTATACTTGTATAGCGCTTTTCTACCTTCAAGGTACTCAAAGCGCTTTGACACTATTTCCACATTTACCCATTCACACACTGATGGCGGGAGCTGCCATGCAAGGCGCTAACCAGCAGCCATCAGAGGCAAAGGGTGAAGTGTCTTGCCCAAGGACACAACGGACGTGACTAGGAAGGTAGAAGGTGGGAATGCTAGCTATCCTCCATGAAAACCTACTTTGTATGATCACATACATTTTGTCTTAAAGTCCAGTTTAGAGAAGTATTTAATCTTGGATGCAGTATATAATCCTCCATATTGGCAGACACATTCATTTGATTTAATGTTATTGCAAGCAATTAAACAATATTTTTGCATCTGACAAAACACACCCACAAACGCTGGTTTACTCTAATAAAAATGCCGTGTTTGTTATAAATACAGTTTTGAAAAAAAGGAAAAAAAAGGAAAAAAAAGTCTGGCTTCTGCTGGAGAGACATGTGTCTGCTCGCACTTCTCCCAGTGTGGCGAGTCAGAGTACTGCTAGCTTGTTGTCACTTATTCTGCAGCCGAGTAGTCGCAAGAATTATCCCTGGGATCACTAGCGCCCTCTACCACCATGAGGCGGGAGAACTGCGTGCCTCACCCAGTGCGTCTTCGCAGCCGTTTTATGATTGCTCAGCACAAGAAATACGTTACACACATAGAGTTGTTGACAAAATACACTGTACATTATATACCTCAGCTAACTAAACTATGGAAATTTATAATATAATTCATATAGCAATACGGTCTCACTGCACAGCAGGCCAGCAGTTAGCCGAGTCATTGCGCAATCCATGGTGAGGCTCAACTGGCTGCTGACTCACCGCAAGTCTCTTCTCAGTGTTTGAAGGGCAAATGTGAAAATTCAGCGATTTTGAATAAAAATAATCTAAAACTGGTGAAGTTAAATGGAAAATAACTTTATAGTATAATCACTGGATACATATAACAATTTAATTATTTTTTTTCTTTTTAAATTTTTTTGCTTTTCATGATGGCACATGAGGCAATGCCTCACCTGCCTCCCCTGACTGCATGTCACTGATATATATACACATATATATACATATACTAGGGGTGTAACGGTGAAAAGAGGACGTATAGTCAGTCTATCCGGTTTCACCAGACATGTCCTCTTTTGCGGGGCTGTCAGGGCAGAGTTTCTTAAATGCCTCAAATGTCCGACATTTTGAGTTAGGGTTGCGTGTATTTTCAATGTACGTTCAGGGTTAAGAAGGGGTTAAAAACCAAACAAATTGTGGAGGTGTGCCAGCAGCATTCGTGAGGGAGGGGCAGAGACAGAGAGAGCGAGAAAGTTATGATAAACGCGCATGCGTCGCCAGGCTCTGCTTTTTATCAATAGATTTATCAGATTTAAATTTTTATTATCTATAGCAGGGGTGTCAAAAGTGTGCCCCGGAGGCCATTTGTGGCCCACAGCTAATGCTTTAAAGGCCCACGGCACATTCTAAAAATACTATTAAAAGAAACAAAAACATAACAAAACTTAAATAAAAAAGCTTAAAGGTTAAATGTAATTTAGAAAAAGTTGCAATGTTGACTAATAAAACAAAGCTGTTTTTTTTCTTTCAAACTGTCATTGCTCAAAACATAATATTGAATCAAAATCAATGTTATTATGAATTATTGACCTATCCAAGGTTCTGATTACTTCACATCAAATATTCCACTAAGAAAAATATTTTTGGTGGAAGATTTTGCAAATTTGGTAAATAAATAACCAAAAATTTATATTTTGTTGTTTTCTTACTGTACCGAAAACGAACCGAACCGTGACCTCTAAACCGAGGTACATACCGAACCGAACTTTTTGTGTACCGTTACACCCCTAATACATACATACATATATATATATATATATATATATATATATATATATATATATATATATATATATATATATATATATATATATACTGTATATACATACACATACATACAAATATATACATATATATATATGTATACATACATATATATATATGTATACATACATATATATATATATGTATACATACATATATATATATATATATATATATATATATATATATATATATATATATATATATATATATATATATATATATATATATATATATATATTTCTATACATATATATATACTGCATGTTTGGATGGATATAAATACTGTATATACCTTTATATACATACCTATACTGTATATACCTTTAAATGCCTATATACATATATACCTATATATACACACCTTTACTGTATATACCTATATATATACCTATACATACCTGTATACACATATGTATATACCTATATTGTATAAACATGTATCCACCTATATACATAGATACCTATATACCTGTATGTATATAGCTCTACTATTCAACACTACTGCCATCTGGCGTGGGGGCGTGGTTGGGGGCGTGGTTATTTACAGCTAGAATTCACCAACTCGAGTATTTCATATATATTTCATATATATGTATATATATATATATATGTATGTATGAAATACTTGACTTTCAGCGAATTCTAGCTATATATATATTTTTATTTTATTTACATAGAAAAAAACAAACAAACGTGAATTTCAGTGTTCCAGTGGCTATCCATTAGATGGCAGTATTGTCCTGTTTAACTTCTCCGTTCATGATGAGTATATCATTTCGGCCGCCATGTCTGTAATTTCCTCGTTCTTCTGCTTCGTCTCCTTGTTGTGTGCGCAGTTGTGCACTCTATAAAAGCCCTAGATGTTATGACGTCTTTGGGCAGGCAAGCTGTTTATTTTGTGGGAAAGTGGATGTTAGAACAGGCTGTCCCCACTCAGTCTCAGGTCCGCATTGAGCTGGAGGGGGCGTGGCCTCCAGCTCCGGCTGAATACCGGGAGTTTGTCAGGAGAAAATCTCTGCCGGGAGGTTGTCGGGAGAGGCGCTGAATATCGGGATTCTCCCGCTAAAAACGGGAGGGTTGGCAAGTATGGCACTAAAGCAGTGTTTTTCAACATTTTTTGCGTTCAAAGAATGCGGAGGCACACCACCAGCAGAAATCATTAAAAAACAAAACTCAGTTGACAGTAAAAAGTCGTCGTCGCAATTGTTGGATATGATTTTAAAGCATAACCAAGCATGCATCAATATAGCTCTTGTCTCAAAGTAGGTGTACTGTCACCACCTGTCACATCACCCCCTGACTTATTTGGAGTTTTTTTGCTGTTTTCCTGTGTGTAGTGTTTTAGTTCTTGTCTTGCGCTCCTATTTTGGTGGCTTTTTCAGTTTTTTTGGTATTTTCCTGTAGCAGTTTCATGTCTTCCTTTGAGCGATATTTCCCCGCATCTACTTTGTTTTACCAATCAAGAATATTTCAGTTGTTTTTATCCTTCTTTGTGGGAACGTTGTTGATTGTCATGTCATATTCAGATGTACCTCGTGGACGCCGTCTTTGCTCCTCAGTAAGTCTTTGCTGTCGTCCAGCATTCTGTTTTTGTTTACTTTGTAGCCAGTTCAGTTTTACTTTCGTTCTGCATAGCCTTCCCTAAGCTTTAATGCCTTTTCTTAGGGGCACTCACCTTTTGTTTATTTTTGGTTTAAGCATTAGACACCTTTTTACCTGCACCCTGCCTCCCGCTGTTTCTGACATCTACAAAGCAATTAGCTACCGGCTGCCACCTACTGATATGGAACAGTATTACATGGTTTCTCTGCCGAGCTCCGGACAGCACCGACACTCAACAACAACGCATCATTTGCAGACTATAATTACCGGTTTGCAAAAAACATTTTTAACCCAAATAGGTGAAATTAGATCATCTCCCATGACACACCAGACTGTATCTCACGGCGCAGCACAGTGATTGAAAAACACTGCACTAAACAATACATTCGTGTTTCCACCAAACTGCCCCTAAATCAGCACCGTGGGTGTTGTCAGTCCCATCATTATGTGCTGCATGTCTCCCAGGGTTTGCATTGCCTACAAATAAAATCACTTTTAATGCGGTGGATGCACGCAATTGTAGCAGAAATGCCGCATTTATGGAATTATGTAATGACTAAAGTCAGCCATCAAATGCATCCACGCTGCAGGAGTGTGAGGAATATGAAGATATAGTCGCTGCGTAACGAGCAGGCAGAACCAAGACGGTTACGGAACATTGCCAACTTCTGCAGGCGTGCACGTTGACGTTGCCGCAGCTCGCTCTCTACCTTTGGCCGACGTCGCTCCCGAACGAGCCCGCGGTCCTCAGCGGGTTGGAGGCGGAGGAGGAGTGCAGCCAGGCGGGCTCCGGTGTCTTCCGCACCTCGGTCTTGACGTCCGGGTCGATTTCCGAGGGCGAGGGTGTCAGCTTGGCGCCCGCCATGGCTCCGGACGACGGCGAGCAGGTCGCTCCCCCTCAGCCCCTACTCGGTCCCTCCAGCCCCGACTCGGCCAGCGCATCTCCGGGGGTGAGCGAGGAGGCTGCTGGGCTCCATGCCTGACGTCGTCAGCGACTCTCCGCTTCTTACGTAACTCGCTGACACTTTTTTTTTTTATAGCTGCCGCAATTTCTCCATGAATTTGTCAATGGAGAGGAACGAGTGCATTCAAAAATACTACATCCACGATTCAGCCTCAGTCGGAAGTTGAAAAACCTGTCAGTCACGTGACCTCCTTTTCAAACACGTTGCCATGGCAACCACCTGGCAGCTGCAGGTAGTATGACGTGCAGGTGAAACATTGTTTTAACATCACATATAACAACCACGTCACAGACTATCTCAGGGATTTAACACAACATACTAGGGTTGTACTAGTTTAGTACCGCCATACTAATGAATCATATTCGGTACTATACTGCCTCTAAAAAGTACCGGTCCCGCCCCCCGAGCCCACGTCGTCGTCACGTCGAGTAAATGCTGGTTTTACTAGCAGAGGAGCATGTTCGATAGCGCACACACACGGAGTACTTACAAGCAGACACAGTGTGTAGACATAAAAGGGAGAACGGACGCATTTTGGTGTAAAAAGTAAAGATAAAGGTGAAGTTATAACACTGAAACGCCCTCAGGAAGAGGTGCTTTAAGACATTGCTAGCTAGCTAGCAGCTAACATCCATCCGCAGTACTTCTAAATCACTAATACTGGCCTCCATGGCGACAAATAAAGTAAGTTTCTTACAAGTATCATTATCACTGGAGGATGAGGAATAGCTAAACATGCTTCACTACACACCCTAGGTGGATAAAATAGCTCACTGGCATCAAAATGTAAACAATAACCATAGGTGGATCTCTACACCTGACATCCACTGTAATGATATCAAGTACAGGCACGTATCTAGTCAATACTACTATGATTACGTCGATATTTTTTTGCATCACATTTTCTTTCGTTTAAAAAAAAATCATATTATGTTTATAAATGTCCTTATTTTTGAATACGTCCCCGGACACATGAGGACTTTGAATATGACCAATGTATGATCCTGTAACTACTTGGTATCGGATCGATACCTACATGTGTGGTATCATCCAAAATTAATGTAAAGTATCAAAGAAGACAAGAATAAGTGACTATTACATTTTAACAGAAGTGTAGATAGAACATGTTAAAACAGAAAATAAGCAGATATTAACAGTAAATGAACAAGTGGATTAAAAATCTATTTTTACAGTTTGTCCCTCATAATGTAGACAAAATAATAGGTAGATAAATGACACAATATGTTACTGCATACGTCAGCAGACTAATTAGGAGTCTTTGTTTGTTTACTTACTACTAAAAGACAAGTTGTCTAGTATGTTCACTATTTTATAAAATGACTAAATTACAATAATAAACATATGTTTCATGTACCCTAAGATTTTTTGTTCAAATAAAGACAATGAAAATTTTTTGTGTTCCCCTTTATTTAGAAAAGTATCGAAATCATTTCGGTACCGGTACCAAAATATTGGTATCGGGACAACACTAGAACATCCTAGTCCATATTTTTAACAAGTACTAATCATATAGGATAGAACAGACTTTGACTATGTTTACGGCCCAAATCGGATGTTTTCCAGCTGACTGTGTGAATTGCAAGTAAAATGTGGTCTTCCTCAGACTCCAGTGCAGGGGATGGTGGAGGGTGTGTCAGTCCATCGCCAGCCAGGCATTTTAAGAAATAGACCTAAAAATGATCGATCATCAATCTTCACCAAGATGTCACTTGATTGACATTCTCGGCACCCGGGGGTCTTGTGAGATGACGCTGGCTGCTGCCACATCATTATTAATAAAAAATGACCGACAGGAAGGCGAGAAACACTTTTTATTTCAACCGTACCTGCCGTCAAAAGCTTAAAGACTGACTGCACAGTTCCTGTCTTCACAATAAAAGCGCTGCTCCATCCTGCCTGCGCTAACAAAATAAGAGTCTCAGAAAGCTAGCGTGCACAAGCTAGCAAGCTACGGAGTTTGTCGCCAATGTAATTCTTGTAAAGTGTATAAAAAGGAGTATGGAAGCTGGATACTTTCATGTGGTATTGGACAGAAAGGAAGACTTTTTTTCTCCTCCATTTGAAAATGTGGACGTTATCATCACTACTGTCTGATTCCAATCAATGCAAGTCATCACAATCATACCAACTTATATTCTTGTCTTCATGGAAGAAACATGCTTGTATTATCATTAAACACCTTTACCTTGTTAACAAAAACTGCAAAATATATATATATATATATACTGTATATATATATATATACAGTATATATATATATATATACACTACCGTTCAAAAGTTTGGGGTCACATTGAAATGTCCTTATTTTTGAAGGAAAAGCACTGTACTTTTCAATGAAGATAACTTTAAACTAGTCTTAACTTTAAAGAAATACACTCTATACATTGCTAATGTGGTAAATGACTATTCTAGCTGCAAATGTCTGGTTTTTGGTGCAATATCTACATAGGTGTATAGAGGCCCATTTCCAGCAACTATCACTCCAGTGTTCTAATGGTACAATGTGTTTGCTCATTGGCTCAGAAGGCTAATTGATGATTAGAAAACCCTTGTGCAATCATGTTCACACATCTGAAAACAGTTTAGCTCGTTACAGAAGCTACAAAACTGACCTTCCTTTGAGCAGATTGAGTTTCTGGAGCATCACATTTGTAGGGTCAATTAAACGCTCAAAATGGCCAGAAAAAGAGAACTTTCATCTGAAACTCGACAGTCTATTCTTGTTCTTAGAAATGAAGGCTATTCCACAAAATTGTTTGGGTGACCCCAAACTTTTGAACGGTAGTGTATATATATCCATCCATTTTCTACCGCTTATCCCTTTCGGGGTCGCGGGGGATGCTGGAGCCTATCTCAGCTGCATTCAGGCAGAAGGCGGGGTAAACCCTGGACAAGTCACCACCTCATCACAGGGCCAACACAGATAGACAACATTCACACTCACATTCACACACTAGGGACCATTTAGTGTTACCAATCAACCTATCCCCAGGTGCATGTCTTTGGAGGTGGGAAGAAGCCGGAGTACCCGGAGGGAACCCACAAAGTCACCAGGAGATCATGCAAAGTCCACACATCACATGGACGAAGATAAGACCTTCTGCAGGAAAGTTCTGTGGTCAGAAGAAACAAAAATTGAGCTGTTTGGCCACACTACCCAGAAATATGTTTGGAGGAGAAAAGGTGAGGCCTTTAATCCCAGGAACACCATGCCTACCGTCAAGCATGGTGGTGGTAGTATTATGCTCTGGGCCTGTTTTGCTGCCAATGGAACTGGTGCTTTAAATGGGACAATGAAAAAGGAGGATTACCTCCAAATTCTTCAGGACAACCTAAAATCATCAGCCCGGAGGTTGGGTCTTGGGCGCAGTTGGGTGTTCCAACAGGACAATGACCCAAAACGCACGTCAAAAGTGGTAAAGGAATGGCTAAATCCGGCTAGAATTAAGATTATAGAATGGCCTTCCCAAAGTCCTGACTTAAACGTGTGGACAATGCTGAAGAAACAAGTCCATGTCAGAAAACCAAAACATTTAGGTGAACTGCACCAATTTTGTCAAGAGGAGTGGTCAAATATTCAAGCAGAAGCTTGTGGATGGCTACCAAAAGTGCCTTATTGCAGTGAAACTTGCCAAGGGACATGCAAGCAAATATTAACATTGCTGTATGTATACTTTTGACCCAGCAGATTTGCTCACATTTTCAGTAGACACATAATAAATTCATAAAAGAACCAAACTTCATGAATGTTTTTTGTGACCAACAAGTATGTGCTCATATAATAATAATATTGCATTTCATTTATAACATACTTTACATTTGCGCAGAAATATCAAAGGGCTACCCCCTAATCCCAATCTCATTCTGGTATTTCATTCACTGACACCCCCCTGCAATAACACTGTGAGTTACAACTGCTACCTCACACTGCTCCATCATGTCATTTGTAAATGGTAAATAAAAAGAGAATACAATGATTTGCAAATCCTTTTCAATTTATATTCAATTGAATAGACTGCAAAGACAAGATATTTCAACTGGAAAACTTTATTTCTTGCAAAAATTAGCTCATTTGGAATTTGATGCCTGCAACATGTTTCAAAAAAGCTGGCACAAGTGGCAAAAAAGCCTGAGAAAGTTGAGGAATGCTCATCAAAGACTTATTTGGAACATCCCACAGGTGAACAGGCTAATTGGGAACAGGTGGGTGCCATGATTGGGTATAAAAACAGCTTACATGAAATGCTCAGTCATTCACAAACAAGGATGGGGCGAGGGTCACCACTTTGTAACAAATGCCTGAGCAACTTGTTTAAGAACAACATTTCTCAACCAGCTATTGCAAGGAATTTAGGGATTTCACCATCTACGCTCCATAATATCATCAAAAGGTTCAGAGAATCTGGAGAAATCACTGAACGTAAGCAGCAATGCCCGTAACCTTGGATCCCTCAGGCGGTACTGCACCAAAAAGCGACATCAGTGTGTAAAGGATATCACCACATGGGCTAAGGAACACTTCAGAAAACCACTGTCAGTAACAACAGTTGGTCGCTACATCTGTAAGTGCAAGTTAAAACTCTACTATGCAAAGCCAAAGCCATTTAAAAAACAACACCCAGAAACGCTTCGCTGGGCCTGAGCTCATCTAAGATGGACTGATGCAAAGTGGAAAAGTGTTCTGTGGTCTGACGAGTCCACATTTCAAATTGTTTTTGGAAACTGTGGACGTCGTGTCCTCCGGACCAAAGAGGAAAAGAACCATCCGGATTGTTCTCAGCGCAAAGTGTAAAAGGCAGCATCTGTGATGGTATGGGGGTGTATCAGTGCCCAAGACATGGGTAACTTACACATCTGCGAAGGCACCATTAATGCTGAAGGGTACATACAGGTTTTGGAGCAACATATGTTGTTATCATGGACGCCCCTGCTTATTTCAGCAAGACAATGCCAAGCCATGTGTTACAACAGCGTGGCTTCGTAGTAAAAGAGTGCGGGTACTGGGGGCGGTATAGCTCGGTTGGTAGAGCGGCCGTGCCAGCAACTTGAGGGTTGCAGGTTCGATCCCCGCTTCCGCCATCCTAGTCACTGCCGTTGTGTCCTTGGGCAAGACACTTTACCCACCTGCTCCCAGTGCCACCCACACTGGTTTGAATGTAACTTAGATATTGGGTTTCACTATGTAAAGCGCTTTGAGTCACTTGAGAAAAAGCGCTATATAAATGTAATTCACTTCACTTCACTACTAGACTGGCCTGCCTGTAGTCCAGACCTGTCTCCCATTGAAAATGTGTGGTGCAATATGAAGCCTAAATAGCAGAAGGGAAACTGTTGAACAACTTAAGCTGTACATCAAGCAAGAATGGGAAATAATTCCACTTCAAAAATGTGTCTCCTCAGTTCCCAAACCTTTACTGAGTGTTATTAAAAGGAAAGGCCATGTAACACAGTGGTAAAAATGCCCCCGTGACTACTTTTTTGCAATGTGTTGCTGCCATTAAATTCTAAGTTCATAAATATTAGCAAAAAAAAAAGAAGAGTTTTTTAGTGTGAACATTAAATATCTTGTCTTTGCAGTCTATTCAATTAAATATATGTTGAAAAGGATTTGCAAATCATTGTATTCTCTTTTTATTTACCATTTACACAACATGACAACTTCACTGCTTTTGGGTTCTGTAACTTTTAGGTAAGACACATTGTGTAAAAAACAACAAAGTACTACTAACAACTACAGTGGTTTGATCAAGTCATGTAATAATAATGTTCATAATTTACATTGGCGAGTGGACTTCTACAATTTCTCCTTCAAGCTGCTTCTCCATCAAGCATACAATCAGCAGCTTTTTCATATTTTCATGGATAAATGTCCGCCATTTGGAATTGATTTGAACATTCTTAGCTGTAGTTAAACTCATTCTGTTTCCGTACGGTGCA
The DNA here is from genome assembly GCF_033978785.1 of Entelurus aequoreus. Classification (NCBI taxonomy): domain Eukaryota; kingdom Metazoa; phylum Chordata; class Actinopteri; order Syngnathiformes; family Syngnathidae; genus Entelurus; species Entelurus aequoreus. The sequence goes on from NC_084736.1 coordinate 38,704,003, forward strand.
GAGGATCATGTTTTTGATTATTTCATTCTTTAATCCAATGAATATCAGCCATTCACTCTTCTTCACACTTTCTTCTTTCCCAAGGTTGGAGAACAAAGATCTTATGGGGTTCATTGTGGTCTTTGCAATACCAACTAATGGTGGGGATGCCTGTAACTCAAATGTTTGCTAGCAATAAAGCATAACAATTAGCCGAGAGACCGCTCTTATCTCAAAACACTCTTAAGTTGAGGCACCGTAAATTCCTTACTACAAGCCGCTACTTTTTTCTTTCACTTCGGACCCTGTGGCTTATTAGACGGTGTGGCCAATTTATGGATTTTTTCTTCGCTATAACAGCGTAAAAATTGTTCAAAAAAACAAGCACAGGAGTTTTTTTGTTTGTGCTATGGCGCCATCTTCTAGACAAGTTCGCTCACTATGGGTATTCTTTTTTTCCCCCAACTGGAGTGCCGTGTTCATCTTCCAGCCATCCATAGCGTGTCTACTCGTATAGATTCTTCATTCATCACTCCGAGCAACGTTTGTAAGTTTTACAATATAACTAAAACAATTCTTACTTACTAAAGCGTCCCATGTGTTTTCATGCATATTTGTACGTGCTATTGTAATGTAATCCAGCGAGCGTCGTTAGCATTAGCTAATATGCTAACATGTTTACGAGTGTCTGTGTTAGCATTATTAACTTACAATGACATTCTTTTTGTATTGTTTCAGTTTCACAAATTCCTCAGTAAATTCACCAAAACGTCACCGTGGAGTTATTGAGTCTGTTTAGCTGATTGGAGAGCTAGCTTGCGCAGCTAGTGGGTCCATGACCAGGACTTCTGTTTTGTTTGATCAGCCCTTTTACTGCCGTGTTACAGACAGTGATTAGAAAAAATCAAGGTATATAAATAAACATTTACAACAAACTTGTGTAAATAACTAATTTCCCAATGTATATATTATATAGTTCAGTGTGACTAATATGTGGAAATTATTTATTACTTCTAAAGGTTTGTGGGTGCGGCTTATATACCGGTGGTGGGTCCACGACGACGACTGCTTTGTTTTTAATATTTCTTTACTTGCTATGGTATATTATTTATTTATTCACTGTTCTGTTACAGAGAACAAGGAAATGGGATACAATTGCTTTGGTATGAAAAGGGGTAGGATTAAATAAGCTCAGCTTCTTCCTACTCCTTTTCGGACGTGCTGTAATGAAACAAGTAGAAATATGTGATGCATCATGTTGTATCGTATGCATGTTCCACATAAACTGAACTGAAATGAACTTCTGTTTTGTTTTACTGCTGTGTTCAGACACCGTTTGTAAACAATTATTGTAAATAAACATTAACAGAATATGTGTGAATAACTCATTTCACAACGTACAGTATATACACTATATTTTATAAAATCAAGCACTTAGGCATGGAGACTGTTTCTACAAACATTTGTGAAAGAATGGGCCTCTCTCAGTGATTTCCAGCGTGGAACTGTCATAGGATGCCACCTGTGCAACAAATCCAGTCCTGAAATTTCCTCGCTCCTAAAATATTCCAAAGTCAACTTTATTATAAGAAAAGTGAAGAGTTTGGTAACAACAGCAACTCAGCCACCCAGTGGTAGGCCACGTAAACTGACAGAGAGGTCAGCATAGTGCAAAGACTGTTGCTACAGAGCTCCAAACTTCATGTGACCTTCCAATTAGCCCACGTACAGTGCGCAGAGAGCTTCATGGAATGAGTTTCCATGGCCGAGCAGCTGTATCTAAGCCATACATCACCAAGTCCAATGCAAAGCGTGGGATGCAGTGGTGTAAAGCACATCGCCACTGGGCTCCAGAGCAGTGGAGGCACCTTCTCTGGAGTGATGAATCAAGCTTTTCCATCTGGCAATCTGATTGACCAGTCTGGGTTTGGAGGTTGCCAGGAGAACGCTACATTTCGGACTGCATTGAAATTATGGTGTGGGGTTGGTTTCCCTTAAGTCCCAGTGAAAGGAACTTTGAATGCTCCAGGATACCAAAACATTTTGGACAATTCCATGCTCCCAACCTTGTGGGAACAGTTTGGAGCGGGCTCCTTCCTCTTCCAACATGACTGTGCACAATGCAAGGTTCATAAAGACATGGATGACAGAGTCTGGTGTGGATGAACTTGACTGGCCTGCACAGAGTCCTGACCTGAACTCGATAGAACACCTTTGGGATGAATTAGAACGGAGACTGAGAGCCAGGCCTTCTCCACCAACATCAGTGTGTGACCCCACCAATGCGCATTTGGAAGAATGGTGGAAAATTGCTATAAACACAACCTTGTGGACAGCCTTCCCAGAAGAGTTGAAGCTGTTATAGCTGCAAAAGGTGGAGCCACATCATATTGAACCCAATGGGTTAGGAACGGGGTGGCACTTCAACTTTATATGTGAGTCAACGCAGGTGGCCAAATACTTTTGGCAATATAGTGTATCTGTGATTTATAGTCCAGTGTTGCTCATAAATGGGAAACACACATTTTCTTCTAAAATTTTGTGGGTGCAGATTATATCCCGGTGCGCTCTATAGTCCGGAAAATAGGTTGATCTGTTATGGAGGAGGATCAAACCATCATTTTGTTGTATTACAAAACTACTTGCTGTCACTCCTAGACCACCAGAGCATAACATGACAGGGTGAGTGCGCACTAGGTGAGTTTGGTCAGGGATTAAGTTTGTTATGAAAATACGCATGACATTTATTCGACATTTTACAAGCTGCTTCTAGTTTTACACAGTGTCTCAGGTGTCGCAGGCAACACGGAGAGTTGAAAAAAAAAACCTGTGCACCAGCTGTAATCTTCCTGATCTGACCAAATGTGAGGTACCCTTACTCCAACATACACAGACTAGGAACAAGGTGGTCTTTTCCACGAGGTGATGGTGCAATTTTCAATGCCAACAAAGAAATTGACTCAAAGAACGCTCCATTGTAAGTAAAGTAAGGTTCCTCTTTTCCAAAGACGTGCTAACTCGATGCTAATATACATTGTCTTTGCTATTGACATGTTACTGGTTTGCATTAGCGATTTTACATGGTGATTTCAACACCTCCAAATTTGTTAACGAAAACTACAACTAACATGCACGTTACAATCAAAAGTATTGTATTAACTACAATAATTACAGTATTAACAATTTTCAGGGGGCAACAAAAACCAACAACCCTATAAACTATACACTACTGCCATCTAAAGTCTCGAACTTGCAACTGTAATTGCAACTTAGTGTCAAACATGCAAATGAGATAACATAAAATAATAAACACCGCCAAAGACATGCACCTGGGGATAGGCCCCTCCCACCTCCAAAGACATGCACCTGGGGATAGGCCCCTTCCACCTCCAAAGATATGCACCTGGGGATAGGCCCCTCCCACCGCCAAATTAATGCACCTGGGGATAGGCCCCTCCCACCTCCAAAGATATGCACCTGGGGATAGGCCCCTCCCACCTCCAAAGACATGCACCTGGGGATAGGCCCCTCCCACCTCCAAAGACATGCACCTGGGGATAGGCCTCTCCCACCTCCAAAGACATGCACCTGGGGATAGGCCCCTCCCACTGCCAAAGACATGCACCTGGGGATGGGCCCCTCCCACCGCCAAAGACATTCACCTGGGAATAGGCCCCTCCCACCTCCAAACACATGCACCTGGGGATAGGCCCCTCCCACCTCAAAAGACATGCACCTGGGGATAGGCCCCTCCCACCTCCAAAGATATGCACCTGGGGATAGGCCCCTCCCACCCCAAAGATATGCACCTGGGGATAGGCCCCTCCCACCTCCAAAGACATGCACCTGGGGATAGGCCCCTCCCACCTCCAAAGATATGCACCTGGGGATAGGCCCCTCTCACCTCCAAAGATATGCACCTGGGGATAGGCCCCTCCCACCTCCAAAGACATGCACCTGGGGATAGGCCCCTCTCACCTCCAAAGATATGCACCTGGGGATAGGCCCCTCCCACCTCAAAAGACATGCACCTGAGGATACGCCCCTCCCACCTCCAAAGACATGCACCTGGGGATAGGTTGATTGGCAGCACTAAATGGTCCCTAATGTGTGAATGTTGTCTGTCTGTCTTGGCCCTGTGATGAGGTGGTGACTTGGATGGATAGATGGATGGAAAACAAGATACGTCATTCAGCCAACTCTTCGCACTTCGACACTTAGCGATCACTCCAGCAGCACTGAGAGCGGACTCAGCCAAACTACTTCTAGGTAATGTCGACATTTTCAATGCCAACAAAGAAATTGACTCAAAAAAAAAAACACTCCAATATAAGTTAAGGATCTACTTTTCCAAAAATGTGATGCTAATATACATTGCTTTGCTTTTCACATGCTACTAATTAGCATTAGCGATTTCAACACCTCCCAAATTTGTTAATGAAAACTCCAACTAAGATGCACGATACAATCAAACAGTAGGTGTGTAATAACTACAATAATTATAGTATTGGAGCTGCACGCCTTTAAGGAAAAACCTAATTGTGATTTTATCTCCAAAATTCGCAATTTTTACATTTTACACATATAATGCATAAAACTGCGAAAATAACGAAAATGTTACTTTTAGACTTGTCTGAAGGTGCCACACATTAGATATACAATATGCAATTAAAAATAAAAAAAGATTTACGCAGACAGACTCAGAACTTTTGTCTAGATCACGCTCTTAAACTGAAGACCTAACCGATATAAACTATACACTGTTTATAATGTAATCATCATTTATATTCAATAACGCAAGTAACCATTTTATTACTCATCCCTGGTAGAATTGTTTACCATTGTATTGTAATGTATCCTAAATAAATACACAACAAAATAAATGGACAAAAATGTATTTAAAAGAAATATCGATCAGCTTAAAAGTGCTTTTTTTTTCTCCAGTTGGAAAAAGTAGGTCAGGTTTTTGTTGTGTGTCTCCGTCACATGATCACGTCATTCTCGCTTGTGTGTCCGTATTGATGGGCTCATATTGCCCATCGGATTTGATTTTCAAACTGTGGAATGAGGGCTCCATCTAGTGGTACGCCACAGAATCACTCAATGAAATATTCCAACACAGTGTTACTGTTCAAACGGTGTGTAATGTTACCTAAAACATATTTTCTAATTAAAACCTCTGCCTTGTTTTTTTACTTGGGCCTACTACACTACTGCATTTTAATGTTTGTCATTATGGTGGTACTTGGAGAGACAAGTGTTTTCTGAGGTGGGACTTGGGGGACAAAATGGAGAGCCTCTGGTGTTCTAGACTTCCGTGTAGCCCCTTTAATGTAACAATGTGCTTGTTATTGTGGTTTGATGTATCATCTCAAATGTCTTATATCAGTGGTTCTCAAACTTTGTTCACCAAGTACCACCTCAGAAAACACTTGTGTCTCCAAGTACCACCATAATGACCAACATTAACATACAGTAGCGCAGTAGGCCTAAGTATTCATTAAAACAAGGCAAATGTTTTATTCAACAGGTTATTTGAATATTTTTAGCCACTGTAACATTACACACATTTTGAACAGTAACACTGTGTTTGAATATACAAACCCCAAAAGCAGTGAAGTTGTCACGTTGTGTAGATGGTAAATAAAAAGAGAATACAATGATTTGCAAATCCTTTTCAACTTATATTCAATTGAATAGATTGCAAAGACAAGATATTTCAAACTGGAACATTTTTGTTATTTTTTGCAAATAATCATGAACTTAGAATTTAATGGTAGCAACACATTGCAAAACATTTGTCAAAGGGGCATTTTTACCACTGTGTTACATGGCCTTTCCTTTTAACAACACTCAGTAAAGGTTTGGGAACTGAGGAGACACATTTTTGAAGTGGAATTATTTCCCATTCTTGCTTGATGTACAGCTTAAGTTGTTCAACAGTCTCACTTCTGCTATTTTAGCCTTCATATTGCACCACACATTTTCAATGGGAGACAGGTCTGGACTACAGGCAGGCCAGTCTAGTACCCCCACTCTTTTACTAGGAAGCCACGCTGTTGTAACACCTGGCTTGGCATTGTCTTGCTGAAATAAGCAGGGGCGTCCATGAAAAAGACGTTGCTTGGATGGCAACATATGTTGCTCCAAAAGCTGTACGGACCTTTCAGCATTAATAGTGCCTTCACAGATGTGAAAGTTACCCATGCCTTGGGCACTAATACACCCCCATACCATCACAGATGCTGGCTTTTACACTTTGCGCCTAGAACAATCCGGATGGTTCTTTTGCTCTTTTTTCCGACGTCCAGTTTCCAAAAACAATGTGAAATGTGGACCGTGTCAGACCACAGAACACTTTTCCACTTTGCATCAGTCCATCTTAGATGAGCTCGGGCCCAGCGAAGCGTTTCTGGGTGTTGTTGATAAATGGCTTTGGCTTTGCATAGTAGAGTTTTAACTTGCACTTACAGATGTAAAGACCAACTGTAGTTACTGAAAGTGGTTTTCTGAAGTGTTCCTGAGCCAATGTGGTGATATCCTTTCCACACTGATGTCGCTTTTTGATGCAGTACCACCTGAGGGATCCAAGGTCCATAATATCATTGCTTACGTTCATTGATTTCTCCAGATTCTCTGAACCTTTTGATGATATTACAGACCGTAGATGGTGAAATCCCCAAATTCCTTGCAATAGCTGGTTGAAAAATGTTGTTCTTAAACAATTTGCTCAGGCATTTGTTGACAAAGTGGTGACCCTCGCCCCATCCTAGTTTGTGAATGACTTGAGCATTTCATGGAAGCTGCTTTTATACCCAATCATGGCACCCACCTGTTCCCAATTAGCCTGTTCACCTGTGGGATGTTCCAAATAAATGTTTGATGAGCATTCCTCAACTTTCTCAGTTTTTTTGCCACTTGTGCCAGCTTTTTTGAAACATGTTGCAGGCATCAAATTCCAAATGAGCTAATATTTGCAAAAAATATTTTTTTTTTTTATTGTCTTTGCAGTCTATTCAATTGAATATAAGTTGAAAATGATTTGCAGATCATTGTATTCTCTTTTTAGTTACCATTTACACAACGTGACAACTTCACTGGGTTTGGGTTTTGTAAAAAAAATAATAAAACACTGTACTTTCATCATGTGTTTCTTTAGGCATGCCACAGTCTTGCACAATGCTTACATTGTGTCAGAACTGATTGGGCAGGTGCTTCTTAGTCTGGCAGGTTTCCATAGCTTCTCTTTCTCTCTCAGGTTTGGGAACTTACCACACAGAAATTCAGCAAACAAACATATTGCCACTGAGAGTGTAAAATGGCACGTGCATTGTTTTAGTTTCAGGCAGTGAAGTGTTGACGCTGTTTGCTGAACAAGCACTTTCTACTAATCCATCTTGTGTCTTTTAAAAGGTCTCCCATTAAGCTATTTTCATCATTAACGCTAACGAGCAGCGTTTGTCCACGCCTGGCTCGTTATTGTCCACTTGTTTTCTACACACTGCACCCCTGCACTCGACCAACACCATGGATGCCGTATTTGACATCTAGACGTCCTCCAGGAAGCAATCAAGGTCAACATGCTAGGCTATAGGCGACTAGGAGCGAGCAGCTACACAACAGCCAAGCACACAACAGCACACAAGCTCCATATAGGAAAGTAGTGACAGGTCATCAATGCCTTATGACACGCAAGGATTGATACTGTGTCCCTTAATGACTCGATTTGTGTGTCACTTTAAGAAAAACAACATGTGACCAATAGGGTGTCATTTAACTATTATGTTAGAACCACTATGGACTGGACTCTCACACTATAATGTTAGATCCACTATGGACTGGACTCTCACACTATTAACTAGATCCACTATGGACTGGACTCTCACACTATTATGTTAGATCCACTATGGACTGGACTCTCACACTATTAACTAGATCCACTATGGACTGGACTCTCACACTATTATGTTAGATCCACTATGGACTGAACTCTCACACTATTATGTTAGATCCACTATGGACTGGACTCTCACACTATTATGTTAGGTCCACTATGGACTGGACTCTCACACTATTATGTTAGATCCACTATGGACTGGACTCTCACACTATTATGTTAGGTCCACTATGGACTGGACTCTCACAATATTATGTTAGGTCCACTATGGACTGGACTCCCACACTATTATGTTAGATCCACTATGGACTGGACTCTCACACTATAATGTTAGGTCCACTATGGACTGGACTCTAACAATATTATGTTAGGTCCACTATGGACTGGACTCCCACACTATTATGTTAGATCCACTATGGACTGGACTCTCACACTATAATGTTAGGTCCACTATGGACTGGACTCTCACTATTATGTTAGATCCACTATGGACTGGACTCCCACACTATTATGTTAGATCCACTATGGAATGGACTCTCACACTATTATGTTAGATCCACTATGGACTGGACTCTCACACTATTATGTTAGGTCCACTATGGACTGGACTCTCACACTATTATGTTAGATCCACTATGGACTGGACTCTCACACTATTATGTTAGGTTCACTATGGACTGGACTCTCACAATATTATGTTAGATCCACTATGGACTGGACTCCCACACTATTATGTTAGATCCACTATGGACTGGACTCTCACACTATTATGTTAGATCCACTATGGACTGGACTCTCACACTATTATGTTAAATCCACTATGGACTGGACTCTCACACTATTAACTAGATCCACTATGGACTGGACTCTCACATTATTAACTAGATCCACTATGGAATGGAGTCTCACACTATTAACTAGATCCACTATGCACTGGACTCTCACACTATTATGTTAGATCCACTATGGACTGGACTCTCACAATATTATGTTAGATCCACTCTGGACTGGACTCTCACATTATTATGTTAGTTCCAATATGGACTGGACTCTCACACTATTATGTTAGATCCACTATGGACTGGACTCTCACATCATTATGTTAGATCCACTATGGACTGGACTCTCATACTATTATGTTAGATACACTATGAACTGGACTCTCACACTATTAACTAGATCCACTATGGATTGGACTCTCACACTATTAACTAGATCCACTATGGACTGGACTCTCACATTATTAACTAGATCCACTATGGACTGGACTCTCACACTATTATGTTAGATCCACCATGGACTGGACTCTCACACTATCAACTAGATCCACTATGGATTGGATTCTCACACTATTAACTAGATCCACTATGGACTGGACTCTCACACTATTAACTAGATCCACTATGGACTGGACTCTCACACTATTATGTTAGATCCACCATGGACTGGACTCTCACACTATTAACTAGATCCACTATGGACTGGACTCTCACACTATTAACTAGATCCACTATGGACTGGACTCTCACACTATTATGTTAGATCCACCATGGACTGGACTCTCACACTATAAACTAGATCCACTATGGATTGGACTCTCACACTATTAACTAGATCCACTATGGACAGGACTCTCACACTATTATGTTAGATCCACCATGGACTGGACTCTCACGCTATTATGTTCGATCCACTATGGACTGGACTCTCACACTATTATGTTAGATCCACTATGGACTGGACTCTCACACCATTATGTTAGATCCACTATGGACTAGTATACGGTATACTAGTATACACGAGTATACGGACACTGTGACCTCATACATACAGTTCAATGAGGCGCGCATCATTCCAACGCGCACCAGGGTTTGTTATAACAACGACAAGCCCTGGTTCACACCCAAGCTCCGACAGCTGCGCAAGAAGAAGGAGGCTGCGTGGAGAAGCGGGGACCGAAGTACATACAGAGAAGTGAAGTACCACTTCACCAGGGAAGTGGAGAAAGCTAAATCTGTGTACTCTAACCGTCTACAGGAACAGTTCCGCTCCAATGATTCTGCGGCAGTTTGGAGAGGTCTAAGGGCCCTTACGAACTATAAGCCCAAAACCCCCCAGGCCCTGAATGACCGGACTCTCGCTCAGGGCCTCAACACCCATTACTGTCCGTATGTGGGCTCTGTACCGAGGATGTCGTTGTGGCTTGTACAGCCCTTTGAGACACTTGTGATTTAGGGCTATATAAATAAACATTGATTGATTGATTGATACTGTCGTCATGAACGGCCTTCAGCTCATCAAAGCCATGCTCCCCCCACCATCACCCTCCCCACCAATGCCAGCACTTCATTAAAGGAGTTAAAGGACTCAAAGGACTCTAATGACATCACAGGACTCCAAAAACATCATAAGACTGTAAAGACCCTCTCCATCAAAGAAGAGGATGTACGCCGGCAGTTCTTGAAGCTGAATACGCGGAAGGCCCCCGGGCCGGATGGTGTCTCTCCCTCCACTCTCAGACACTGTGCGGACCAGCTGGCTCCTGTCTTCACTGACATTTTTAACACCTCTGTGGAGCTATGCCGCGTGCCGTCCTGCTTTAAGACCTCTACCATTGTCCCTGTCCCCAAGAAAGCACGGATCACAGGACTAAATGACTACAGGCCGGTCGCGCTGACGTCTGTGGTAATGAAGTCCTTTGAGCGCTTGGTCCTTCCCCACTTCAAGGACATCACCGCCCCCCTCCTGGACCCACTGCAGTTCGCCTACAGAGCCAACAGGTCTGTGGATGATGCAGTGAACCTGGACCTCCACTTCATCCTGGAGCATCTGGACTCCCCAGGAACCTATGCTAGGATCCTGTTTGTGGACTTCAGCTCTGCCTTCAACACCATCCTCCCTGGACTGCTACGAGACAAGCTCTACCAGCTCAGCGTGCCCGACTCCCTCTGCAGTTGGATTAATGACTTCCTGACAGACCGAAGACAGCACGTACGGCTGGGGAAGATTGTCTCGGACATTCGAACCACAAACACTGGTACTCCTCAGGGCTGTGTACTCTCCCCCTGGCTCTTCTCCCTGTATACAAACTGCTGCACCTCCAGTCACCAATCCGTAAAACTGCTCAAGTTTGCGGATGACACCACCCTCATCGGGCACATCTCGAATGGCGATGAGTCCGCCTACAGGAGAGAGGTGGACCGGCTGACGTCCTGGTGCAGCCTCAACAACCTGGAGCTGAACGCCCAGAAAACAGTGGAGATGATCATGGACTTCAGGAAAGTCACAGCCCCACCATCCCCCCTCACCCTGATTGACTCTCCCAACCCCCTTCCCCATTGTGGACTCCTTCCGTTTCTTGGGCACCACCATCACCCAGGACCTCAAGTGGGAGCCGACCATCAGCTCCCTCATCAAGAAGGCCCAGCAGAGGATGTACTTCCTGCGGCAGCTGAGGAAACTTAAGGTGCCGACAGAGATGCTGGTGCAGTTTTACTCAGCCATCATAGAGTCCATCCTGACCTCCATCACAGTGTGGTTCCCCGGCGCCACAGTCCAGGATAAGAATAGACTGCAGCGCATCGTACGTGCTGCTGAGAAGGTGACTGGCTGCAAGCTCCCATCCCTCCAGGACTTGTTCTCCTCCAGGACCAGGAGGCGTGTGGGTCGGATCACAGCTGACTCTTCTCACCCTGGACACACATTATTCTCCCCTCTCCCCTCAGGCAGGAGACTACGCTCCATCCAGACCCACACCTCCCGCCACCTGAACAGTTTTTTCCCCTCGGCCATCAGGCAAATGAACAATAACTCCTAACAGCAGCTCCTTGAATTCCTTGAATCCCTTCTAAGTCTATCTGATAGCTCAGTCACAGCTCTTTTTATACCAAATATGTGTTATATGTGTTTTATGTCGCACGTTTGCACCAAGAAAAATTGCTAGTTTGTGAACCCGTTCTCAAACAATGGCAATAATACGATTCTGATTCTGATTCTGACTAGACTCTCACACTATTATGTTAGATCTACTATGGACAGGACTCTCACAATATTATGTTAGATCCACTATGGACTGGACTCTCACACTATTATGTTAGACCCACTATGGACTGGACTCTCACAATATTATGTTAGATCCACTATGGACTACACTCTCACACTATTAACTAAATCCACTATGGACTGGACTCTCACACTATTATGTTAGATCCACTATGGACTGGACTCTCACAATATTATGTTAGATCCACTATGGACTGGACTCTCACATTATTATGTTTGATCCACTATGGACTGGAATCTCACACTATTATGTTAGATCCACTATGGACTGGACTCTCACACTATTAACTGGATCAACTATGGACTGGACTATCAAACTATTAACTAGGTCCACTATGGACTGGACTATCACGCTATTAACTAGATCCACTATGGACTGGACTCTCACAATATTAACTAGATCAACTATGGACTGGACTCTCACACTATTATGTTAGATCCACTATGGACTGGACTCTCACACTATTATGTTAGATCCACAATGGACTGGACTCTCACACTATTAACTACATCCACTATGGACTGGACTCTCACATTATTAACTAGATCAACTATGGACTGTACTCTCACACTATTATGTTAGATCCACTATGGACTGGACTCTCACGCTATTATGTTAGATCCACTATGGACTGGACTCTCACGCTATTATGTTAGATCCACTATGGACTGGACTCTCACACTATTATGTTAGATCCACTATGGACTGGACGCTCACAGTATTAACTAGATCCACTATGGACTGGACGCTCACACTATTAACTAGATCAACTATGGACTGGACTCTCACACTATTATGTTAGATCCACTATGGACTGGATGCTCACATTATTATGTTAGATCCACTATGGACTGGACTCTCACACTATTATGTTAGATCCACTATGGGCTGGACTTTCAGACTAATATGTTAGATCCACTATGGACTGGACTCTCACACTATTATGTTAGATCCACTATGGACTGGACGCTCACAGTATTAACTAGATCCACTATGGACTGGACTCTCACACTATTATGTTAGACCCACTATGGACTGGACTCTCACAATATTATGTTAGATCCACTATGGACTACACTCTCACACTATTAACTAAATCCACTATGGACTGGACTCTCACACTATTATGTTAGATCCACTATGGACTGGACTCTCACAATATTATGTTAGATCCACTATGGACTGGACTCTCACATTATTATGTTTGATCCACTATGGACTGGAATCTCACACTATTAACTGGATCAACTATGGACTGGACTATCAAACTATTAACTAGGTCCACTATGGACTGGACTATCACACTATTAACTAGATCCACTATGGACTGGACTCTCACAATATTAACTAGATCAACTATGGACTGGACTCTCACACTATTATGTTAGATCCACTATGGACTGGACTCTCACACTATTATGTTAGATCCACAATGGACTGGACTCTCACACTATTAACTACATCCACTATGGACTGGACTCTCACATTATTAACTAGATCAACTATGGACTGTACTCTCACACTATTATGTTAGATCCACTATGGACTGGACTCTCACGCTATTATGTTAGATCCACTATGGACTGGACTCTCACGCTATTATGTTAGATACACTATGGACTGGACTCTCACACTATTATGTTAGATCCACTATGGACTGGACTCTCACTATTAACTAGATCAACTATGGACTGGACTCTCACACTATTATGTTAGATCCACTATGGACTGGACGCTCACATTATTATGTTAGATCCACTATGGACTGGACTCTCACACTATTATGTTGGATCCACTATGGGCTGGACTTTCAGACTAATATGTTAGATCCACTATGGACTGGACTCTCACACTATTAACTAGATCAACTATGGACTGGACTCTCACATTATTAACTAGATCAACTATGGACTGGAATGTCACACTATAAACTAGATCCACTATGGATTGGACTCTCACACTATTAACTAGATCCACTATGGACTGGACTCTCACACTATTATGTTAGATCCACTATGGACTGGACTCTCACTATTAACTAGATCAACTATGGACTGGACTCTCACACTATTATGTTAGATCCACTATGGACTGGACGCTCACATTATTATGTTAGATCCACTATGGACTGGACTCTCACACTATTATGTTGGATCCACTATGGGCTGGACTTTCAGACTAATATGTTAGATCCACTATGGACTGGACTCTCACACTATTAACTAGATCAACTATGGACTGGACTCTCGCATTATTAACTAGATCTACTATGGACTGGACTCTCACACTATTAACTAGACCCACTATGGACTGGACTCTCACACTATTAACTAGATCAACTATGGACTGGACTCTCACATTATTAACTAGATCAACTATGGACTGGACTCTCACACTATTATGTTAGATCCACTATGGACTGGACTCTCACACTATTAACTAGATCCACTATGGACTGGACTCTCACATTATTAACTAGATCAACTATGAACTGTACTCTCACACTATTATGTTAGATCCACTATGGAATGGACTCTCACACTATTATGTTAGATCCACTATGGACTAGACTCTCACACAATTAACTAGATCCACTATGGACTGGACTCTCACGCTATTATGTTAGATCCACTATGGACTGGACTCTCACACTATTATGTTAGATCCACTATGGACTGGACTCTCACACTATTATGTTAGATCCACTATGGACTGGACTCTCACGCTATTATGTTAGATCCACTATGGACTGGACTCTCACACTGTTATGTTAGATCCACTATGGACTGGACGCTCACAGTATCAACTAGATCCACTATGGACTGGACTCTCACACTATTAACTAGATCAACTATGGACTGGACTCTCACACAATTATGTTAGGTCCACTATGGACTGGACTCCCACAATATTATGTTAGATCCACTATGGACTGGACTCTCACACTATTATGTTAGATCCACTATGGACTGGACTCTCACGCTATTATGTTAGATCCACTATGGACTGGACTCTCACACTATTATGTTAGATCCACTATGGACTGGACTCTCACACTATTAACTAGATCCACTATGGACTGGACTCTCACATTATTAACTAGATCAACTATGGACTGGACTCTCACACTATTAACTAGATCAACTATGGACTGGACTCTCACAATATTATGTTAGATCCACTATGGACTGGACGCTCACAGTATTAACTAGACCCACTATGGACTGGACTCTCACACTATTAACTAGATCCATTATGGACTGGACTCCCACACTATTAACTAGATCCACTATGGACTGGACTCTCACATTATTAACTAGATCAACTATGGACTGGACTCTCACACTATTATGTTAGATCCACTATGGACTGGACTCTCACATTATTATGTTAGATCCACTATGGACTGGACGCTCACAGTATTAACTAGATCCACTATGGACTGGACACTCACACTATTAACTAGATCAACTATGGACTGGACTCTCACACTATTTACTAGATCCACTATGGACTGGACTCTCACATTATTGACTAGATCAACTATGGACTGGACTCTCACACTATTAACTAGATCCACTATGGACTGGACTATCACATTATTAACTAGATCAACTATGGACTGGACTCTCACACTATTATGTTAGATCCACTATGGACTGGACTCTCACACTATTATGTTAGACCCACTATGGACTGGACTCTCACACTATTAACTAGATCAACTATGAACTGGACTCTCACACAAATTACTAGATCCACTATGGACTGGACTCACACATTATTAACTAGATCAACTATGGACTGGACTCTCACACTATTAACTAGATCCACTATGGACTGGACTATCACATTATTAACTAGATCAACTATGGACTGGACTCTCACACTATTATGTTAGATCCACTATGGACTGGACTCTCACACTATTATGTTAGACCCACTATGGACTGGACTCTCACACTATTAACTAGATCAACTATGAACTGGACTCTCACACAAATTACTAGATCCACTATGGACTGGACTCACACATTATTAACTAGATCAACTATGGACTGGACTCTCACACTATTAACTAGATCCACTATGGACTGGACTCTCACATTATTAACTAGATCAACTATGGACTGGACTCTCACATTATTATGTTAGATCCACTATGGACTGGACTCTCACACTATTAACTAGATCCACTATGGACTGGACTCTCACATTATTAACTAGATCAACTATGGACTGGACTCTCACAATATTATGTTAGATCCACTATAGACTGGACTCTCACACTATTATGTTAGATCCACTATGGAATGGACTCTCACACTATTATGTTAGATCCACTATGGACTAGACTCTCACACTATTAACTAGATCCACTATGGACTGGACTCTCACGCTATTATGTTAGGTCCACTATGGACTGGACTCTCACAATATTATGTTAGATCCACTATGGACTGGTCTCTCACAATATTATGTTGGATCCACTATGGACGGGACTCTCACATTATTATGTTAGATCCACTATGGACTGGACTCTCACACTATTATGTTAGATCCACTACGGACTGGACTCTCACACTATTATGTTAGATCCACTATGAGAGTCGAATGTAATGACTTTTTTATTCCAGCAGATGGCGGATGACCATTATAAAACACCAACACTGTATCATTGCAGTGTTAATACAGCTATCGAGTGTGCCATACACTCACATCATATGCCCATCACTAGGTATGTTTCCTTTATGAACACTATTGCAGTCTAAAACACAAACAACTAGAAGAGGAAATGAGTGTGAATGCTGAAGTTGAAGTGAAATGCTGACAGAATGTAGTATGAATGTAAGAATAGTTTGAATGTTGGAATGGTTTGAATGTTGAAGAGTTAGAATTTCCAGGGAAACTGAAATTTGGTTTAGAACTTGGGAAAGTGTTAGTTTGAATGTCCAGGATGAGAGGAATGTGTTGATGTTGGAATGGTTTGAATAGGTTGAAAAATGTGGGAATTGTGCAACTTGGAAAAATTTCCCATTCATTTCAATGGGAACTTCCTGGAAATTTGGGAATTTTGGGAAAAGCGGGATTTTTTAGAAAATGATAAGAAGCATGAATTTCCTGAATGAGCTGAATTGGTTGGTGTTGGAATTGTTTAAATCGGGCAAGAAATGGTAAATTAGTAACAGTTGTAATAGAAAAATGGTATTACGGAATTCCGGGAAAACCGGGAATTTTGTAAGTTCCTACACCAACTTGTATTTCCTGATTCAGAGGAATGTTTTGACAGTGGAACAGTTGAAATGGGTTGAAAAATGTGAAAGGAGTCATCGCACTAAAAAAAGTTGGAAATAAGGTTAGAAAAAAACAGGAATTCCTGGAAATTTGTTGAACATGGAAAAATGGTTGTTTGAATGTCCAGGATGAATTGAATGTGTTGAAGGTGGAATGGTTTGAATCGGTTGAAAAATGTGGAAGTTTGAAAAATGGATAATTAATTTTGAATCGGGAAAATGTCCCTAAAAACTGGGAATCGTAGGAAATCCGTGAATTTCTTTTTAGAATTGTTGACAAAGAGCAAACAATTCCTGAACAGGCTGAATATTTTGAAGTTGGAACGGTTTGAATCGGATTGTGGAACTTTGAAAAATGCCCCATTCTTTTCAAAGGGAACATCATGGAAATTTCGGGAAAAGCGGGAATTTTTTTGAAAATGCTAAAAAAAAATGAGAATTTTTTAAATGAGTTGGTGTTGGAATTTTTCAAATTGGTTGAGAAATGTTGAAGTAATAAAATTCGTAATTGAGAAATGGTAATTACAGAATTCCTGGCAAACCGGGAATTTTTCGAGTTAAAAAAACAACTTTGTTTTTTGTCCTGATTAAGAGGAATGTTTTGACGGTAGAAAGGTTGAAGTGGGTTGAAAAATGTGGAAGTAGTAGTCGCCAGAAAATAGAGTGAAAATAGGGTTTGAAAAAAATGTTTTTCTGGGAACTTGAAAAAATTATAGTTTGAATTTCCAGGATGAGTAGAATATGTTGAAGGTGGAATGGTTTGAGTAGGTTGAAAAATGTGGATTTGGTGGAAGTTTGAAAAATGGCAAATTCATTTTTAATGGGAAAAATGTCCCGGAAAACCTGGAATCCTGGAAATCTGGGAATTTTTGGAATTTGGAATTTATACTATTAAACTATTGACATGTAACTACACGGTTAATAATTCCCAGCTTGGCGAAGCTTAACAATGCTGTTGCTAACGACGCCATTGAAGCTAACTTAGCAACGAGCCCTCACAGAGCTATGATAAAAACATTAGTGCTCCACCTACGCCAGCCCTCATCTGCTCATCAACACCTGTGCTCACCTGCGTTTCAGCGATCGACGGAAGGACGAAGGACTTCACCCGATCATCTGTGCGGTTGGCGGCTAGCGTCGGCTAGTGCGTCTGCTATCCAAGTCAAAGTCCTCCTGGTTGTGTTGCTGCAGCCAGCCGCTAATACACCGATCCCACCTACAACTTTCTTCTTTGCAGTCTTCATTGTTCATTAAACAAATTGCAAAAGATTCATCAACACAGATGTCGAATACTGTGGAATTTTGAGATGAAAACAGAGCTTTTTTGTATTGGATTCAATGGGGTACCAGTACTTCCGTTTCAACGATTGACGTCACGCGCATACGTCATCATATATAGACGTTTTCAACCGGAAGTTTAGCAGGAAATTTAAAATTGCACTTTATAAATTAACCCGGCCGTATTGGCATGTGTTGCAATGTTAAGATTTCATCATTGATATATAAACTATCAGACTGCGTGGTCGGTAGTAGTGGGTTTCAGTAGGCCTTTAAGCTGTACATCAAGCAAGAATGGGAAATAATTCCACTTCAAAAATGTGTCTCCTCAGTTCCCAAACCTTTACTGAGTGTTGTTAAAAGGAAAGGCCATATAACACAGTGGTAAAAATGCCTCTCTGACTACTTTTTAGCAATGTGTTGCTGCCATTAAATTCTAAGTTAAAAAAAAACAAGTTTCTCAGTGTGAACATGAAATATCTTGTCTTTGCAGTCTATTCAATTGAATATAAGTTGAAAAGGATTTGCAAATCATTGTATTCTCTTTTTATTTACCATTTACACAACTTCACTGCATTTGGGTTTTGTATCAGATGAACATCAACACTCAAAGCTCCAATATCAGAAGTGAAAAAGTTGTATTGAGACACCCCTAGTGGTCCAAAAATGAACATTTTAATTCCCTCTACAAGTAAACAATGATCTCATATGAAGTACCAAATATAAACAATACCCTTCAATGCCCTTGAAAACGCTGGATGAGCAATGTCTCCTCCTGGAGTAGACAAGGATCAGGCCGAGGGGTTTTGTTTAATTGGAAAGATGCTGAGACAGCTCAGTGCTGATGACTGCACACACAAGACATGCCAACATCTAATATACAGTCGTGGTCAAAAGCTTACATACACTTGTAAATAACATAATGTCATGGCTGTCTTGAGTTTACAATAATTTCTACAGCTCTTGTTTTTTTGTGATAGAGTGATTGGAGCACATACTTGTTGGTCACAAAAAAACATTACTGGAGTTTGGTTCTTTTATGAATTTATTATGGGTCTACTGAAAATGTGACAAAATCTGCTGGGTCAAAAGTATACATACAGCAATGTTATAAACATATTGCTGGGTATTGTGGCCAAATTTTGTTTCATCTGACCACAGAACTTTCCTCCAGAAGGTCTTATCTTTGTCCATGTGATGTCAGATGAAACAGATGAAAAGGTGAGGCCTTTAATCCCAGGAACACCATATCAACCGTCAAGCATGGTGGTGGTAGTATTATGCTCTGGGCCTGTTTTGCTGCCAATGAAACTGATGCTTTAAATGGGACAATGAAAAAGGAGGATTACCTCCAAATTCTTCAGGACAAGCTAAAATCATCAGCCCGGAGGTTGGGTCTTGGGCGCAGTTGGGTGTTCCAACAGGACAATGAGCCCAAACACACTTCAAAAGTGGTAAAGGACTGGCTAAATCAGGCATAAATGAAGGTTTTAGATTAGCCTTCTTAAAGTCCTGACTTAAACGTGTGGACAATGCTGAAGAAACAAGTTCATGTCAGAAAACCAACACATTTAGCTGAACTGCACCAATTTTGTCAAGAGTAGTGGTCAAAAATTCAAGCTTGGCGGAAGCTTGTGGATGGCTACCAAAAGCGCCTTATTGCAGTGAAACTTGCCAAGGGACATGTAAGCAAATATTAACATTGCTGTATGTATACTTTTGACCCAGCAGATTTGCTCACATTTTCAGTAGACCCATAATAAATTCATAAAAGAAGCAAACTTCATGAATGTTTTTGGTGACCAACAACTCTATCACAAAAAGTTGTAGAAATGACTGGAAACTCAAGACAGCCATGACATTATGTTCTTTACAAGTGTATGTACACTTTTGACCACGACTGTATGTATATATATATATATATATATATATATATATATATATATATATATATATATATATATATATATATATATATATATATATATATATATATATATATATATATACACACCAGTGGTTCTTAACCTTGTTGGAGGTACCGAACCCCACCAGTGTCATATGCGAACCCTTCTTTAGTGAAAAATAAAATGTTTTTTTGAAATTTAAGACAAAGTTATATGTTTTTGGTAACACTTTAGTATGGGGAACATAAATATGCTTTATTATTGTCCATTCTTTAACATGTACAAGACACATAACTGAAATTACATTTTCGGCACAGTCCCACTAAGAGCAGACATATGTTACAGGGAGACAAGACGGGACCGCCAACGGATCAGCCACTTACGGCGCTCCTAAAAAAGGTGGGAAAAAGGGGATGTTGGGAAAGGGGGGAAGAGTAAAAAATATCGGTCAAAGGCTGGACCCTCGGGAGACTTAATTTAGAGTTTTTTGGACACTAGGGGAACATATTCTAAGTAACAAAGGCCTACTGAAACCCACTACTACCAACCATGCAGTCTGATAGTTTATATATCAATGATGAAATCTTAACATTGCAACACATGCCAATACGGCCGGGTTAACTTATAAAGTGCAATTTAAAATTTCCCGCTAAACTTCCGGTTGAAAACGCCTTTGGATGATAACGTATGCGCGTGACGTAGCCAGTGAAACAGAAGTATCGGTACCCCATTGAATCCAATACAAAATAGCTCTGTTTTCATCTCAAAATTCCACAGTATTCTGGACATCTGTGTTGGTGAATCTTTTGCAATTTGTTTAATGAACAATGGAGACTGCAAAGAAGAAAGTTGTAGGTGGGATCGGTGTATTAGCGGCGCACTACAGCAACACAACCAGGAAGACAGAGATGGATAGCAGACACGTTAGCCGGCGAACTCACCTTAACTTCCTCTGTCTCGCCGACCGCATCTGTGATGGGGTGAAGTACTTCGTCGCACCGTCGATCGCTGGAACACAGGTGAGCACGGGTGTTGATGAGCAGATGAGGGCTGGCTGGCGTAGGTGGATAGCTAATGTTTTTAGCATAGCTCTGTGAGGTACGGTTGCTAAGTTAGCTTCAATGGCGTCGTTAGCAACAGCATTGTTAACCTTCGCCAGGCTGGAAAGCATTAACCGTGTAGTTACATGTCCCTGGTTTAATAGTATTGTTGATCTTCTGTCTATCCTTCCAGTCAGGGATTTATTTATTTTGTTTCTATATGCAGTTAAGCACGATGCTATCACGTTAGCTCCGTAGCTAAAGTGTTTCGTCGATGTATTGTCGTGGAGATAAAAGTCACTGTGAATGTCCATTTCGCGTTCTCGACTCTCATTTTCAAGAGGATATAGTATCCGAGGTGGTTTAAAATACAAATCCGTGATCCACAATAGAAAAAGGAGAGAGTGTGGAATCCAATGAGCCAGCTTGTACCTAAGTTACGGTCAGAGCGAAAAAAGATATGTCTTGCACTGCATTCTAGTCATTCACGCTAACGTTCCTCATCCACGAATCTTTCATCCTCGCTCAAATCAATGGGGTAATCGTCGCTTTCTCGGTCCGAATTGCTCTAGTTGCATTGTAAACAATAGGAAAATGTGAGGAGCTGTTCCATTGACTACGTCACGCTACTTCCGGTAGGGGCAAGGCTTTTTTTTTTTTATCAGATACCAAAAGTTGCGATTTTTATCGTCGTTGTTCTCTACTAAATCCTTTCAGTAAAAATATGGCAATATCGCGAAATGATCAAGTATGACACATAGAATGGATCTGCTATCCCCGTTTAAATAAAAACATTTAATTTCAGTAGGCCTTTAATTTAGAGTTATTTGGTTAGGGTTAGGGTTATGGCAAGGGTTAGAGAGTTAGGGTTAAAATAAGGCCATGCCGAATAAGGCATTAATAAGTACTTAATAATGACTAGTTAAGAGAAAATATGTTACTAATTTGCATGTTCATAAGCAACTAATTAATGGTGAATATGTTCCCCATACTAAAGTGCTACCATGTTTTATTACTGGTGCACAAAATGAACCGTGCATGAACATCACCTTGTTCAAAGAACAAAACCAACACAGTGCATGAA